>NC_071094.1:39079839-39392589 GCF_027358695.1 Spea bombifrons
ATACACACACACAGTCACTGCAACACCATATACTGTACTTGCACATATAATACACAGCCACTCCATGACCATACACTCGCACTCGTACACACGTAGACACACACAGCCAATGTAACACTAGACGCATACATACACATATGTATTAAAATTTAAACTTTTTGTTAGAATATATACTTTAAAAAGAGTTCTTTCAGTTAATCTATGTTTCTCGGTGGATCTAAACCCGCAGTTGATCTCTGTTTCCATATGGTTCTCATTTGAACTATACCTGCAATGCAGGTAAAAGCATGCCATCCTTTCTTCGTAATTGTCACATTTCTCTTTTGTTCTGAACCAAACCACGCTGATTACCCCAAATAAAACTGATTTTTTTTTCCCCCCTCTGGCTCACGGAAATGTGTAAAATATACCATGTATCCCATGTACTGCAAAGTTTAGAGACCCCTGATTTAGACAGAAGGGATGGCCCATTTGAGACGGTACATCTGGCTGCCCAAATTTTTAATGCAAAACCAAAATTAATGATCTGACTATTATTGCAGGTGCCTGTAACCTTTCATGCACACCGTCTACGTCTTATATTCTTTTTTTATAGCCATTCAACTCGAAGGAATATGCTTGAAACGTTTTATGGAAGTGGTTATGCATATTATAAATCAGCTCGCTATGGGATATTTCAGATTAGCTGTTGGTAAATGTATCCTATTAACATTTTAACTAGAATATAGGCCACTGAACACATCTCAGTCCATACGGGTCCAGATCACTCCATCACCCCATGCAATCTTTTAAGAAAAAATGACATTATTTGATAAATGTACGTGCAATGGGTTTTTTTTTTCTAGACCAAATTGTATCATGAATTGCTTTCTTTTTCCCGTTGCTTACCGAATTATATATATATATATATATATATATATAAATACGTATGTT
Source organism: Spea bombifrons (assembly GCF_027358695.1). NCBI lineage: Eukaryota > Metazoa > Chordata > Amphibia > Anura > Pelobatidae > Spea > Spea bombifrons. The sequence goes on from NC_071094.1 coordinate 39,080,773, forward strand.
TGTTTTGATGGTCCAGTGCCTCTGTACGGAAACAAGAATTCAATTTTGATTATTCTACACCTACGATTGATTTCTAGGAAGTGTATTCCATGTCAACGGGGGGGAAAAGAAGAAGACAGGAGAATGTAATTCATAGTGAAAATGTACATTCCGAATGCAAGATTAAGAAAGAACTGTGTAAATTAGAAAGCTTTTATTTTATCGCAGATATTTCGGTTGTAGATTCGGATGATCCCATATGGCAGTATACATCTTTTGTTGCCACTTACAATGTGTATTAAACCTAATTGCGTTTTTTTTTTTCTTCTTTGTGCTCTCTGTATTCTACTTTTTGAAAACCTGTACAGATGCATCATACAGTCAGATGGTGACAGCTCTGCATTATCTTTGCGGAGATTACCATAAAATGTGCACTAGAATATAAACATACACATTTATTTGCTCTCGTTTTATTTTGTTATGCCTCGAAACATGACACTTTAAGTAGGATATTATCGTGAATCGTTTGCTCAGTGTTATAAAAAAAAAAAGCAAGCTCTCGGAACAGATTATAAAACTAGTGTTTTCTGGCAACAGTTTTATAATGGTAGCCATTTGGGGAAAAAAATAGTAAAATTAACTGTGAAAAAGCTGGGAGTTAAAAAAAAAACTCTCCCACAAACTCTCCCTTTAGTGAATAAACCACATAGATGTGATTATTACTTTCCATTGCTTTATCTCTCCCCGATTATTAGGTCATAGATTGCTGTTGGTTGGTTCTATGGTTGAACTTGATGACCCTCTCAAAACATATAGTCGTGACTTTTTTAAAAAAAAAAATTCTTAAGATTTTTTTATTTCATTTTACATTTTTTTTATAAAAAAAAATATAAAAATATTCTCTCCACAACGCAGCAGGCCTAAGCCTAGTGTGGCAGATTCAAGGGGTGGCAATAGTCCCTAAGCTTGAAAACCAGGCATGCCAATGCTCAATGGCGCCATTATTAGGGAGATCTTCGACCTCCCCAACTGGCCTATTTATACTATGGAGGGCTGCGTTTAGCGCGCTTGTGATGTCATATCCTGGCGCCCAGATGTGAGGATGCAAGTAAGGCAAGTTAAATACATCACGGACTAGGATTGGATGTATATAGTACATCATCGCTTAACTGGCTGTTGAAATATATCTTCCCTGGGCTGTTAAATCAGCACAAATAATGACTCAATAAACTCATTTGAATCTAACGAAAATAATACTAAAATGTTTAATTATTCAAAACGCCGTGTAAGACCCGCCTTGCTACTGTATAAGCATTTTATTTATCCTACAGATATCACAATCAACTTAGAAGCTTTTAATAATACGAAGGGGGGGGGAAAGCTTGTGCTTCAGTGGGTTTTTTTTTTCTTCAAATCAGGAAGGTATGTTTATTAAATATTATAATTGTGTCAAATTATAAGGAAAATGAGAATTAAAATTGCAGTACAGTAACACAAATCATAATTGTGTAAAATAAATGATTACATTGTTTCTTATGTCTTATTGTTTTTTAAATTGCTTTAAGAGTATACATTGTACAACATTTGCTGCAAAGAACACTGAAATAATACAACGTATAAATGGTCCATTATATTTCAATATTTCTGTTTCACTATGCGGCTCGTATACTGCGTCCCAAACAACCTTTCTCCTTGTTAATAGGCTTTAGGAACATTCACAACATATTTATATGGTTAGATGTGATCATTATTTTCTTCTTTCTGACAGTGAGCATAATGAAGTTAGCTAAGTAATAATTTAGTAAGTTAATTGAATGTTGAACAAGTGGCGAGTTATCTTTATTGATTTGCTATTTAACGTACTACTCTTAACCTCCAAGGCGTATATTGAGAATGGATCAGGCGGCTGGACTCAAAGAAAAAAAAAAAGAAAAGGAACATAAAGAAATATTTATTTTTATATATATAATGTTTTAAAATATTTCAGAGATTCTCTACAAATCATGTTGATTAATTTTGGGTCTAGGTTGCCTGCTTGTCCACTGGTGTCTGGCTAAACATAGTCCTCCATAGTATATATATGGGCCAGCAACATGGTGGACATCTCCCCCTAACAAATCCATGAAGCCTAGGCCAGAATACGTCACTGGTCAGCATGGTGTGTGATCCTGCTGAAAAAGAGTGGTGCCCACCTCCAGGCCAATGGAAGTATCTTAAACTTTATTTTGTGTATAATTCACACCGCTTCTTCGCGCGTCAGATCTCAACTAGACTACCACAGAAAAGCGCTCAACCACAAGGTCAATAAAGGCAGGCTTGATTTCTTTAAAGGTCTTCTGCAGTATCCCAGTACATATAACATTGTGTGCAAGTTTTGGAGGTACGTAGGACACGTAGGGTTTACTATTCACTCAGCCAGCAGCGTTGGCCAACTCTATTAAGTGCCAGCTGATTTTAAGGGACGTGATTTGCAACCCAGTGCTATATTATTCAGTGAGGCTAATTCGTCAAGCAAATCACTCATTGTTTAAAGTGTCGGTGTGCTAGAGCTGAAAGATAATTTCTAGTCTCTCCAGACCTGAAACCCATGCTAAATGCAGCTTTCAAACAGATTAATCTCTGCTGTGCCGTATACATGACATCATTAGTGACTGCGCGAGTTATACAAAATAAATACAGGTTCAGAAGAATATTATATATATATATATATATATACGGTTTATTATATGTATATATACTAGTGTTTTTTTTATATATAAGCTGCCATTATACTTTTCTATTAGTGATGCATTACTGGCACGTTAGTATAAAGTACCGTAATTCCTTCATTAAGTAATGTAACATTTCAATACCACAGCTTGACTCCAGGAAAGTGCCTTTTAATTTGTTTTGATAAATAATCTCACATACACTCTTTTACTTGTATTATTTTTCGACTCATGCATGATATTAACATCACATAACTATATGCCATATATGCCATAATGAATGGCATTTTGCACAAACTAATATGATATCATGGAGGTCACAGGAGATAGTGGTTGCGCATAGAGGAGAAGAAAGTCACAATAATATAATATGTGGCTGGCACCGTGTGGTAAGGAGTTAAGGAATATATCATGTTTGTTTTTGAGATCCCCAATGCATACAATTATATCATATTTTAAAGTATAAAGAATACAGCCTTGCTTAAAAGAAAAGTCACAACAAGCGGGGATTACATTAAGTAAAATCAATATATGGAGTAGAAGAAAGAAGAAACATGCATAAACCTGCCAGTACTAAGCATCAAAAACGATATCTATCAACTTGTGATGTATAAAAGCTATATAGGTCATGCAATACTGCGGTATATGGCAGCTGGTGTGAAAATGAGAGATTTTATGTGGACAGATGCACTGATTTCTCCTTGACCCTGGCACCATGTAATGCCCAAGCCTAAAAGACATGCTCTTCATTCAACCTTCGGTTTGGACCCTGAAGGAACGTTAGGATAATGAAACATGACAGCTGTACGGTCGCGAGGCCACGAGCAACCCTAGAGGAAACCACATAAACCAACAAGGAACCTAGTTCACAATTACTTTTTCCCTTGAATGATTAAGCCTAAACTCATACCAGTTAATGGAGTTGTATTTACTTAGAGAGGTTACCCCTCTGGCTGTAAGGGTTTAACAAGTACTATGTATATTCGCCTAAAGAAGGAGTCTGGTAACCTCTTTTCACGATGAAGTTGTTTGGTCGGTCCCTTGGGCCATTCTGCCATCTGTCTAGATCTCATCAGGAACGTTCTTATCGAGAGAAATACTGTTTGATCTCAGAGGAAAGCTTGTTTACAATTTATATACTTTTAAGGACAGCTTCATGCTCTGCCTGGCACACCAGGGTAAACAGTTCTTAATATATTAATGCTTCAAATGCTATCAGGAAGAGACCGTGAAAATAGAAAAAGCCACCATTTTGCTAATATTATCCACTTTAAATTGTTCATCTAAATAAAATGGTAGAAGACAAGGTGGAACCCATGAGACCTCCAGCTCCCCATCCTTGTCTTGTGTAGAAATACCGTTAAAATAACATAAAAAGGAATCAGGCCTAAAGCTTCTAACAACAGTTAAACACCGTGGAACCCATCTAAAGCCTACATGGTTAATATTAGTATGGCTGTGAAATACATAGCTAAATATGAATATATCAATAGATAAGGTCTAGGCCTTCTGCTGGTACACCGTTCTCAGGATCCACTTCGATGACCCCCTTTGGCCTCTAACCTTGAATAAATCCACCCATATTCCCTCTTGATAAGAGGTGAAAAAGGCAAGGAAAAAGTCAATATTTATTTGAAAAATGCATGTTTTTTTTACCGACCCCTTCCTGACTGATCTCATTTTAAAATAAATAAAACAAAAACACACTTAAACCGCAGCTTGGGTTTTATCTTTCAGCATATGATGCGTTTAACCTCTGATGAAACATGGTATATCTCATACAAGTGAGGAAACCTAGCTTCTTGCTCTGTCTTACACCAAGAGTCTCAGATAGTATTGAGTAGGAGTGAAAGTGGGTATGAAAGCACCCCTCCTATGTTTCGGAGACCCAGATAAACTGCACTTCGCCTGGAGACTCCGGATCAAACCTGGAGACCTCTGGTCAAAAGGTTAGACAGTCACGTGTATTTATCTACATCAATAGAGAGAGAATATTCCATAAACCTGGGTGTTTAAATGATATAACAACTCAATTCTTTCATCCGTTTCACGAAAAAATCTTAAGGACCCCATTTACAAAAAAAAAAGGTCCATTAGCTATTAGCAGAACTTGGCCCTTCGATTTCGTTTGTTCCGGCAGAAATCAGACGGTATTCTCCCCAATGTGTAATAGCTGATTTCACAGGACATCACTGACTAATTGAGATAAATTCAACAGTCGGATTCATTGTCAAGTTACCTTTTCATTGAAACTCAGCTGCAGCAGTGAGTGGCATTCAGGAGATTATTATTAAGTAGCTGTCACAAAACCGCAGCTAGACAATTATCCAGTTTTTAAGGCCCCTAACATTTGTACTAAACTGAATTAAAGAACACAACACATTTTTTTATATATTTTTTTTAAATAAAATGTATTACGTTAATAAGAAAGGGGATCTTGCCATTATGGCCAACGGTTCAGATACTATCTGATGGGGAGGCTACTGAGTTTCGGACACTTTTTCAATATTGGCCAATAAAATGAATCACGATTAACTAAAGACACCAGAGTAAAAGTAATGAAAGAACATTTCTGTTATGTCTTAAGAGGCTAACAAGCTAGCTGAACAATCTTTGCTCTGTCTTTTTAAATGTATTCCTTAAGCAGATCACTGACTTATATATCTCCCTGAGATACGGCTGCTCATTTAGAAGTGTTGATTGGAAATGAGTAGAAACGCTCATGGTGCAAAAAGGCAGTAGCTCGTTAAATCTAACCCCCTTACAGTAAAGAAGCCCATCTACAAAAAGCACCCATGGAAGTGGCATGCATAAAGTTCAACGACACTGTTTCTATTTAAATACAAAATTAAAAACAATTAAACATTAATGTGATAATCCATTAAAATAACAGATGGTATTGAAAATTTAAGAAAAAGAAGAGCATGACCATCCATGGCCATCTTTCCTGAAGGTACATGAAACTAAACCATCAATGTCTAAGCCTTCTGCAGTCAAGAATAATTATTGCTGCCATCTTGCCAGTAAAAAATTAAGGTCCGGTTCTTCTAAAGGTTAGACTTTACACACGCTGACCCGGAGGTCCACTTATCAAACCTCTGATTTCTGGAGCCTCGCGGTGAAATCCAGAGACTTCCATTGTAGGGTTATTTGGTACAGCTGGAGGATGAGTAAAGATCCACCCACCATTGATAATGAAAGCGTTGATTATCTTCTGGATCTTACATTAGGGCTATATAAAGAAAAAAACATAAACATTGCCCATTTGCTTCTTTTTCATGGAAATGTTACATTTTCGCACCTCGATGACCAGCAAGAGTTGGAGGCATATCTCCAGTTCATCTCTTTACTAAGCAGCCATAGCTTCTCTGCCCTAGGGAACCAAATGCAATATTTAAAGACCGGCAACCTCAACTAAGCTATTTTTTCATGATAAATAGCCCCAACACTGTTGTCAGCTCCTCTGTCATCCAGCCTTTTTAGTATTCTGTAATTAAATGTTATCTTTTTTTTCTTACAAAATGTCCAATGTAAAGCCTTTTCCATTCCTGTAAGTCTACGACACAGAGACTGGAAATTCCCTTCGGGATTTAAGAAATTATTTTAACATCAAATTTAACAAACTAATTGTTTGATTCTTTTCCTACTGTTTTTTTTTTTGTTTTAAGCATATTTTGAATGCGTTAAAAATAAAGATCAAATACAACGTGTTCTAGTAATTATCATAAGAGAAGAAAGGTGAATGGTTTCCTTTTTTATTTAAGAATTCTTATACAGTTATTGCTAATGACACAGGCTGGAGGTGGAATATTAGCACTAACTATATAGATTCTCAGCAGTGTATCTCCCATTGAAGAAGGGGCAAAACAAATCTGTATTTTGCCCCTTTATACACATCGCTACTTGGCCAAGGCTAGTAGACCATTTCTATGAGCCGGTATGATCATGTTTAAAACAGCTGTTGTGGGTTTATTAAAGACACCATAAATCTTTTTCCCACACATCAAATTTAAATTTTTATTCAGATTTCAATTTGCTCGTGGCGCGATAAGGCGTAATAGATCAAATCCGATGGAAGTGAAGGCAGCATAATTGGCTACTTTGTATCCATTTCAATTTTACCTGATTGCCTTTGTATTTTGACATACAGCGGTGTGACTTTCCTACACGTATGCATTTCGTAATTAATTCTTACCCCGGCTCTTAAGTCTTTTCCCTTCCTTTTAATTCAATAACTAATTGTCAAATCTTCCAGCAGGAAGGGAAAAGATGAAGACTAGATATGGAGTCTAGCATGTGGGCCAAATGTGTTTTTGTGTTCATGTTTTGTTTTCTCGAGACTTTCCTTGAGTTCTTCTCAATTACATATTGATGGTGACTAGGGACTTAATGGAGAAACCAACAACTCCTACACGTGGCGTTCTCCTCTCTGATAGCTAAGCCAGCCTAGACCTTATATGAAGACTTAATGTAAGAGAATTTAAACATACATGGGGTAGGCATTTGGCTCTCCCAATTCTTTACATCAGGAAGAAATGGCAGACCAAATGGGCTGAATGGTTCTTATCTGCAGTCCAATTCTATGTTCCTATATGTCCTTAATGTTTCCATTTTCTAGTTCTTTTGGAGGTGACTCAATGAGCGCCCTAGTGTGGCAATCCATAATAATACATTCAAAACAGAAGAAATCATACACTCTACATAAGCAGATCCTTAGCAAATTATTAGTTAAATCAAATCATCCAGAAGGGTTAATTAGCATACTGCTTTACATTACAAATCTAGTCGTTTAACAGTGGAGGTGATTGATTTTCTTCCACTGCCTTAGAGCTATACTATTCCACTACCCATGATGCATACACATTGAGTCATTGCAAGTGAAAACCATTTACATCACGAGTCGCTTTCATCAAAATACACCGTGACCTAGATTCATGAAAGAGAGGTCTATACTTTGGGCATTGTGTACTATAACAATGCCCCGAAATCATGCTTTATTCCCATTGCTTGTCACAGCAACTAGAAAAGGCACATTTAAAAAAAAAAAACGGTAAATGTTATGTAATATTTAATCAGTCATATGAATTTATATAAACTATGGTTATACCATACCGTTAATGCGTCTCATGGTGGTTCTAATATAGATGGCATACTGTCTACGTCGATCTTTTACACAAGCATTACTATTTGATTTATCAGACTACATTTGGGATTCTTACTGCGATCGGGAATTTTTGAAACGGTAAAAACAAGGAGAATAAAAAAAAAAAGCAAAATGTAAAATATCATTTTTATTACTGTCTATAAAGCGTCAACATTGCTTGCAAAATTGTAGCACGAAAATGACAAAATAGTCGCCAAGGAAAACAAACAACACACTTTTTGGTATTTTGGGGCCTGAGTTAACACTTTGGTTCTTAAGGATCCGTGTTCTGTATAATAGATTAATAGCAGAATGGAATAAACAGATCATTTAGACTGCTGCATGTCCAGCCCTCGACGGAGCGGCGGTGGTTGTTACGAGTGTTAATTAACGGATTGTTATCAGTGACAGAGACAACACAGAACGTGGCGTCTTCCTTCAATCAAGACCTTGTTGCAGCTCCTGCAAATCTGTCACCGTTAAAATTGATTTGTGAAAACGCTATGTGGAGGCATGCCATGTCTTCTCATTTTGAAGGGCTATATTAATCCTTTAATTGTTTACAGATGTGTAAATCTGATGCATAGACTTCATTTTTCACTGATTATAAAAAGAGAGAGAGAGAGGCCGAGAGAGAGAGAAAGAGAGAGAGAGAGAGAGAGAGAGAAAGAGAGAGAGAGAGAAAGAAAGAGAGAGAGAGAAAGAAAGAGAGAGAGAGAGGGAGACAGAGAAAGAGAGAAAGAGAAAGAGAAAGAAAGAAAGAAAGAAAGAAAGAAAGGAAGAAAGAAAGGAAAAAAGAAGAAAGAAAGAAAGACAGAAAGAAAAGGAATGAAGTGAGGAAGGAAAAAAAAGAAAGTACAAACAAAGAAAGAAATTTTAAGTAAAGAAAATGAATGGAAAGGGGAAAGGAACTGACGCAAGGAAGGAACAAAGGGAGGAAGGAAGGGTAAAGGAAGCAGGAGAGTAAAGAAATCAAAGATGGGAGGAAAGAAGGAAAAAAACAAAAAGAAATCTACAGTACATTCTAAGAATATGAACTGTTCCTAAAATTTATCTGACAGATCAAATAAATATTGTGCGTGTAAGTTTACTCTACAATCCTACAATCGTGGATTTCTAGAGACTTAATTCCCCAACGGTCTGAATATCCCGGCGTGATGCCGCTAACACCTCTTCTTCCATTTCTTTTTCTTTTTTCTCACTTTATACCTGTAAATAACTGCAGATTTCTTCTCGATATTGACATTACCGTGCTATTAATATCATGATATTAATAAGGTTCCAGTGTACCGCAACTGAGGGAAATGTTGTATTAATTACAGCCGTGGTAAAGAAAGACATGTCTGTAAACAAATACTCTTAAACTTGTAAAATAATGAAGGGCTATTCTATGCTTGTCTCATGCTGGCACAATTAAGAAAAATATATGCGAAGGAGATGTCACTTTGTATCAAAGATGTTTTTAAGAATTCATCCACAAAGCAATGTCTGATTTAATATGATGGGTTTTCCTGGGTTATATTCACATATAAATGAACATGCGCAATGTTGGTCTCACTTAAAGGGGAACAACCTGTAGGACTAGTTTTTCCACCTGCAATGTTCACCTAGAGTGGTGGCCAAACCACGTTGGCGATAATACCCGCCTTGGTTCACGTCACGGTGTAAACATATTATCAGTGACCCGACTGCTTTCCATGGCTTCGTTGAGAACTGAACTAAACTAAAGTAGAAAACTAAAAAAAAAAAATAATATTGACAAAATACCTACTACAGCTGGAACCCTATTATAGATTGAAATGGTTGGCCATCTTCCCTTCCTGCCCTTGACCTTCTTCTGTTTCTTTACCAAAGTCAAGGTTGAAAATGTGCTCAATAAGCTCCTAGCACTTCAATTTTTTGCTGTGAAAGTATTTTCAGATACTTCGTCTGAGGAAGAAGCTCCCCTTTTCCTGACTACTGAGCAATGTATACACGTGGAGGCAGTGGTCACTAGTATCCTCAAAACAGAGGCCGAGCCATCAGCCTCCTGCTGTCGCCTGCCGGCAGCTTACTTTCATCAGGTTCAATCAAGTATCCTTTTAAATAGCGTTCAGCTAATCAGTTGGCTGTCATAGGTTAAAACATAACATTATTTTTTATTGTATCATTTGTATTTTGTAATAACCTTACCGTGATGTATTGTTAGGTCATATAAATTGGCTCTTTTTGATAAAGCGACAAAAAAACGGAATAAATATAGAAAAATAATGTAGAAGTTACATCCATACCGTCTAGCATCCAATGATTATGTGCATTACATATTTAAAGGGTCTAATATCGTAAACTGGTTGCAACTGTTTGGGCATGACAACTGGAACATTGTGTATAAAACAATGTGATATAATATTAGTAGAATATCACTTCAAGATATTGGAAGTGTGTATTTATATATATATATATATATATATATATAATCACAAATATATCAGATATTAAATTAACTACAGAAAAATATTTAATGCACAACAACGTGAACATTCTTGCTAAAGCAGGAAAGCGTTTTTTCCTCAGGAACGGCTTTACCGCAGCTCTACAAATTGACATAATGCACCTCATTTTTCAGTATAATGTACCCCACAAGAAAGAAAACACATTCACATATACAACTTTCTAAGTGGTAAGTGAGATTTGCATATCCAATGTAGCTCTGAATTTTTTATTACTTAAAATGTATTTATTTAAAATTATCTCTCATCATGGCTGTTGCCGTAATGTTCACTGCTTATTTACTGTATTTCAGGCCTGTGTTCTGTCACCTAACACTCAAAATGGAAACAAAAGACAAGGTTTATTTCATATTAGAAACCACATTAAAATGCCATGAACGGGGCCGTATTCATTTTGCACCTTGGTCTTATCTTCTTGGCTTGACTTCTGTTCCAAATATATGTTAATATTTATAAAGTGACGGCGGAAAAGAACCAATCGGTCTTTCTAGTCTGTTCTTTTTTTTTTTTAATCACTTTTAACGTGTTATTTTTTTATTTTATTGTGTGCGCCCCAAGCTTTCTTGAATACATTTACAAAGCAAGGGTAACAGTCAATGCAGATTAATTTAGTACAATTGGGTTTTCGACATTATCTTGTCTGGCAGGTCCCGACTGGGTATGACGGGGTGGCGCTGGCACTTTAAGGCCAATGGCCGCCTGATGATGGAAGTGTTGCTTACAACCGCTTAGAAAAAGATACTAAAATGGTGCCTAGTTAAAACAAAAGGCTTTGCGTGGAGTGGAAGAGGAAATGCCAGACACCATGCCAAAATTAGAAGGTGCAATATTATATTTGAGTACCCCCCCCCAGTAAAAATGATGGTGGGGTAAAGATATTGAATCTACAACAATCCAACCGGTATATCTACGCAATTCGTCCATCCAACAAAAGCCGGATTTCTGCAAGGGATGTTTTACGCAATATATTGAATTGTCTCGCATCACTTTAATAGAGCACTGGTGTCATTAATCTTTATTTTTTTATATGAGCTGATACACATTTATTAATTTCCCATAAAGGACAATAAAAAACAAATTCCCAATACAGACCTCTATAAATCAGAATGATGCTCAATGCGGAACAGCGGACGAGGCATTTCATATTGCTAATCACGTGTACGAACGGTTATTAAGTGTGAAATGACCACCAGCTGTTCCACGGGCTTCAGTGTCACGCATTTCAATATAAAGGATTATCTAACACTGGTGTCGTGGTACGGATCTAGACCCAAGAAACATGGACGCTCATCCTATCATTACTCAGCCTCAAGGCGCGGAGTATTTCATTAAAGGGGAACTCTCACCATTTTTTTTTATTACTAGTATCAGATCTCCTGTAAAACCGTGCCTGAGAACTTTCCAAATGAGCCGACCCAGAGGCTCTTTAAATATTAACCCCTTAATGGCTCATCACGCAGATTCTATGTAGTGACTAGCCAGTTGTGTTGACCTAATCGTTGTGAGTTAAAATATTGACACACTATTTGATTGGCATAACTGGGAACTCTCCAGGTTTGACTCAGAGTCTCTGGGCAGAGCGCTGCTTCCCTGGGTCTCCAAGTCAGCTTCCCCTTTCTCCGGGAGCGTCGGAAACAAAGATTACTTGTGTGGATTTTATATCCATTCTTTTATTTTTTGCTGAATAAACATATTCTAAGTGCCTTCTGCTTAACACGAAAATCATTCTTAGTATTGACTGCTTTACAATACGCATTCATTTTCATGCGATGTATCTCGGCGGTTTTGCTTTTTTTCCACGAGAAAACACTAAAAAGGGACGGTTTCAGTAATAAAAAAAAAAAAAAGCGTAAAGCTGAAACCGGCGATAAAACTTCACAGGAGATTCCTTTACTCCTAACGCCTGATTGACATGGTAAGTGCATCTGACACCGTGTTGATATGTCGCAGTTTATAACACTTTTACCTTCAATCGTGCGGAAAACCTGTCTTAGCTACAAGGAGCATAAACCAGGTGCTATTAAAAGGAATTCTGTATCGCGAGAAGAAAATCTGTAAATAAGACTAGCTTGACCAAGAAAGGGCATCGCCTCATGGTAATTCTCCATAGGCAGATAAGAATAATAAGATTCTTATAACAGGCATTGTTCCACAAAGCATTTAGATGTTAAGCAAATAACATATGGCCAATTTGTAATTGTATTCTTTGCTATGAAGGGTTAATCACAAAAAAACAACACAAAAACATTTAAGAAGCTTTTTTTCAGTTTCTATGGCAACAACCAACCACTGGCTGCTTTTGTGTCCCATGACAATTATGTTCACTCTTTTTATAGTAAACTTATTTTCTCTTTTTTTATTATTATTTATTGTTTTATATAGCACCATCATATTCCTTAGCGCCGTACAATGGGTCTATAAGTTTTGATTATAATTTTATGTACAGCATCAAATTTTACCAAAATTAACTAGGCGTAAGGCTCAAAATTAGCAAAATGTAAGTTTATTTTAAAAAAAAACGACTGTATGCTTCAAGGGTCAAATAAAAACTATAATTCTGGTCAAAAGTTTGAAAAATGGTGTTATCACCATAACAACTGACAGAATCCAGCTTGCAACTGGTTGCTATGGCAATAAAACTTTGCACCAGATTCCCTTTTTATATATAAACAGCAAAGCTTGCTTGGTCATAGCTGCCAACAGTCTATAGTTTGGCCAAGGCAGGCCAGCCGTTCCAAGCAATACCTCACAAAATTGGATAACGGAGAGACTGGGAGTCTCATGGGCAGAATTACTGCCATGAAATGTAGTCAGGGTGGTGAGACCTCAACTCTGCCATTTAACCCAGCCAGGCGTCATCGAGTTCATGTAGGAACCATGACAAATCTTGGAAAGTATCCTGCATTTGTGTCTTTCGTAAGGAATTATCATTTTAGTTCCTACAAAAAATAGGTTATCATTCAAATACTGAAAAGAAACTTCTGCTTTACAGCAGTGCCAAAGGCATTTGTGGCCGTCACCATTTGCCTACGTGGACTGCTGGCCAATCTTGACCACATCTTCGGTGTGACCTGTATTGTTGACCTCACTCCAGTATATTAAGTAGTGAAATATCTTTGTAGCTCAAATTTACAACCATTTAACATATAGTCCCAACTGGTAACATCCGTTGGGTCAGCGGCAGATGGCACCACACATGGAGCCTTCACAGGCCGGATATGTATGTCCACACGATGAGCTAGTGTAGGAGCATAGTGCGCTTCCAGCAGGTGGGCGTACATATACGTCATTAATCGGCTGCGGGCCTTAAAGTGCCTTAAAATACCCAGTCCAGCCTTGGATCATAATTTTGATTCATGTCTATCGGAAAGCAGCCGTGTTTCGAGTTTAGGAGAGGAGTTTCATGTAAAAACATCTTCTTTAATTTCCAGCAAGGCACAGAAGAACTAATCAAATTTTGGAAATCAAAATCTAGTGTAGATTACTTAGCACTAAAATGTAATATATAACTTCACAGTAAGGTGCTTAGAGCGATGCATATTCCCTGCTCAATGACAGCTATAAACAAATACGCTTCCACTCTGCATCTGTTTTCACAATCGCTTATGAAAAGAAAAAAAAAAAAAACACCGAGGATAATGTTAGATGTAATTTAGAAATGAAATGTGAAAACTGTTTGTTTTAAAAAAAACGCATCCCTTCGGTGGGGGTTTGTTTTTCCGTGACAGAAAAAGAAGCAGCTTGACAAGTCATCGTAACACATCGCGAAGCTCAGATGCCTCGAAAACAAAAAGCTGGTCGACCAAAAAAAAAAAAAAAAAAAAAAGACCTAAAACCGCAACAAATATAACGCACAATCTAATCGAAGAGAACAGAGCGATGATGCCGTGTGATAAGAACACAATGGAGCTCATTGTAAGACGTATAAATCTTCTTGTTTGTATTTTATTAAAGGAAGAGTCATCAAAAAATACAATGTAAAATCAGATGAAAAGTCTGTTTTTGCCCTAAACGGAAATCCCATAGAAAAAAAATATATTTTTCTCCATGAGCATTTAATAGAGCGCTGTATATAGTAATGACAAAAAAAACCTGATTTTATCTCATTTTGTTCCAATAAACTGCCTGGAGGCCGCCATTGTTGTCAGTCATGTGATATTTTGGGTGACTTTCCCGGCTCAATCACCACACTGAGCTGATTCTTTATGGCAATGCTAATGAAGTCCGTTCCTCCATAGACTTTCATTAGTCAACGGGTCCCGGGTGGTTAAGACTGAGCCATACAGGCAATACGATAAGGAGTCATGGCGTCTATACATATAAATATATACATAATGGTGACTTTTCTCTTCTAAGCGCTTTATTATTGGTGTAAAATAATTACATAAGTACAAATAATATTTATTTCATTATAGTAAAATAGTAATTTTGGTTGGAAAAAGACCGAAGTCCATCATGTTCACGTCCTCACTTTTTGCAAATGTTTTTTTTTTTTTTCTCTCTTAATTATAACATTTCATTACTGATATATTAACTACCGCCAGTACATGCCGCTGCGGAATGTGTAAATGTATACACGGTGATACAATGTACGGCAGATGTTTCCAGCTCAATCCCATTCTAAATAGGAGGGCTACAGACGCTAGCGATACCATATGGCTCATCTCCATTATATTACGAAGCTTCCAAAGGGATCGGTTAATGTCTAAAAAGTGAGTTATAAAGAAATAATCATCAGACACTTTCTTGTTTTTAAACAAAGTACACCATCTTCCTTTTACGACACAACAATGCGGCAAGAAAGCACTTAATCTACACTCAGGTATGCTATCCTTAAAACTTGACGTTAAGGTAGTCAAACTAGATTAAATTTTACTATGTCTTTTGACGTGGGATCTCCCTATTCTTACTTAAACCAGAGGATCTATATGTCATAATTAATGTTTAGAAACGAATAATTAGATGACACGAAAGACCTGTTCGGCTATAAAGACTCAAACCTCGCCGGCCTCGTCTTAGAGTCCGGGGGCCATATGCCTATCCCATGCATGTTTAAATTCCCCTACTGCGTTAACCTCTCCTACCTCTGCTGGGAGGCTGCTCCGCTCATCTATCACCGTCTCAGTGTCATAAAACGTCCTTACATTCCATCTAAGCCTCTGAGCCTCTAGTGTTAAGGTGTCCGAAAACAAATTTGGTAGCACAAGCCCCAGCGGCACTCAAGGAGTTAATATACGCAGAATCTAACATTGTAACACTGCATGACATTTTTCATTTTCCGCACCTCAAAAGTCCTAATTGAGAATGACATGTAGCCAGCCGGCCAGGGACTATTCAAAAGAGTTTCTCTGTTGCCGTTTCATTTTGGTTACATAATAAAAGGAAGTTTAAGCTGTGCTAAAATGCGGATAAAGGGATAAAACATGGGAAATGACCTTTTTTTTAAAAAAAAAAAAAACGCGAATAAGACATTTTCTAATGGATCATTAATTTTCAACATCCATACTTTTATTACCATGGCCATTAAACTTTGCAGCTTTCCAGCTGTTCCAAAAGGAAGGAAGAGAGAAAGAAGAGAGTGTCTTTCTTCCAAATTCTCACATTGTTGAGAATTTAAAACATATCGTTTTTATTTCTGGACGCATTTTGTCTATCCTGCTGTTTGGAGACGAAGGCCAGGAAAAGATCGGTAACGCTGAGAGCGCTGGGATAATCCGGGAGACAAATGTGTTTTGGGTGGACATTTCACAGGCCATTTCACTGAGTTTGCCGAAAACTGCCAGACCTTGCCTGGCATCTAATAAAATAAACCCAAACACACGCAGAAACATACAATCTGACACCTGATCAGGAACATTTGGCCCGTCTCACCTGCCCAATTATTCAACTGCTATAAAAGCTCAAGCTTTACTCGGCCCTTGGTCTTGTCTTATGTTCAGGATACCTAAATGCCGCTCCCAAAAATGCTGTCTGCACTAAACTCCACCACTTCTACGTGGAGGGCTGTTTCACTCAACTATTTCAGGAAAACAGTCAAAAAACCTTCTTACGTTATATCTAAGCTTCTACACTTCAACGTTTTAGGCTATCGTCTGGCCTTCTGTCGGAAACAGAGAGAGGAAAGTAGACATCATTGATTGACAGCAGATAGGAACCAGTTCGGCCCATCTAGTCTGCCATTTTATTCCGGATATAAAGACTCAAACCTTATTCAGTCGTCAGTCTGGTCTTAGATTCAGGAGCCATATGTCTATCCCATGCATGTTTACTTTGACTCAACACGTTAACCTCTACTACATCTACCGCTTACATTTAAACCTTTAACCCTCTAGTTTTACACTATGACCTCTTGTTCTTACATTTTTCCTCCTTTGTAACACGTCTCCTACCTGTACCGATCTTAAAGATACTTTATTGTGTTATATTATTGAGTTTAATGCTCTCTAAAATGAGGGCTTGGGATACAATCTCACATTAATCTTAAATGCATCCAATTTTTATTCCTAATTCTGTTTTGGATTAGTTGAAAAGAGTCCTCACTAGAGGCGGCCAGCCTCTCAATATTCTATTTTTTAAGGGCATGTGTTGATTCAATTAGACACAAACATAATTATTATGCATGACCAACAACTCATGCCATTACCCTATATTAAGACCAGCTGCTAACGAGTCAGTAGTGCCCAAATTAAATGTGGGTCACCGTTCCATAAATAACAGCGGCGTAAGTGAAAACTGATTTATGTTACTGATTTATTTGGGGGTACGTTACAACTTGGGAATAGAATCATTTACTGATACGGAATTGTAATGAAGGTGAAGAAGCTTTTGGAAAAGGAGTCACTAATGTCGCCAGACAAAAAAAAAAAGTGGGCTTTTAATTAAGGTTTAATAAATCCTACGTAAAAGATGCAATTTAAATGACATCCTTTTTACAGCCCTTTTCCGCAATTTCTTTATTTATTAAAACCCAAAGACAATGAATAAGACAGAGCATTAGATAATTACCCGATAATGATGGTAAGTAGAAGAGAAACAGAGACGTGTATTAGAAGTTAAGAATGTTACCAAAGAGCATCTTGAAGCTCTGGAGCAACATGGGGATCAAATACTTTAAAATATCCTCAGCTCAGAATAAAAACATATAACAGGAGAGAAAGATAATACTGAAAGATATGATAATACTAACCTTCAGGAGTTCGTAGTGCTGAATGCCATTCATACCCACATCTGGATCGATGGCGGATGGAACCGAGTATCGAGAGTTGACAGCCGTGTTTTCTGGAATGGAGATGTTGATCACCGTTGATGGGAAAAGTGGAGAATTGTCATTAATATCCTCTATTAAGAAGCGGATCTTAACCAGCCTGAAGACTTCATCTGGTAGCACTGCCACCTCTACTTCGTAGAAGCACTTGTGTTCAGTAAATATACCAGAACAAAGTTTTTCTCGATCTATCCGATTCGAAGTAGTAAAGATCTCGCCTGTATTCTCTTCCACTCGCACCAGTGGAACATCTCCGGTCTTATATACCAACTTAAACTGGAGAGGGGTTGAAAGAGCGATATCAGGGTCCAAGGTAAGGTTGAGGTCCTTCAACAAGTTCCCAATAAGTACATTTTCTGGCCTTTCTTCTCGTATTATATAGTTCTTTTCTTGGCCAGCAGATTCATATACTATACAGGTTATAAAAACTACCAGAAGGTATGTTGCACACAGCAAGTCCATCTCCAGATTGGTTAATGGTCTTCGTACTTGTATACCTGGCCAAAGACAGAAAAAAAAGAAAATGCGTCATTCACAGAAATAAGTAAATATAAAATAATATATGGTTGAAGCAGTGATGTTCGACCCTTGACAGTCCAGGCACTCTGAACTACAATGCCTACAAGGCTGAGAGGAAGACTGTCCACAGAGATGATTGTTCTACAACACAATGTTAACTGGTGGATTCCATAAGTTCCTAGATAAATGTAGTATGGGGAAAATGAATCAGTTCCCATGATGATTTCAAACACAATTTTGTTTTTTTTTTGTTCTATTTAATGGACTATTGTGTCAAGACACAATAGTCCATTTATATAATTGCTAGATTTTTATGACTTGATATATACATGGTTGGTTTTGGCGCCCTTGAACACATTTATAGCAATACTGTGTCAGTGATGTCACATCACAAATGAATGTAGGTTTGTATTTAGCATCAGTTAGTGTCAAGGATAGTGTAGGTGTTGGATAGTGTAGCCCATAACATTAAACTTCCAACATACACTGTATTTAACCTTCGCTTTTTAGTATATTAGCAGACGGGAAATAATCAAATTTGGTAAAATAGTCCAAGAAAATACCAGCCTTTACTCAATAACCACTGGCTGCAGGTTCGTGTGTATCAAAGACAGAAAGTGAATGTTCCAAAATAATCCTATATATCAGAGCAATAATTTATGGATTATGCGATAAAATACGGCATTTTTTTTCTGCATGACAAAAGAATGATAGTCTCTATACCAGATCCGCAACATCCTTTTTCCTGTATGACATAATCCAATGACATCACACACTTAATAATAATAACCATAGAGCAGTCTTAAATCTGCCTTGATGCCTCGGGATGTTTTACATTTCAGCAGCAGATTTATCTAGTTATCTAATCCCTGCTTTCCAGTTCTCTCCATGTGCTATAGTGTCTGAACACGGCTATGGCATGTGGAATAGCGACACGGTTCACTGATGTTTTCGGGAATGAGAAGAAGAAATTTTAGTTTTTCAAGTAGCAGAACGGCGGAAATTTGCTGTCGAATACGCCGAAAATGCGTTCCATTCTCCGACTTTGAAATAAACATACAAATGTTGCCAGAAAGTCAGCCTGCGTTTAGCTAAACTGCGAATGGTGCAAAGTGAATTTGGATTAATGTGTGTCACGGCACACAATCGGCTATGCGCAGAATGAACTGTGCGTTGTGAAATGCAACGCTGATTCAGGCTATACACGGAGGATTAAGTGGAATTCTTGAGATACAATAAGAGCTAATTCCTACACCGGTCATAACCGTTCGAGTGTACGGCGGGAAATATCACAGGATGCTTTTATAATATTACAGTATGAAGGATTTTATAGACGAGTGTATTTCTAAACCACAACAAAAGAATAAGTAACCTTTTCAGCATTTTAAACATTCCACAGAAACGGAGAACGGCCAGTAAATGTTTCCTTTTTTTTACGACCGCTCGTCAATCCAAAGCATGCAGTAGAAATCTAAGGTCTTTGCGCTCACTGGCGGATGCCGGACCCCCCATTTTATTATTGGGACTGTATTTACATTGACTCACGGGGGGGTTAAATTGTTATATTTTGTATATGAACCATCTTGTTTCCATTTCTACGGGTATTGAGAAGGACTCACCGCCTAGTCCATGTCTAAGTGTAAATTTAATTAAAAAAAATAAAAGGTTTCCTTGATACAAATTACCAATTATGCAAATTATACAACAACAATTCCTCAATATAGAACTTTCATACAGGTATAACTTTATAATGAAATATTCTACAAAGAATTTCTTTTAATGCACCCGTGTGTTCGCCTCTGCTTTTTGCTTACCCGCCTGGGATAAGTTGGCTGAAAATGCCTGACGCGTTTCGCCTGCGAAAGGCTTCCTCAGAGGTGAAAAATAATTAGATCTTGTGTCCTGATTACACGCGCTAAGGATAATTCAGTAGAGTCTTATGTCTTTCTTAGAAATGTGGAGTGCTCGTCTTCTTGGGAAAGTAAAAAAAAAACCCTTTCTGGGTAAGTGGTTTGGTCACTGTTTAGAGCGCAGAGAGTGCGCCGATGTTGTCTACATAATCTCCTGTCATTGTGTTATATGTTAATTATGTTAATCCTTTCCTGTTTAGTGTATAAATCAATTCCCCTTCTCTGGTAAACTATGCCCAATCCCAACAAAATGTATTCTTTAAGAAGTACCCTTCATACACACAGCCACTTGCGCAAGCTTCCATGGACTTGACACGAACACGCGCGCATATCGCTGTTTCAGCCATCAGCGTTGACTTTTATATTTTTTGGGGGTATTTAAAACTATTACATCGACTAAGAAATATTTCTTAAGCTCTGTAAACAATAACTAACGAAGACATTTTTGACACTCACGGCTGGAAACCCTTCTGTTCTATCTGGAGGAAGTGGGACTTTGCTCCTTTTGTGCAGGGGCATTATTTTGAAAATGCTTTTTCATGTGGATTTTTGGCTGAATGTGATATTGATGAATATACATGAGTTTACGACTGCCAAAACCTTCTAACTTTCTGAACGTTGTTAACTGTGAGTCGGCACAGGTTTCCATCTAATGTCACGTAACAAGACCCAAACAAGGCTTCTTATCAGTCGTGCCAGGCTGGCAACCCAAAACCTACGGTTCCTTACAATCCATACAAAGATTCATGACTTTAACATGGATGAGACATCAGTGAACATTCAGGGGCGTTAAATCAAAGTTTTGACGGTCCAAGAATGGATGCTTTTGTTTTGGAAAATAGGCTGGTTATCCAACCCTTTACTGAGGCTGATGTGGGATCCACTTGGAATCCAGAAAGGGTGTGGAGAAACAGGGTTATTAGTCCCTGAAGTTAACCATAAACCATGGATACCTTACAAATCGCACACTAAAATAAAAAAGAAAAGATAATACAATTAATTTTAGGTGTTTATCACCAACGACAACTACCTAGAACCCGGCTTTCGACGAGAACCCCTTGGCCGATTTCAAAACAAGACCCATTTATGCTTTGACAAGGCTGCCTGGTTCCAAATCCTCCATTCATACTTGGAGCTAGAAGAGCTTTATGAGGCACACATTTCAATCTGGATGCTGTCTGACGGCGGGATTTTATTTCATGCACTAAGAAGGACTGGCGTTTATTGTTTAAAGATGCATCCACCAGCAATTTTTACTGATTTAACAAGAATGGAACTTGATTCTGGTTAACACTGTAACCATTCAAAACAAGAAAAACAGATGTGCATGTCAAATATATTTTTCAAACAGTAGCAGAACTACAATCGCCCACTGGGCATTTTGTCATTTCTGTTGATGGATTGGATATAAAAAAACCTTTTGATATTCAAATTTTCAATGATCATACAAAAAAAAAAAAGAAAAGAAATGGTGATTCAGATTTTCCAGCCTATGTGCCTGCCTGGTTCTCGTGATAAAACTCATGCATTATCCCATGACTTCCACCCTCTATTCTCTACAGTGAAATTATAATATTTTATCTTTTTGTCCATATCGTGTATCCCTTAAGGATTAGAAAGGGATAAAGTCTTCATAACAATTGAGCCACCCTTTCGGAAATAAATGTCACACGCTTTAATTCTTTAATCTAGAAGTATAGAATCTGACGGCAAATAAGAGAATATGACCACGTAGTGTCTCCATTTTACATACCTCTGGTACTTGGCTCTGCCCAATAACAGGGGTGCTTTATGCCTATATCATATATGTCAATGCCCTCGTTGTATGAAACCCATTTCATTCATCCACAAGTCTCTCAGGGATGAAATATTTTCTTACGCTATATCTACACCTCCAGCATGATTTGTGCTATTAGTCCTAATGCTTTTAAGGCATGTATAGAAAAGAACTCCAAGTATAGAATCTTTGTAGTTGCTATGGTACAAGTTATAAAGTCAGTAACAGCTACCCTGAGTGACCTGAGGTCCACCAACTCAAGCATTAAGTCACATTAAAGTTGACATGACAACAAGTCAAGGGCTGTTGAGTTTTGAGTCTCATGGAGGCAGAGCCAACAGGTTGACTCCCTATGTTTATTGATCAAGAACTTCACCAATTCTCTGCCGGCCAACGGACAGCCAAGACCCGACGCAACAGAAGTCCACAAACTCAAGCATTAAGTCACATTAAAGTTGACATGATGCCAAGTCAAGGGTTGTTGAGTTTTGACTTTCATGGAGACAGAGCCAACAGGTGGATTTCCTATCTTTATTGATCAAGAACTTTGACAATTCTCTGCCGGCCAACGGACAGCCGAGGCCTGGTTGACGATTGTTGTAGTTCTAGCTCAGCTGAAAAGATACTTACTTGCTGGTCACCTCTTGTATATTATACCGTGAAAGCATAGAATATTTAGGTTCTGCGGGATATCCATGTCTTCATTAAAATAAATGTAGTAATAAAGCTGAGTAGGAGCTAACCTACTTCATGCCTCTGTATATCACTTCAGAGTTCATGTCCTCTGTACTATAGTTATTATATCTTTTAGCGTTGTCTGGGAGGTTATTGTCCATAAGCCTAGCTCATTACTCATATTAATGAAATGGCCTTAAAATTTATATTTCCTAAACGAGGCCAGCTATACATGCACTAGTATTAATCTATTTTTCCCTTTCTTTTTTTCCCCGTATAACTTAAGTCATAATAATAATATATGTTTGTGCTTTTAAGCTGCAAAATCATCTGTCTAAGCCGTGCTTGCCATCCGTAATTGCTATCAGTTTTTCAATCATATTCCCCTTGGGCACAAATTGCTTAAAAAAAAAAAATATCTCGGCTTAACAAATATAACAGAAACGTAGGGAACTTAGACGTTCCTCTGAAAGGTTCAGAGACCCAAAAGTATCATTAAATGATTTTATGCCTCGGTAAAACGAAAGCTAAACATTACAATAGGATAACAACGGAAAAGATACAATCCACGTTTACTGTTCTGGATTGGAAAGTCCATTTAAAGTTAAATGGCGGAATTTGCCAAAATTGTTCAGCGTTTCCATTTCATCTTCCTGATTTCTGTTGCTAAGCAGCAGGCCGGGTTTAGACCTTTCTGTAATGGTGACTACTGTGCCTCTTATCAGAGCACATCAGTAACGGAGCACGGCCGATGTATGTGACAAGGTATGTGCGACAAATTACATTAGTCACAAATATTAGATAAAATTGGAAACACGCGTCATTCGTTCACTTTAAACAATCCGATTTGAGGCAGGGTAATTCTTCGGTCGCAGCAGTCATTTGATGTGGGAAGAACAACGCATCCACAGTATGTACTGCACTTTATATCTGCTCTGCACATCAAAGGTGTTCTTATTGTTAGCATAAAAGCTTATAGTGTTGCATTTTCTAGTCAACATAATAGGGAAAGTTGAAGACTAAAAAGGCTCCAAGCGACCATATTTTAATCTACATAAATGTTGGTCTATGCATTTGCCTTCTTAACAACTGTCCCACCACACCCTACCCCACCCCACCTACCACCACTGGCTCCCATAAGATTTCCAGGGGGTCTAAAGAGACTTGCGGGTGTATTCTTCATGCATGGGACATTGAAGTGTCTCTTTAAATCACGTTAAATGTCATCATATCCAACAGTACTTGATTAAGCAATTATTTTTTTAAAAAAATAATGTAAAATAAATTGTACAATATTGATATTTTGGCAGCATTTAACTAAGCTGGAGTTCCAACATTTGTTAATTCAAGATGCACTGACATTCAGAGAGTGCTGGGAACCAAGGCTTTCGCCAGTCTACTTGGCGTCAACTTCTGCCGCCAGACACAAATAATTATATAGTAACATTCTTTCCCAATTAGGTCAGGATAGACCCACGGAGTGTAGATATAATTGCGGAATGATCATTTCATTGTGGACCCGTGTTGTCCAAGAGCAATGTGAGCAGGATGCAATGGAATTCAATGTATCCAATAAATTACCATGGAAAATCTATTTGACACCCCAACCAACGTTTCGACCAAAGTGGCCTTCATCAGGGCCATAAGATGCAGTTTGCAGTTGAGAACATTGACATGTAAAGTGCACATTGACTACCTAGAGCCCTCCCTCTTTAGGGGGTAGCATCACAAAGGGGTGGGGTTAGCCACACAGGAGGGTGGGACCATCAGATATGTGGGTGGGGCTAGCCCCATATACCTTAAATGTGTATAGGGGGATATGGGTGCTCCTAAACACCACTTGGAGGTTGAGCGTCATGAATGTCCGCAAAGTGTTAACTCATCTCAACTTGTGGGCACTATAAATAAATATAAATAAATATACATACTTATATACATCGACTTACATATAAAAGAGGAATCATACAACCCATATTATAAGGAGTGGCAATACGTGATAGATTAAAACATTTTCACTTATGGGTTTCAGATTAATTGTAGATCCTATAGTTAAAAATTAGCATTGTTGTAATTATAGTAAATTATGGTAAATTGGGTAACAGCGTTCCTGTCCCTAGAAATTTAGATGTATGAGCAGCGAGAATTCCTGAATATGACATTTACCGATGTCTCACAAGCATAACGTCCTGTGCCATGCATTCATCACCTGTACGATTCTGATTAATAGCGCTATGTACTCATGTATTATTAAAATAATTTAATAAAGTGATGCACAAATTGGAAAAAATATGGGGAGGGCGTAACGCCACACAAAAAAAATTCTTCTAAAACAAAAGAGACATTCATCAGCAAAAGCAAACAAAAAATTCATTCATCAAAGAGATTTCTCTTAAGGCTGTGCTACTATGACTACGAACGGACAGATTGTTTTAAAACCAAAGGGTCGGAGCCTTAGATGTAACGTAAGGGAGTTTTACTTTACTGAGAGGGCGATAGATAAGTGGAACAGCCTCCCAGCAGAAGGAATTTAAGCACGGATAGGATATCCTTATGAATATAAGACAAGACTTAACATTAGG
This sequence comes from Spea bombifrons, assembly GCF_027358695.1. Lineage (NCBI taxonomy): Eukaryota > Metazoa > Chordata > Amphibia > Anura > Pelobatidae > Spea > Spea bombifrons. The sequence goes on from NC_071094.1 coordinate 39,105,816, forward strand.
AAAGATGGACGGGTCTGATCTGCCGTCAAATTCGATGTTTCTGGCCATTGGGCTAATTCCTGGCAGGCTGGTGTCCAATAGTGCCCCCTATCCACCTATTCTAACTTACGCAGTTATCTTGGACGTGATATATTTACGATTGAAACATAAGTCCCAAAAACCTTATTTTAGTGTAAACTACAAATTGTCTTTTTTTTCCAGTTAAAAATTGGAAAACCAAAAATTACTTGTCAACAATTAAGGTGTCAATGGGGTTTTTCTGTTTGTTACCAAAATAATATTTCATTCATCTGTGACTACACATGCAGCTGACGTAAATGGAACTTTAACAACCTCTTTTTGTTCTATTATTGGGCCATAATTGAGCATTACCCGGCATTTTAGAGATCACCTTCTTAATATGCGGAAATTCGGAGATCGCTAGGAACAAAAGGCTAGTGATTACTTAGATTCTCTGACCTAGAAAGTGTTTTTGTTTAAGAAAAAAAAAATTGGTATTTTGTATGAATTTACATCTATTCCAGCTTTTTAAAATAAAAACCCTTTTTTTAACCCTTTACTGTTTTGAATTCCAATCTGGGGAGGAAGATGTTGATCACAGGAGCAGTCATATTTTTTCTTCCTGACAAATTCATTTTAAATCACCCCGACGATATTTTTGTGGTTTATTCACTAACGGGAGAATTGACGGGAATGTTTGCAGGGAGAGTTGTTATCGCACCCCCTTGTCTTCACTATACATTATGAGGGTCCAACCCCCAATGAGCTTCTGTTGTAGTAAGAGCTCAGCTGGCCCTGTATAACGTATAGCTAAATCTATTAAGTCTGGTCACCTATTAAAGAATGCATTTTACAGGGCTAGCTCAGCCTTTCTTGCAGGAGAAACTTGCCAGTATCGGTTCTCCATAATGAATAGTGACGTGACGGAGTTAAAAACACAGCTCTCCGGCAAACACTCCGTTTAGTGAATACTCCCCTTTATCTTTGGCATGTATTTGTAATTTGTCAGTATAGGTTGCCTCGTGTGGTTCATTATCAGCTAATTAATACTCGTTTTAGGAAGGATTCTACATATGTACAGAACACTGCTTAGATGAGTGTGTTCTATAGTTTGCATCCGTCTAGTCGTCGGGTATTAATAGCTCTGTCTTAAGGCTGAGATTTAGGTCCTAGATGCTTCTTCTCCTTGGTAGCTATGTATTATGAAGAAGACACCTCTGTCTGGCCAGCACAGTCGCAGCATAATAAACAATTCTGCTTTAGAGAGATAAAGAGAACGATTTTTGTATCAGCGAGGTTTGCAGCCGTATATATACCATGTGATCATCTGCGTCCTCTCCCACCGACGATTGGCGAGTGCGTTTCGTCAAGCCGAGCAGGGCAAACGGTCCCAACTTTGGAGAAAATCAAAGACCTGGACGCGGAAAACAACATTTTTTTCCCTCTTGTTATTCCAAGTAAAAGAGGAGCTGGATTTGACTCGTGTGTTTTTGGTAGATGTTTAGAGCAGTGAGGCCTTTAAGCTGAATACTCCTCGCTGGATCTGAGCCACGCTATATTTGGTGGAAAAATGGCCTTTAGAACATAAATCTGTGGTTCATTAGCACGTATATGAAATGTATCGGCTCCGGCAGTGAAGGGGTTACCAACACTTGCTCCTTAATTTAACCGCGTAATGTAAGCGCAACTGGGAACTTCCCAGGGTGGGCTGCCCGGTGCTCCCTTTTCCGAGGGAGTGGCTTTGCAAGTGGGTGTGGCTACTCATACATATGGGAGGGGTTAGGCATGCTATGGGTCGGGCTAGCCACAGACGGGGTCTTGGCTAGACCTAGATGTCATTACATGGGTTGGATGGGAATTGGGCAGGGAGCTAAACACACCGCTCCCCTGACCTGAGAAAGAAAGTGGCGGGAAGCCTCATTTCATTGGAGACTCTGCGGAGAGTTCCTAGGAATCCACATAAGTTAGTATCGGTATGATGCATGCGCAGCCTAATGTTCCAAGAGACAAGGATTTAGACCCAAGTAGGATACATACATAGAGAGGTAAAGCCTCAATACAGTTTGCATGGGGAGGGGACGGCGTTTGGGGAACACCACTGGCAAGGGATCCAAATAACAGTAAGCTGAGGATAATAGGCATTGTCGTATCTGGCAATTCTACCAGAGACATTGCGCACTTTTTTTGGGGGGGGGGATTCAGCAACACCTGTGGCAGAAAAATGATAATTTTCTCTACAATATTTGATATAAGGCTGCACGTGTCCATAGGAGAGCTGTCGCCATCTGCGGTAACTTTAATGTGCGCCCTGTGAGTAGCGGCAAACTTTACTTATATAAATCTGGAGATAGCGTCGCCGTTATATCACTATTAGCTAAGGTCGGGAGGAGGTCAATGCCACCGACACAGCTGCAGGTACCGTGTCTACGGCACATTACATACATCTCAACGCGCCGAATCACAATGAAAATGTTCCTGTCTCGCGAACCTGGAATGTCAATCTTACCCTGAAAATCAGTAAAAATAAAAAAAAAGAGGACAGATCACCGCAGGAGCAAGAGTGACTTGTTATGCTACCGTGAAAAGGCATGGCGGTCTCCAGCTCTCGGGGATAAGGGTGAAAAAAGAACAAAAAAGAACAAAAAAAGAGACAAGCCTTATTTTTATTTAATTTTGAGAAATCGTCAGTGTGTTTTTTTTAAGGGAAAAACAAATGAATTAAAAGTAACATAAACAAATTAATGCGCATACCTGGGAATGCTCAATGTCTGACACTTTTACACCAATCTTATGGTGAACCCTCAGGTTAACATCACAAGTTAACTCCTTACCCCCTTATTTAAGGATGTTTATTTTGCTGAGAGGGTGGTAAACAAGGGGAACAGCCTCCCAGCAGAAGTGGTAGAGGTTAATACAGTGAGGGGATTAAAACATGCATGAGATATGCATATGGCTCCTGAATCTAAGACGAGACCAACGACTGATTAAGGTGTTTACATCAGGAAAAATGGGCAGACTAGGCGGGCTGAATGGATCTTATCAGTGTTTCTCTGATTTAATGAGCATCCCAGCCGGTCCCATTCTCACGGCTTTATTGCAGGTGAAATCCCTGCTTGAATACAGGTGACAGGAAACTTTACCCAGCCTTTACCCAGTGATGGGTTAATACCGTACTTAGTAGTGTCATAAATAAGTATGTTACACGTTTTAACATCACTGTATCGAAATAATAAAAAAACGCACTCGGGATGAATGCAAATCTCAAGTGTTTGGGGGGGAGAAAAGCCAAAAGATGGAAAAGAATGACAAATCTATACAAGTGTACAAATGTACACAGCGATTTCCATGCATGCAAATAGTTTTATCGCAATGTTAAATTATTCTAGTTCTTTTAGCACAGACACTCTAAGTACATTTGCATCCGAGACAGAAGATATGTCACACATTTCTTCTAAGCCTTAACAATTAACACAAACACAACGTCTATTGCCTTAGATAACAGCCGACAACACAAATCTGTCTATTAGCTGTCTGTCTGTACGGATGCCTGTCTGTACAGCTGTCTGTCTGTCTGTCCGATTTGTGTCTTTGTGTCTTTCTAACCTAACCTGTTGAGCTATTTTGTACACAAAAGTTTATCGAGTAGCCGAGGACCGTCTAGTGCCGCTGTCGTTATGTTATATCTCAAGTCAATTTGTTCAGATAGATGACTGCAAGATATAGCACGATATTTTCAAATAAATTCATATAGTGCCTGTAATTAAAAAAAGTGGAATAACGACCTTTCCTTCAAAATCTACTTTTTGTAAATAAAAAAAACACTATTAGGACTGCACATTGTATGAAATGGCCAAAGTCTTCTTGTCTGCTGACCTTCCTGGTCTTTGCTTATGATCCTCAAAATACATACCCCCTAACATTTCCGTTTGGGGGGTTTGAGAAGAGCCAGTGAGGAGAGACTCCGATGCCGTAAGTTGGTGTCCCAGAAGAGCCACCTTGTGGCATTCGGCTTCAGAGCGTCGCAACGTGGCCACGTAGGAGCCACAACAGCATGGACCTCCACCGATGGTACAGCTCCTTGAGCCAGTCATAGGATCTTCTGAACTATCCATGCTCCACACTGCCCGCGAAAGAAGAGGTTACACAGGTGCTCAAAAATCATGACTGTCCGGTGAAAACCAGGACTGCTGGGCAGTATGAAAATAGGATTACTGTATAATAGATCTTTGTCTTCCAAAGTCGGATACACAGTCCTTTCATCCTGATCAGCCGGCACTAAAAACCTTATTTCCCAGGGAAACATTCAATGCAGTTAGAGAGCTGTAACATTATTTATCATTAGGATGTCATGGCAAATCTCCTTCCATGTATTCTCCCAATTCCTTGATACTTAACTCCGCGCAGGCTGCGTAAGGTCACATTTCTAGTGTCAAAACACCCATTCGTTTGGTTTAATGGAATGATGTTCTATCATAAAAGTAGCACGCGGTCTATAACCGTCTTCCTCCTGACTCGTAGCCAACCCAGGCCATGTAGCTACAAACCCGCACTAATGTTCCTACAGAATGTAATTGGTTTGCCAGCTTCTCTTGTAACCTTCTCAAGGTTGTCAGAATATATATATATATATAAGTACACACTCGCCCCTTTGCGCTATTTTTTTTTTTGCTTCCCTTGTATTTTGTCTCAGGAGAATGGATTCATTCTGTGCCGTGTTATACTTCTTCGACAATCTTTGTCACTCGTCGGAAAGCAAGACAAATTCCGGGGGTAACATTGCCGGCACCTGGATCGTAATTGGAACTGAAAAATGGCACAGAAGTAATCTATTCTCATAATTCAGAGAGTAAAAAAGCACAGGGGTGGCTTAAGATCAGTTCATTCTTTCGCTGATTTAAGACTGTCCTCGTTCTTGACCCATCGGATGTCCATCTGAATTACGAGCACCTCCTAACTGCATATATATATATAGATATACTGCATATATATATATATATATATATACATATATATAAATATAAATATATGTCTAGATATTGTTGGATTCATAAGAATACTGCAGCAATATGATGTAAAATAATCACTTATTCTGAAAGGCAGTAAAATGAATATATGGTGACAGCCAGCAGAGTATTTACCTTGGGTGCTGCCCTAGGTCTAAAGAAAGACGCCCCCAGCTGCCCCATTTACTGCCGCCGTCCTCGCTGTGTAGCACTGGGATATGATGCCATATATATCATTATGTCATAGAGGTAAGAATCTTCTCGTAATGCATCATAAGGGGGCTCGGCCCGATTCGACACAGCCGTCCATGGTGTATATGGGCCAGTTGGGGAGATCAAAAATCTCCTTACTGGCCCATTGACCCTTGGCATTCAGGGGCACCCTGACCATCCAAGAGGGCAATCTGCCCGCAGGGGGGCTGCCCCGTCTTGGACCCCCTGGACCTGCCGCCCTAGGCTTAGTTGGCCTAATCTAGAATAAGTGACTGGTGGTACCCTTATTATCAATAATAACGTATTATAAAAGGCCAATTAACCTTAAATCTGTCAAGAATAATCTCTTCTTCCAGTGAAACCTTATATTGTTTCTATTTTGCCCCAATAAAAAGTACCAAGTCCACTTTAGCTATAATTGGTTCTAATATCCTTTTTCACTAAGTTTATCCAAACAATGAAACTTTTTTTTTAACACATTTAAGTTACGTTTTTTTAAAGAAATTTGTTAGTTCGCCAACTCAAGCCCCTCCTTCACTTGGGTCATTCTAGACCGCTCGTGACTTATTGTTTTGTATTAATTCAGCTAAGCAGATCTCGACATTAAAATATGTTCTCCTCTTAGCGATACATTACAACGAGCATTAATAAGAGAAATGGACGTTCCATTTATACACCGCGTGTGATCAATCCTGTTAAAACATTGGGATGTAACACAATCTCACGGATCGGGGCGAAAAAAAAACAAAACATGATTTATGAACATATAAATTAAGAGTGGAGGGCAAGAAAAAGTAATAAAAGCTGATGGATTTCCATCCATAGGCGGCAGTCTCCATATTCCTCCTGATCACCTGAACTAAAAGACAGAAACATATCCCCAAGCTGCGTAGAGTAACTAAAACAAGATATATGTGTAAGACGTGAAAATCTATAAGGAACCTACAAACGTGATCACTTGTTAAATCGCGTTTATATATGTGTTTACGCCGGCTTCTCATTGAATTATTCTACGCAGGGCAATATATCTCGGTGCGTAACAACCTTTTAGGACGCTTTTGTTTTAGATTGTTGTCAGCGGTGTGGTTGGGGTAGTAGTAACCTACTAATAGCTATTAATAAATGTGCGAATAATGTATATTATTTAATCAATTTCATCCAAAAACACATTTTTTTTCTGTGTAAACACATTATTTAAGTTAAGGGCTGATGAACACTGTGACTCCCGGCATAGAGGGACAAATGAGGGTCTCAAGGAGGGACTGTCACTCCCAAAAAAGGGACACTTAAGATGTATAGGCCAACGTTATTAGAAATATTACTTAGTGGTTGTATAAATTTTCTATCTTTGCATCTCCTCAATGGACAGGCCAACTTTAATTATTTGAACTGGGTAATGAGTAATGTAAGTTTTGCTTTACAGAGTGGGTGGTAGATAACCGGAACAGCTTCCCAGCAGCAGTGGTAGAGGCTAACTCATCTACGGGAATAGGCATATAGTTATCCTGGATCTAAGATGAGACCAGGGACTGATTAAGGTTTGAGTCTTTACATCATTGTATCGTTAAGGATTGCCCAATCCCTTCAGTATTTATATTTATATGCACAGAAACACACTCGGCGATCAGCATCACACGCGTACCTATCTGTGCACGCGGATTATCATCATGTCAATGTGTAGACAACTCGATGATTCCGTGCATTTGTATAAAGAAATAAAACAGGACCAAACAAGGGAAGAAGACAAATGCATTTGAATAAGACATGAATGTCAATATGAAAATCACTTCTCAGAAAAGCTGAAAGCCAAAGTATAATCTCTGTTGACACATGCTGAAAGAGAAACATACTTTGAATACGCCCCGGCTACAAACTGCATTATGCTGGATAAATCTCTCGTTGTTCCAAATAAAAAAAAAACAGGGCGTCTCTTTAGATCAATAGAATTAACCAAACTGCCAAGAAGCCGTTTCTTTATGTAAATGCATCACAAACACGGTGATATTTCCCTACGGTGGCCTGGAAGGGTTGTTGTAATCAGAGTTTATTATATAGCGACTTGAAAGAAATTGTAGCTAGTTAATAAAAACATAGAAAAGAGCGAATGCGTGTTTATACCATGGATATGGGCAGACTGTTCCGATCTGTGATGGTCCTGCTGTGAAGACTCAAACCTTAATCTGCCGTTGGTCTCGTCTTAGATTTTTAGTTTTTATGCTTTGTGATATTGTCTGACATGGATTTACTATTCTTCTACCAATCCTTAGGTGTAAAATGTAATGTAATGTTAAAAAAAAAAAAAGAATGTCATAAATTCTTATGTTTTTAACTTATTCTGCATTTGCCGAAGACCTTTACCTTCATTAACAAACTCATCCGATTAGCGACATTAAGATATTCCGGCTATACTTTCAAAAAATATACGTAAGGGTTCTAATGAAATGCAAAACGCACGGAATGCCATTGTTAATACAGAAGGGTTATGTGTACCGGAGCTTTTAAAACATTCATTTATTCAGAACTGTCAAATCGGTCTTGTTTTAACACAGAAAGTGTCTGTACTGTGATTACATGGTCAGACTCTGCCCTCATTCTCTATTCCTTCCCAGATGAGCTGCTTTATGTGACTCGGAAAACATAGTCAGTCATTAAGATACAGGGCTGGAGTCATCACGTAACCGTGCGGAATGCGTATTTTGGCCTAGGGCATCAGTTCCAGGGGTGCAGCAAACCCCTCTTCTGTATAAGCAGGGGGCAGATTGCTCTACTGAAGCTGGTTGAGAAGATCCCTCGGGTAACTGGTCCATATACACTTTGGAGCACGATGCCTAGCCGGTACGGGCTCCATAATGATCAAAGGGTTATGACATCATATCTGGCCCTCAGCAAAGATGGACGACAGCCGTGGAAGCAAGTGGTGGAGGCAGCTGCCCAAGGCCAAGCCAAATATACATGGCTGGACTCAACAAGAATGCCATTCTTGGGACATTCTTGGAGTAACAAGTAGACCTCTCCACCCTGCTCTCTCGTAATGCTTTAGGAAGCAGTGAATGAAATATGACATCATACCTAGAAGCTGTTATATTCTTGCGATGGAGAGAAGTGTGAGAGGAGACATGTGGCAGGTGTTGCCCAGCTACCGGAGCTCTTATTACTACCCTGGCTCCATCTGCACCCCTGCACAGAGATTTCATTTGGCAAGAAATATTTTCGGTCCCGTCCTTTGTATCCTTGTGATTATATAACAGGAAACCGTTAACGAGCTGCGAGTGCAGGGGCTCTTAGCAGAAGACATAATTCTTCTCAAAGTACTTAAAACCCTGTTTGTCCTATTGGCTTGTTTCAAATTAAGTCCATAAATAATAGTAGGCTCCTTCTTATTAGATTCATCTTGGCACTGAGTGTTATTTGTAAACCTTACTTTCATTGATTAGCTTTATTCGGAGGGGATCCAAGAGCCTTCCGAGGACGGTTATAATACGTGCATTTTATTAATTGCATGTGATATCTGGAAGCGTACCGCAAATGAAACCAAGCTGTTTCCTTTGTGTACTGCTGGACGCTGAAGACATGTCTGTGGCACGCGTCCACGCCATCACCCAAACCCTACAAAGTATTTTATGTGTTACAATATGTCCCCGCAGAAAATTAATCTTCCGCTGCTGTGGTGAACAAGGACGGATCCGTCTATCTTTAGAGACAATGTGAATTTTTTCTACCTAAGACCCATGGTGGAAAATCCTCGCCTGAATCACAACAACGTCTTTAAGAAAAGACTGAAGGACTTAATGTGAGTGAATCCTTCATGTCAATTCTTTGTTAACCCTTTTTGCAAAAGAACTCAAATCCTGTTTCTATCATGCTTTGAGGATCAGTATAACTGTATAGAGTGTCTTTCATGTAGGTGCTGCCCTAGGCCTGTGCTAGGTGGGACAGTGGACGCTGACGTTGGTGGCTAGGGACAAGCCACCAACGTCAGCGTCCACCGTCCTTCGTGCCGATCACAGCATCATGGATAAAACAAACTATGGGGGCTGTGCTGGCTAGACACGGTTCTCCGTCATGTCAAACTTCATCCCATCCTTCATTTCTCAGGGAATGTTGCGTTGAAGCCTATAGGCATGTAACTCCGCTCCAGTAATGGAACGGCTTGTTTTAGCTCATCATATGGGAGCTGGAAGGAGTAGGTGAAGCATGGTTGGGGGAGATTGGGCTAGCAGTGCCAGGGTTGTTTCTAGGAGTAGATAGCTAAAAAAATGGGGCAGAATGCAGTGGCGTCACTAGGGTCGGTGTCACCCAGTGCGGTAACTCATGGTGTCATCCCCATGTACCACCTCCCACAACAGACCAGATACACAAAAGGTCACACGTACACACACAGTTACATACACACAATCCCATACACACAGTTACAAACACACAGTCACACAAGCACATAATCACACACATTGACACTCACATACATGTACGCACCACTGTATACATGCACGCAGAGTTACAAAGACACACAGTCACGTACATACACATACGGTCACGCATACAGTCAGACACTGCTCGGCACCTGTGGGGGAAACTGGTCACCAGTGGATGGCATCTTCAGCTGTCACCCCCCCCCCACTGATGGTGTCACCGGGGCGGTCTGCACCGGCCGCACCATGTTTGTGACGCCGCTGGCAGAACGAGTGGAACCAGGTGGGTTCTGGGAACACCTAAACACTACCCCCGTCACACACTTACTGCTCTGTATACCCCCAAAAAACATCTTTGATAAGTTGAGCATCATGGCTAATCAAGAGACTTCCCAAATGCTGTCAGTCACTGATGTATCGGGAGGTCATAAACGTAAAGGAACTTAACAAAGCTTCTAAAACGTTAGTGTTGAGTCTCCTGTCATTATCTTTGATGGAAAGAATACAATGACACATCTGCGGAACTTTCTTAATACGTGAGCGCATGCTGTTAATGTTTTCACCCAGGTGTTCAAACTGTCTTTACGCTAATCTTCTGTGCGTCTGCCAACTACTGCTATTGGAAACCAACATTAAAGCAGATTTTCTCAAAATATGCATATTTTACGTGTATTTCGCGTAAAAAAAAATCTGTGGATTTATTGTGGACCTTATAGGTACGAAACCAAACCATGTAGCTGCCAAACGCCTTCTTATTAAATTACGCTGACAAATGATAAAAGTTCCTGGTCGTAGATCGAAAACTTTTAACATTTTAGTACAAGAAGGGGATTATTTTTGGTTATCTTTATCGTAAAGAAAAGAAAAACCAGAGGCTGTTCTAATTCTCTTTGCCAAGATTTGCAGCTCACGGTGAGCAGGATCAGATTTCGGGTCATTGGAGCCACATACTGCTTTGTTTATTGCCGTTTTATGACTATAAAACATCATTTTGCCTGAAAATTAACTTTTTTTCCGTCAGTATTTAGAATGATTGAGTAACGGCATTCGGAAAACCACAAATAACGAGCATATGATGCGTTTATTTAACATGGTTACATCATATATATATATATATATATATATATATATATATATATATATATATGAACCCATATCTGCTAAGTGCATCCTTGTGCAGTGTGCATGCGCAATTAAATATGAATAGGTATATGTAAGATTATGCATAGTGCACTCGTACAACGCATGAGAAAACCGCACATAATATAGATGCCATCAACAGAATAATAGAAACATAACTATTTTGATATGCATCAACTAAATGGACAATCCCGGCGTAATATTCTGTTTATTCTGAAATAGGGAGAAAAAAAATAGGGAGGGGGGAAATTGATTTTGGTTTGGGTTTTTACTTATTATAAAACCAATCTCCAGAAGGACTCCGCGGTTATCCCCCCCAGTTGTTTCCATGTGTAAAATAGGACACTCTAATCCTTGGAGATATAACAAGATACAATCATGAATTCTTAATAAGCGTATTGTGCTCTTTTTTTATGACATGGTTCCTCGCTTATTTTCACATATAAAAAAAAAAAACCAGGATAAATAGAAGTCCTCGAGTTGAGTTATTCGTCAGAGAACGCACACGCACTCAACCAAACCGTTAGGGAGACGAAAGCATTTGTGCCCCATAGCTTGTTATCCTTACAAATACTTAGATGATCGGCGAAACTTACATATGAAGGAGTCTCTGTATGTGTGAGTGTGCGCTCATCTCTCATCGCCACTTGAAATAGTGAGAGCTGGATATAGAAACATAGAATGTGACGGCAGATAAGAATCTGTTTAGGCATCTACCACTTCTGCCGGGAGGCTGTTCCACTTGCCTACCACTCTCTCAGTAAAGTAAAGCCTCCAACATCTAAGCCTCCAACACTCTAGTTTTAGATTAGGAGCATTTGTGAATTTTACACAGGCAAGCTATTTGGAGGCCAAGATGGCACAGGCAAGCTATTCAGGGTCTGAGATGGCACAGACAAGCTGCTTGGGGATAAAGGTGGCACAGGCAAGCTGCTTGGGGGCTAAGATGGCACAGATAAGCTGCCTGGGGATAAAGGTGGCACAAAGAAGCTGTTTCTGGCAAATCTGGCACTGTGGGACATGTTGCTTGGTGAAGTCGGGAGGGCTGGGACAACTTTTGCACCGGGACCCTGTAATTTGTAGTTACACCCCTGTCCCTATCCCAAAACTAAAGCTTGCAGGGGGCTCGTGCATTTTATGGTATTCCTCTAGGAAGTAGTTCCATGAACTAGGTGATGATTCAGCATACGCTAAGCATAGACTCGCTTAAATCTGCATTTAATGAGATTTACTGAAACCTTATCATGTGCCAAACACTACAAAAAAGCAAAATGTATACACTGCGCAAGAAGGCCGAAGAAGTTCCTCGCATTGAAACAGAAACTACAGGAAAGGTTCATGGAAAGTAGCGTTTGACAGCGAGACCGAGAAATAACGCCGCAAACGACTGCAAATACTGGCGAAAAAACGAAGCAAGAAGGAGGAGGAAAAAGGCTTTGGATATTGTAAATGCCAGAAAAATACGGGATAAAAGAACCCCAGCGCTGCAGTCTCCAGCCTGCCAGTACCCAGTGGTGTTATTTACCTATAACATAAGACTGCTTTAAAGTGTTTATTTTTATGCAAATCATTAAAATCATTCTAGTTTTTTTATTAGTTTTTTAATTACATTGCTGCAGAAAGTCAATTTCCGCACAGTTGGAAAAAGTAAAGTATTTGTTGTTTGTGTTCTAACGAAGACTTTTAAACGTGAACGTATAATACGTGGCGCAGTCCCGATTTAGCCACTTTATCAGGCTGCGGGACAGAGGTAGGGCTCGGTGGGACAGCGGGATTGGGGACCTTTCATCTTCTACCCCCTGGCTAATCAGGACGTTGGGAGACGGAGCCTGGAAGGTAGAATGTCATGGCAGAGGGACAACAGAATTGAGTGGCAAAATCGAGACTGTCAGATGCCAAGTGGAAAGGCACGGGACACCAGAGAATGAACACTGTACATGCGCAAGCTTCCAAGAGTTTGGAAGCACGCTAGGCCGACAGTGTTGGCAGCCCCTCTGCCACACATGCGGGGGCATATAATGCTCTTGGGGAATCCTGGTATGTGCTATAGCTCCTGATCTCCTATCTGAGATCTCCATTGCAACCAACATATATATATATATATATATATATATATACAGCCTCTATAGCGAACTTACGCCGCGCATGCAGCACCCCAGCTTATGACATCATATCCCTGCGCTTGACATAGAGGATGGCGGCCGTGGAGGTAAGAGACAGGCTGAAGCTGAAGGCCCAGTCCACATACGTCTCTGCCTTGAGACCCAGATAATTCCCCCATCTTTAAACTTGTTACAGAACCTCCTGAGAATCCTCGTGTCTTACGGAGTTCATGTTCCTCTCACATAAGATCCCTTGGTCGGCGGCTAACAATCGCCACGACAAGCTCCATAGTTCCCGTCAGACTGTATCTGCCGCTTCCTCTGCTGTAGAAACACTTTTATCGGAGCGACATGACAGCGCTTTGAATACTGCGGATGGCGACAATGTTTCGCATGGAGATGCTAATTGTCTTAAGTGCAGAAATGAAGACGGAGGGAAGGCGGCTTTATCTGTTGTTTTTATGTAAATGAATAAATGCCGGAGAGCACCAGAAGCTTTCATTGTGTTATTGTGGTTTCACCGTACTAACATTACGAAAAGATCTAAATCCACATTATGTGTTTTGTTATTTCTAATAGCAATGCGACGGTGACATCATTTATCCGTAAAAAGGCAAAGAGACGCTGTGGCCTACTCAACCATCATGCCAAAAGCCTGCCGTTTCCTGTGTGGTCATGTTGAAAGCCTCAACAAACCATAAGAAATATCGAGCCAAGATTCCATAATGAATAAACCTCCATTCATACTAAAATCGTGTATCTCCCAACAGTCTTGTTGTTTGCAGGACAGTCCTGATTTAGCAGGTAGTGGGGAACATGGGGAGATCCTCTGATTAAAGGTTCTTCATAAATATAAGCAGCTCAGCCATGTGGTCTTTGCTACACTTGATGGTGATATCTGTGGGGTAATATTAAGCATATGTAATCACCTCATTACTATTTATTAGTATTTTAAAAATAATAATCTATTTGGGAGTCGTAAATAACGCCGGTTCTAACAAAGGCTACGGGCTGCCTTCCTCATTCCCGATGGGGAAAGGGTAATTAAGGTACCGGTAGGAATTCCTAAGGGAGAGGAGGATGGCGGAGAACGCTTCAGTCATGAGAAAAGTGCAGGCGTGTTTTTCCAGGAATATATATATATATATAAATAAAATAATCTAAGAAATAATATAATAATATAAGAAAAAATATATAAATATATATACATATATACTGTATGTGTGTATATATATTAAGATTATTATTATTTATTTTTTTATATAGCACCATCATATTCTGCAGGGCTGTATTATATATATATATATATATATATATATATATATATATAAATAAATTATTATTATAAATTATTGTTATTATTATTATGTATATATATATATGTATATATATACATATATATATAAATACTCTTATACTACGTCCACACTGTATTTCTGATCCATTTAATATTATTTTAATGACCCCAAACTTTTGAACTGTAGTGTGTATTATATCCGTATTTCCCCCCCAAAAATAACCGAACCGTAATTTAAATGAGGGTATAGCGTAGGTACCGAGATATATTCCGGCACTGCAGTCATGCATCTAAATGTGATGATTGTATACAGTGTATGGGTGTATCTGTATGTGAATATATTATGCACAGATTTTCTGAATGCTCAAATAGCCATGAAAGACGGGCAATCACCAGGGAAATTTAAGAGCTAAAAAGTGAAGCGATAATGTATGCATTTGCATGCTCCGCTCTAACAAACCTTTGCTTTAATACCGTATCAGGTGGCCTTTTGTAATGTTCAAGCAACTGGAAGCAAGTGAATAGCCTGAATATGGGATATGGTTAAATTAGTCTGAATTCTGTGATGTTCTTCAGCCTACTGAGTGCTTGAGGGTACGGCGGTGCCGATTCTGTGTTATAAACCCTTAAGCAAAGGAAAACTCAAGCAAACTGCTGGATCTCCCACCGGAAAAGTAATGCTCCATCCAAACCAGACCCAGATCCCAGGATCCCATGGTGTACCAATATATTATGTACCTATCACCCCAACGTCACCAAAAGAGCGCGCCTTCCAGAGCCCACCTGACCCCATCTGAGTCAAGTCTGAGAACAACTACTCCGGAAAAGTGACCTGGCACAGTAAAAACGTCATTATTTTCAGTTTTCTTATTATTTCGGCGGACTTCAGATAAACTCATCTATTTTACACAAAAAAAAAACTCTCAATCAGTTTAAGGTAGGCGCTCGGCTTCATCTGCATAACAATGGACGCCGTATTGGGGAAATTTCTCGATACACAATGCGGTAAAATCGTTGTTATGTTATAAGCTCTGCCAAACCCACTCTGTCAATCCTAAACGTACATCGCGGAAAACAAACGAAAAAAAAAGAACAGTTTGAAATAAACGAATAATAAAAAAAAAAAAGTTGGTAAAAAAAAAGAAAAAAAACTCTAGAAAACTTTCTCACTGACAGCAAGATGTTTCTTCTAGAAAACAAAATGCCAAAAAACAAAACAAAAGAAAAAGGATTGCTCTTTTCGAAGGGGACATCTGCGTTCTCCTCTTCCGTTTCTTGTGAATTTATATGAATACAGACATTTCAAGATAAACCAGACTTTAGCACTGGGAAGAAAGGTAATTAAATTCTGTTTCCAATGACAACTTAGACACAACATTGTCAAGGTTTACAACCGCAGCTCCAGCAGAGAACCGCGGAACGGAGCAGCCGTGGAACGATATCGGCTCCTTTTTGCGCCGCAATTAAACGCCGCGTTCCTTTAATTCATATGTATGAACCAAATTGAATTTTTTTTCTTGGAATAAATTGTGAGTCATTTGCATCGGCTAAAAAAAAAAAACTCAGCCTCCTGTTTCTGCGCCACTCCGAGTATTAGTCCGTGTAATTAATCCAGATACAGTTATATAATCACTTAGCGGATAAGACCCATTCGGCACATCTAGTTTGCCCGTCATTTAGCGGATAAGACCCATTCGGCACATCTAGTTTGCCCGTCATTTAGCGGATAAGACCCATTCGGCACGTCTAGTTTGCCCGTTTCTTTCCATCTTTGATCTCGTCTTAGATTCAGGAGCCGTATGCCTATCCCATGCATGCTTCAATTCTCTCACTGTATTACCCTCTACCACTTCTGCTGGGAGGCTGTCCCACTTATCAACCACCCTCTCGGTAAAGTAAAACTTCACTATGTAACATCTAAGCCTCTGACCCTCTAGTTTTAGAGGATGGCCTCTTATTCTAACAACTCTCCTCCTTTTGAAATAAACGCCTCTCCTGTACTTTAATAAATATATAACAATAAAACAATAAATATCAATAAAATTAAATCCCATTATGCATTTAAAGGTTTCTATCAGATCTCTTCTCCCTTCTTTCCTTCAAGCCAGGCGTATTAAAGACATTAAAATCTAAAATGTTAAAATTAAAAATAAAATTAAGATTTTCTGTGATAATGTTAAAGTGCTTTTTTATTCATGGTGGAATATTAAAGGGCTATAAATCAATAAATAATCATCATCATAATAATAATAAATACAGTTTTTCTTAAGCCACGCTATATCGGCTGAATTCATAAAAAAAAGGACTTTTGCAGAAAGACAATATTTAATTGCTTTAATTATGTTTTTGAAGTTCCCTCTGGTTATCCTACAGATTTAAGGGGATGACAGCAAGAATTAGACAAGATTTACAGGATAAAAACGATCATAAAAGGATGGCAGCATGTACGGATGGAAGAAAGGCAACCGATACGATAAAATAATCTTTTTTTATATGTACAGTATAGAGAGTACCTATAGATCACCTCTCTGGCACTCAAAGGGTCAAAAGAGCCTGATTTACCAGCTGTGCTTTATTCTCGGACCAGGAAGCCCCTCATAGGAAGGACCCCCTATCTTACCCTTGTTGACTCTTCCTGCTGAGACGTTGATAAGCGTTAAAGAATCCATTCTCCCCAAATAGCGAGGTTAAGTTCACGTCAAGTGCGGTTTTTTTTATTAGGTGTCCCTTCAAGTCAGTGATGTTAATAAAAATTGATTTTTTTTTTCTTCTTCAATATTTGGGATTGTAATTAAAATGCAGAGTAACAAATGCAGGGTAACCTTAGGCGACCTTTGTAGGTGACACACTATCACAACGGGATCCTATCGACTTGGATATCGGTGTTTTGTTTGTTCAACACAAATACCAGGAAAGATTCGCCACGTTACGCAGAGCCCCACCGGGTGCCTTAAATCCGGCTACAATTCGGCAAATACTTAAGAGATGCTTACAGAACATTGTATTGCTGTTTAATAGGCATTGCCGTATATATATATATATATATATATATATATATATGTATATACCGTGCTTATTATATCTGTAGCTATATTTATTTAAACATACATCACCCTTCAAAGGTTTGGGGTCACTGAGCTGTTTTCATGGAAAACGAGGACATTTCTGGCTGTAACGTAATTGCAAAAGGATTTCTAACCATCAATTAGCCTTTTAAATTTGGATCAGCGAACACAATGTGCCGTTGGAACACAGGAGTGATGGGAGTGATAAAGGGCCATTGGAACACAGGAGTGATAAAGGGCCATTGGAACACAGGAGTGATGGGAGTGATAAAGGGCCATTGGAACACAGGAGTGATAAAGGGCCGTTGGAACGCAGGAGTGATGGGAGTGATAAATGGCCATTGGAACACAGGAGTGATGGGAGTGATAAAGGGCCATTGGAGCACAGGAGTGATGGGAGTGATAAAGGGCCATTGGAACACAGGAGTGATGGGAGTGACAAAGGGCCATTGGAACACAGTAGTGATGGGAGCGATAAAGGGCCATCGGAACACAGGAGTGATGGGAGTGATAAAGGGCCATTTACAGCATTAACCCCGACTGCGCTGGATTTCTGATCCATTGTGGATTTCTGATCCATTGTTTTAATGAAATAAATGTGCTTTTGTTTTTTTTTAAAAAAAAAGGCTAGATGGACCAAATGGGTCTTATCTGACGCAAACATATATATTTTTTTTTGTCCTGGAGCAAGATGCATGACATTCTGGCAAAGTGCAGAGTGAAGTAGAATCGCTTAAGAGCCAAAACACATTTTCTTTGGGAATGCTGGCCCTTAGGCAGAATACCAAATTACAACTAAGGTATTTTCCCTTTGTGTTTTAAAAGAACTAAAATTCTTCTCCCGAGGTCTTTTGACCCCGACGTGGCCTTACGAGGATCATCGACACCGTGCTTCAGGTGTTCTCCCAGCCACCCAAACCTTAAGTGATTAGAAGAAGCTTCATATTTCATTGGGATCCTCCGCTGGGTAAATCCTGCGTCTTTGTGTGCCGCATACTAATGGCGTTCCATGCGGCCTCTCTGTCTCGGCTCTTGGCTCTCTGTCTCGTGAATACAGCCTCTCGTGACAAGTTTTATGTGTAAAAGGGTCCGCTCGCCAAGACCAGACAGCGGCACAACTCCCGTCCTCCATTATCTTTAGAATAAAAGCTAGTTGAGGAGTTCCGACGCTGAAATAATAGATTTTCTATGTGTTTTTGTCTTCAAAGCAATCCCCGTACAAATTGGAGAATGAAGGAAATGCTCGGACCAACAAGTTTTAGCCATAAACCAGTCCTGTGTTTGAGTCACGTGACAATTATGTGTTCCCGGCAAAAATTAAGAATAAATCAAAATTTTACATGATTAAATATTATTTTAGAAAGGGTTTGGATGTTTGCCGCAACTAGGAATGATGTCATAAATATTGTATTTAATTATAAAAGTGTTTTAATTCGAGTGGGAATTTTAGGTCCCAGTCTGGTTCATACTACGCAAAATTTTAAAAATAATCCCTAAATATCCCTAAAATAATCCCTAAAAATCCACAATTTATCATAATTAAGTAAATCATAAGCTTCCCTTTCATCTCTACATCAATATCCATCATATCCAGTAAAATAAAATGGATCTATCTATCTCCATCACTTGGGTTGGGGGCATTTTCTCCGGATTAATCCGGACAGTACTAAATACGAGACTCAAATTGTCCTCATCCTCAGTTTTAAAGGATAGACTCGTGGGGGTCTCGAGAGCTCGGTAAAGTATTTAATCTATAAAATATTCCCACTGCAGTGCCATAAAATGCACGGTAACCTACAAAAGAATCTAAAGGGTATCTTAAGTAGTCTGTCGGGGGTAATTTTAATATAATTTTTAACAATTTTTGATGATCAGCACAGGAAACACAGTTGACGGGCTGTTTGCCAAACATTAATTGGTAAGGCGAGGAATGAATGGGAAAATATTACGCGCACAATGAATGCTATCGTTACTCTGCAGTGATCGCTGTGCTATTTTGTTACCAATTAAGAACATTGGGGGTTATGCATTATGGCTATGGGCCCCCCTGGACAATCTAGTGGTATGATCCACGGTAGCTACCGCAGTACCCTCCTTATTGACCTCACTATTAACCTTTAGAGCTACATATTGCAAATCTATGGCTGCTATAATGCACCAAACAACACAAAATTGGCAGAGGAATCCTTTTTTGTTATTTGTGGCAGTATAGGTATAATATATCTCAAAGAAACGTTGGACCATTTTGTGCGTTTTCTCATTGGACAGCACAAGAACTATATTTAGATGTATCATGATTTTTAGTATTTTTTGACCCAATAGGTTAGACCTAATCTGATAAATTAAAGGCATAAGCCATGGCCAAAATTAGACCCAGTCCCAGAGCCAACAATTGAGTTGAGGCCACCAACTATTGGTTGCTACATTCCTCAAGAAAGATTCCGAGCAGACTCAGGTCCAAAGGAGTAGTGGCTAAGGTCAAGTTGGCAATCCTGTACTGGCTCCTTTCTCCTACCATTGAGCAACCAATGTCATAGTCCTACCATAGTCAGGCAACCTCAGTACGGAGAAAATAAGGCCTTATGCTTCTCGAGGCTTTGAATGCCTCCTGAGATGCTGGCAACGAAAGGCAAAAGGCAGAAAGTGTTCTGGGACGTAACAGGGTTAAAACTTTACAGAATATTTTCTTCAAAATAGAACAATAAAAAAAAAAAAAGCAAAATGTTGTCCTGCTTCTGCTTCACTAAGTAAAATTGAGCTTCCTTTTTTTCTAAGAAGAGGTATAATGGCAAGGACAATATATTTCTGGGGACACAAAGATTGCATGTAATAGCTCATGGTACTTTAGTTTTTCAAAGTGACAATTGTAGTCATTTCATGTGATGCTTCAAACTGGCTTTTTGTTACCCTTACAAAAAAAATGAATGTTTCTCCCTAGATGTAAACCTAGGTTGGGTTTTGCTACGATATCCAAGCACTGGTTGTACAAAACAGTGGTTCCCAACCTAATGCGGGGTTTAGTAAATGCCACATTCTATTCGATTAGGGATATTTGAAAAAGCATGGACCATTGGCGGTGTGTCTTATATTGGGTATGAAATATTATCATTACAGATGAATTACCATTTGAACAATATTAAACAAATCAATAATTGGGTTTTCCCTAGGGGCTTCTCTGAGTTTCTTGACCACAGCCCCAAAAATGCTCTTCCAAAAACATCTAGCATAACAATGGGTATAGGTGGCATTTGGCCCTGACCGGATCCTTTCTGTGCTCCTTGTATTTTATTTTTTTTCTTCTTCTTCCACTAAGGTCCCCGTTGGCATCTGTTGAGTTGGATTGGACTGGATGGATAATGTGTATCGAGTGTTCGGTCTGCCAAGGGTTTGGGCTGTGATTTGGCCGGTGTTTACCCCATCGGCCGACGTTTCCAACACTCAATAAACCGAGCGATTATAAAATACATATAGCGTAAAAGGAAATAATAGCTGATCTCCATGAAATAACGAGGCCTCTTTGAACACCCTCGTATCATCTGTTCTGATGCGAGAGAAAACGACATATTTAACATATAGTAACAAACAGGATATAACGCGGGACTCCTACGTTCTTCTCCGCTCCCTGCTGTGCAGCTTCTTAGGCAGTGCCAGAACGAGCATGAAGCGCAGATTTCCAGTAACCACTACTAAGGAACAAAGAAACTGGAGGACAAAAAAAAAAAAAAGAAGAAGAAGGAGAATACTTTCCCTGCAACTTCATTCAAGCCTCATTTAAAATTCCCATGTTAAATAATTTAGCTTGGTTAACCCCCTTTGGCATAGCGCTGCATTGGCAAGAACGCTTCAATCCATCAACAGATTAAGTGGCTTCTGAATGAAGCTGCCAATATCTGCCCATTGAATTGTCCTGACACATTTATATATATATATATATATATATATACATTTATATACATTTGTATCAAATAAACCAATGCGTCTGCCCAAAGGTAAATTACTACAGAATACGGGCAAAGACATGCGCCCCAATGTATAGATGGCTAGCCCTTGTTGGTCTTCTGATGTTTCATATAGTCTTTAGGAAGCCTGTACCTTTCATCGGGCCAACATAGCAAAAGATAAAAGGTTAGATAAGCTTTCGGGACCTCAGAGGTCTCTTCTTATAGAATGGCAGACCAATGAGTGGGGAGTCTTAAATGCATGCGCGACATTAATAGAAAGAGATGGTGGTGTAGGGGATCAACATAAAGATATACCGACAGGTTAGGAGATCCTCAAAGATGATTGTTATTAATTTAGCAATTTCTGAATTCATTGAACGGCATAATTCCTAACGGCTTCTCTAACTCTGATTTCCATATCAAACGTCCTCAAGAATTACAAGCCACGTGCAGTCTTCATAAATCAATTCCTTTATGTTAAAAAGCAGCGAAGGCGACGACTCTCTTTTAAGACGGCTCTAGAAAACGTTACAATTATTAATATTCTATTTGTTCCCCAAACTCATACCAGTTCCAAAGATTACACAGCGGTGACCCTTGCGTGTCATGTTACCAGTGAACCCACAGAGCTTGCCGTCTATCCGCTGCTATAAGTACAGAGGGAGTAGGTCGCCGGTGTCAGATTTTTAATACCAGTGGACGATTATCAAATAAAAATGTCTGGGCACTCTGCATAATTAAAAAAATGCAAGAATTGCTAATCAGTCGCCTTTTTTTATTATTAGTGCCACGCTGATTTAGCACACGCTGCTGGTTTGCTAATGAAAATAATTTGAACAATGGAAAGACTTTCACCTCTAATCCATAAAGCTGGCAGCCAAATAAAACAGAAGCGTGTATGTATACGGGTTTACGCAAACTTCCAAAGTCGATCGGGGCGGAAATATTTACTATTTAAACCGCACGCCTACGCAACACAAATTATTTGATTTTTTACCAAAAAATGAATACACGAAGAGAAGCAATTTGTGCCTTCTTTGTAGGGTTTGGAACTTATTTGTTAACGGTGTTATGTATGGCAATCTAGAATATCGTGTGTGACCTACACATGACTTTGGTGTATCTGTACATGTAACAGAGTTGTTTGGAAGAATAGTAATTGTGAAACGCGTATCCCCTGTGCGTTGGCTTAGAACGGTCAGCCTTCTCTTGAAAGGCTTGAGGGTCGATAAGTGATTTCTTGCGTACTAAGGCAACAGGCTTTATACTGCCAGATCCAATCGCACCGGTGTATTCTGAACTAGGGCCAGTGTGCCGGTTCGGGGGACGGCTGCCCCCTCTGTTTTTCGGTACTAGAGGCAGATGGCCCTATTGAGCGACGAGGCTCTGCATTACACTATTGCTCTTATGGACCACTTGGGAAGATCACCGATCTCCCTTTTAATGGACCCATATACACTATGGAGAACCTTGCCTAGCTGGCACAGGCTCCACAATGAACCTACTCAACACTGTGCTTCCTGAAAAAGCAGTGTGCTGGGATATGACATCACATTGTTTTTCATGACATCATATCCTTGCATTCTCCATAGACAACGGCCGTAGTGGTAAGTGATGGGGAGAGCGCCCAGCCCAGATCCATTACTGCTTCCACCAAAACCCAAACAGCTACCTATCCAGGTCCTAGCCACCTTCTAACACTGATAACATTGACTGGTCTAAAGAATATCAGTTTCAGCAATGTGGTATTTATGACCCAACATAAAACATCTCCTTATCATAATCGTTTATAAGATTTAAGGTGAAGAACATATTCTTAGAAGAAAAGGGTAGCAGTAAGCGAAAGGATGGGTGGACAAAATGTTGTTTCAGAACAATATGGGGAATAACACACAATGGACACTTCATTTCAGTATGTTTTTGTGCATTCTTCTGTGTTTACAGTTGACCTTTAAAATAGCTCACAACATCACAGAGACTAATCAAGGTATTTTTACAG
This sequence comes from Spea bombifrons, assembly GCF_027358695.1. Taxonomy (NCBI): domain Eukaryota; kingdom Metazoa; phylum Chordata; class Amphibia; order Anura; family Pelobatidae; genus Spea; species Spea bombifrons. The sequence continues at coordinate 39,128,985 of NC_071094.1, forward strand.
AGAATCAATGTTGTATTTTCTTTGACATATGGAGAGTCATTTAAAGATCACTTTGGATTCACTCCTGTCGGAGAATAGTCAGGGGGAATATTCCACGTAGAATACCAGACACAATTTCTTTTTTTTTCTTCAATGTATGCGGTGCGAAATAAACTCCAATCCCAAGATGTTGATGCCGTAAAAATGATTTTGAAACCAAAGAGGAATAAACATCGAGAAGGTTTATCGGAAGCAAAAAAGAATAAACTAAATAATAAATATATAAAATAAACATATAAAATGTATAATAAAATAATGAAATAAAAATACTAAACTGAAGGGGCTCTTCAGCATTTTCTGTGTTTTTATTCTACAAGCACCCACTTTTCAAACAACCTTCATGTATCTCGGCTTTTACTATACCAGGTTTCAACACTTCTAATAATTGAGTGACCACGTTCTCTTTAGGCTCTCTTTAGTTTTATGTAAACCGGGGGTGTCAAAATCAGTCCTTGAGGTTCTTAAGCTTGTCAAGGTTTATCCATTCATTTAACATTAGACAATGGACACAATGTATCACTAAGCAGACTATGTAGTATTAATGTATGGCCTTCATGTCCGACGTCTTTGACTGCGAGCAGAATTTACATTTACTTAACAAATTTGTAGAAGGCTTTGTAGCAGATTAACCTTCCGGGTTTCTGTGTGGAGCTACTAACATTATTTGATAAAAAAAAGGTATCAGCGTTGACTAAGGACTCAACTTTCTCTTGGGCTAAAACAGCTCTGTCCTTGTTTGGATCAAACGGAATCCTGGGAAATTCTGGGTCAAAGTGCTACATTAGTATCAATCAGCAGAAAGTTCTTTTGGTTTGACTCGGAGTCCCCCCCTCCCCAATAAATACGACTTTATGAAAATATGTCTCTTTTTGGTTGATTTATTTTGATTTATATATATATATACTGGAAGGAAGGAACTTTCATCTTAAACATGAAAAAGGTTACTTTACTCTTTGGACAGTTAAATTGTGGAATAGACTCCCACCTTTGGCCAATTTTGATCAAGTTTGGATGTTTTTCTAGATATGAAATGGATAAAGGGTTATCACGAGTAAAAGCGGGTAAGGTAATGTTGATACAGGGCCAGTCCGACTGCTTTGGAGTCAAGAAGGAATTTTTTTCCCTTTTTGAGATGACGTTACTGTCTCAGTGGACTTTTTTGCCTTCTTCTGAATCAACTAATATGGGTTTCTGGAATGGTGGACTTGATGGACTTTTATGTCTTTTTTCGACCTAATTATCTATGTAACTATGTAACTTTTCCTCCAAATTTTAGTGACAGAAAACCATTCACCTACAACTAATTATGCTTTCTTAAGTGGCATTTAAATGTTTTTGTGCTTGGATATATATCATCCTACTTGTTTCAAAAAAGCATGATGTATTAACACACTCGCGCTAAAAGAATTATGTCACTTTCGGTCTAATAACCGTAATTATATGTCCTTTGAAAAAAGGGACACGGTTACAAAAGGTACTTTAATGACAATGCATTTTCGTTTCTCTTGACAATTACGGCCTAGTGGAAGAAATCATTTTGTATCTTATTAAAAAAAAGTCTGAATAAGACGGTCCAAACAATGAACAACTTTTACAAGGTCAAATCTTATCTGCTGTAAATGTCTTTGGCAAGAGGGTAAAAGTGTTTCAAAATTCCAGAATCTAGTACTTTACATGCAAAATGCGATTTGAAAGGAGATAGAATTTTAAAAGGACTTTCTTAAAACAGGCAAAAAAAAAAATGGTTTCCAGCTAAAATGTATTAAATATGGGTCCGAAGAAGTAATATTTTATGGCTTTTAAATTGTGATTTTTTTGAATCCATCTGTTGTCGAACAGTAATTCAACTACTCAATCGCTGGGAGCCGGTTTTAGTACCTCCTGTACCTAAAGTAACTGTTTCCACAAAGAAAACAAAGGCAGAAAAACGCTGTTTGTGTTGGAAAGGAAGCGTAGTAAAGAAGAAAAAAAAATCCACACGGGGTCCTTAATGCATTAGGTTATGTTTTGATTATAAAAATAACACTAAAATAGCTACAGAGACCACTTTTTAACAAAACAACCTTTTTTTCCCCTTTTATAAAAAATCCAGCATGTGTGAGTGGAAAAAAGCCAGCGTGTTCGCTTACGTGATACACATGTTGTTATGGGGGTTTTTTTTTTGCCCATTTATTGCCAAAAGGTATAAATCTCTGGATTTATACAGGATTCGGAGAACTGGACTAGAGGAGAAAATTGGTTCTGGCACTTTAAGGCCAGCAGCCGTTAAATGATGCACATGTGGCCACTGGATGCCCGTGGCCATACGATACACTTCTTCACTTGCACGGCCCGTGGCCATACATTCAAGGACCACGACTGCCACACCAGCAGCAGTAAGTAGCCTGTTCCATCTGGCACTGGCCCACCACATAGTTGCATGGCCAGTACAAGCCTGATTTAGTATATATATAAAAGGTACGCTCAGCGTGTCTACATCCAATACCATTTCTGCAACCGAAACATTGTGGAATATGTAATGCTGGAAATAATGTATTTTATTTATATATTCAAGGTTCTGCTAGAAAGGATACCAAGGACAGGACTCTGGAGTGTTTTGTTTACGTCAGTTCATTGCCGGGGAGTCTGGACCGTATGCAGATTAATATGAAAGATGCGCCATCCGTAAAATATAAGGTAAACCCTGAGCAGATCTGTCAATCAAGGAAGGTCAGACAGTTCTTGCAAACAATGTTTATGAAGGAAGCTTTGCAACTTAGATAAAGTCTTATTTTTCCCATGATCCATCAGTGAATTGGTACTGTAAGATCCATCAGGAAATTGTTACATTGGTCCCGGACTCTACCTGCATTGTTAGGAGGCAATACATGAGACCTCACTGCCATTGTATCAAGGGGAGAGCTGCAGAAAGATGGAGGAGCTCACACACAGCAAGAGAGAAAATATTTGTATTATTTTAATTAATTATTTAAATTGGGTTCAGAATTTAGGTTACCCAGAGCGCTCCATCTTCTGGGGGAGTGGCTTGGTATAGAGGCGGGGCTAGACCCAGATCACTTTAAATAAGCTGGAAGTGGGTGGGGGAGTGGGCGTGACTCGGAGACCCAGGGAAGCAGCACTTCACCCATGTACATGTTACGTGATGTTTTTTTTTTGTTTCCCTTGTCACTTCCTGTACTGTGCATGATGCAACAGGAAGTATAAATAAAATAAAAAAGTATGGTATTTCTTAAAACACATGGTGAAAAGAGTTCAATTAGGGTGCAAAACCGTATTCTGTGTCTATTCCGACTTCCTACTCAATTAATTTCTAGCAACGGTTCGTTAACAGTGTGTGAAATATGGAGCGTGAACACATTTCAACAGGTGACTCAAGTAGATGAAGTTCATACTTCAGTGGGACCCCCTTTGAGGGGGCCGTAGAAGATCTTGGTCTTTTTAGATGTCGGACTAAGAGAGAAAGAAGGGGCTACGCATCTCCTTTGTGGATGGGCTGGCCTCAAAAGGCGAATATCGAGGGCCTGGTGCCCACTGTGGCCCTACACTTTGAAGCACTACTGTCATACGTTTCATCATCAAAGTGGAAGCACGAGGCACCTCTGGCTTACAGAAAGAAAAAATAACCGTATGCAATTCATCTGAAAAAGAAGGCTTCTTTCTCATGCTTTTTAAGCCAAGAAAAGAATAAAAAAATAAATAAACAGCATACTGGTCTCGTACATTGTATGTAACAAACTATGCACAGCTTAGAAAGATATTACTCTTTGAAATAGCAACGAGCCTTGGGTTTCTTATCGTTAATAGCCTGATCCCAAAGAGAAAAGGGGAAATGCAGTGAGGCACCTCTGAAACTCTGATTCTGCATAAAGCAGAGACATACATTATCAGCATTACTTTCTGCTCTTTCAATTTCATAAATAATAGAAGAAATCTCTTCTATGGTAATTGCTTTGCCCTTACTTTCCAAAAGGCTTTTTACAAAATGACACCGCAACGATCCCGACCAAAATTTTGGAAAACAGCGACTGTGATACATTATATCACTATTTAGAAAGAATGTTTGGGGTTTGCTGTACGATTCTAATGTATGCCTGGCCCATTCCAAAATTACGACTAATTTAAGCCTCAGGTTTATCTGAAATGTATCTTATGACGTACCGCTCCGTATAACCATTTGAAGCCAGATAATTTAATGTGAGCTATAGTATTCATTTACTTTTTCATTTTTTTTTTTTTTTTTTTTCTTTTCATTAATTCTTCCAGCCTTTTCATACAGAACAGCACTTAAAATGCTATTACTTTTTATAGACCATTAGCTCTGCATTTTACCTAGTCTACTCAGGGAAAAATAATAATAGAAGAAAAAAAAAATACTAAATCCTCGTAAATTTACTGCGTTAAATTTGCATTATTTTTAAATTTGGAGTTTCAAAGCCACTTTGTTGAATGTTGGATAATTTTAAGAACATAAACAGACTTACAGATGGTCCATACAAAAGTCTTACGATCCAGATTGTATAAATAAGAAACATCAGAGGCTTTGATTGGGTAGAGATTGGTAGTGATGGGCATTAGGTGTGAAGTCCATTTAGGAAAGCTATGGCACACACCTCCCTAGTATAAACGTTCATTGACCACCTGATAGGGCATATGGGGGGTTATATGTCGTTGAACGTAGGCATTCAGGGTTACAACAATTTAATTTTAACACAGTTAATGCTGATTCGGAGAAAATTCTGATTGCATTCAGAGTCAAGTTTGTATTACTTTTTGGGAAAAGTCTCATCTAGATTTTTTTTTCTTTTGGCTGTTTCTGGATCAATGGAAATGGATATTTGGAAGGACTAAACCTCACGGGCGTTATATTTTTCTAATCAGCCTATGTAGCTATATATTAAACTTTTTGATGTATAACCCACCGCTAATACTAATACCAGGTATATTTAACATTGATTGCCACCTACATCAACATATATATTATTCATATATACATGTATTTTTATATAACATTATATCATATGACTAATTTATATTCCAATTACATGTGTACAGCAAAAAAAAAAAAAGACTATTTAGCAGTTCAATTAATTTACAAAAACAGCAAATTTAACATTTTGGGGGAGAAATCTAAAAAAAAAATATATATATATATTGTACGCATTGTACAGTACTTTATTGTAACACTGGAATGTGACGGGATGTTATTTCTTTTCATGTGCCTTAATTAATTTCGCACGTGCTTATACAACATAATAAAATGTTCAATAAAAAGCACCCATTTGAAATATTTCCATCAATTAAGTAATATTTTTCTTACAATTAGGATTGATTAACATTCTGGAAATCTTAGCATTCGCTTCCCTTGGAATCGCTCTGCAGAAATAAATTCTAGTAATATGTTTACAGAATAGGTTTGAACAAACAGCGCACCCCCCCCCCCCTACAACGCATCTAATGGTTTTTCTAATTAATCTGTTTTTTATTAACAAACTAAACACAATTGCGTTGAATATATTAACGTCTTCTATATGTAAAGCTCACAGCTGGGCACTGGGTAATTTTAATTAGCAAAAAATAGCTTGTTTTGGGAGATCTAGTGTCGTGGTGACACCTTATCAAAGAGAAGCTTAGGAAAACATATACTCAGCGCCTTATGGAATTGTCCCTAGGCAACGAATGTAAACAGAGAAGCCGTAACCCTATAGCCAAGTCGTTATCACTCTCTGTAACAAGAAGATTCATTTAAAAAAAAAAGTGCTAAGTCGTCGAGTGTTTGTGCCAGACAAGCAGCTCATTGCAACCCAACACATTGATTTAAGGTGGGATTTCGGCCATGGGAAAAAAAAAACCCAAAGCAGGGTAGACAATTGGTACATAGTCATTAGAACAGAATTATGAAATAAGGTTAAATTTAATATGTTTTTAAAAAAGCTTGTGCCAAGTGCACTTGATCGTTCTTAGAAATGTTTAGACCTCCAATATAAAAACCCAACACGAAGGATCTTATTTATTTATTATCAATACCTGCAATAAAAAGATCAATTAATGATTTTGGAGTCACATTTATCCAAAAATAAAAAAGATGGGGTGTTTTTGAGAAATATGACTCTTGGTGGCCGTGTTGCAAACCCTGGGTTTTTAGCTTCATCGTGCCATCGTGTCGTTGGCCATCACAATTTAATTTATTGTCCCATGGAAATCTTTCTCATTATTATTATGATTTATTGTTTTATATAGCGCCATCAAATTCCGTAGCGCTGTACATATGGAGTCAAAAGTAATCCTAAGGGTTATTCTTGGCAGCATTTGTTTCTAATATAACAGAATCAATTGTTGGGTATTCCACGCATAGATAATCAGTGTCTTTGCCAGAGGTTAATACAATAACAATATTAATGTAATTAATAATTATTGTAATTAGTAATAATCACAGAAAAGGAGGTCAGGAGAGCAGGGCTTGTAGCTTGATGCAGCTTTCATCTGCTGTTGCACGTCCGCTCCAACTGGCAGACAAGTTTGATTGAGTTTATTGAAGTACCAAACATACATCACACGTCAGGCAGACATCGGCGCAGCGCACAACACAAACATCCGCAGCTTCGCCGAGGACATGCAGCATTTCTTACTATCGATAACAAACAGTACCGAAACAGAATAAAAGGAAGCGACAGTAATTACATCATGCAGTGAAAAAAATAAACACTTAGCCGTTCCGGGGGTGCAGAAATGGTGGTCTTCTGGCAGGAATAACAATCGAAGTGGAGGGAGGTCAAGTGGAAAGAAATTTGGAAAAAGTCCAAGAGCTGAGGGGGTCAGGAAAGTCAGGATTGAAATGATCCTTCTCCTCAAGACAATGTCAATGTCCCAAGTGTCATGTTGTTATAGGACAGTCTCGATATTTGGCTGACCCATGTTGCAACACCAATTTTACGGGTAATATCAGTGAGGAACCTCCATTACAGCACCCACATGGCCGCCTTGGAGTTGAGTGCCCAGATAAGCATTCCTCCCACCCCATTCCTCCCTGCTTCTAGCCATACAACACAGGTGATCGGATTTGGAAAGCTGAGATGTTCGGTCAAGCATAAGGATCACTGACTTTGAGTATTTTTAAATTCTTACTTTTTAAATTACTTAAAGTGTTCTAGCCCCACTGGCGACATCAGTTGTAAGCCCAGAAAGAGCTGTAAAAACACAGTATACTGCTTACTATTGTTATGCTATCAAACAGTAATTATCAACAAAGTGCTATTCACACATTGTTGGTAGAATACTTATGTATTTAATATATATTCACGCTCACAATTCTCCCTAATTGCAATGGCGCTACAGAATCTGCAGGCGCTCTATAAATAAACTTTAATGTAACTCAAAATATTCAATAATAGACATCCATTTGTAAAATGTATATATATAGAATGTTTTTTTTTTGGTTTATTCTATACATATACCAAAAACTTAGATGCTCGAGTATAAATGGTGTTCGGTCCTGTCTATAACTCAGAAGATCCAACAAAGGCATCAGATCTCTTTCTCATTTCAAATACATGGATCGTTTCCCATAAAATCTCCAAAATTCACATAAAAATAGAAAAAAAACCACTCCAGCCTCTTCTTACCTTCTTCCCAGACCGAAGTCAAGGAAGGGGTCTTCTGTGGTCTTCTCCGATGAGGATATCCACCAAAGACTTTTATTAGTAGCCAATTGTTTTTGGACACTAATATTAGACCTTGGCTTAATGGTCTCTTGACAAGGGTAAGGTGTAAAGAACACTAATGTTTATATGTACTTTTACTTCTCTGATGACTAACAGGAGGAGGAAAAAAAAATATGTTTATTTTAGATGTAAGGTTAAGGCTAGAAAAAGAAAGTAATTAGCTATCTGAAAAATATATGAATTTCTGGGTTTTCTTTCAAAGGGAAAGATATATTTTTCAATTTAAAATTCTCTAAATGCCTTGAAATGTTAATAAACAGAAGTGAATTTTTTTAAAAAATATTTACCCTGAGGTTATAATAAAAAAAATAAACTATTACGACACTTACAAAAAATAATAAATATAAAACGTGAGGTTTTTTATTTTTTTTTTTTAATCCACAGGTTTTCGAATAATTAGTGAACCCTTCCAAAACTCATTATAAATACATCAAAGCATTTGACACTACCAAATTACAAAGGCATTCGTTTAAGATCTGTCTTCAACTACCCCAAGTCCCGCTGATTACCCACTTTATGTTTCCTTTAATTATTAACATCAAAAATGCTGAATTATTCAGCTAAGGTCTCCAGGTTTTTACATTTTTTTTTTTTTTCCTAAACAACTTTCGCACTCATTAAGATTACTTCCCTTATTAATTTTCACCGAGTTAAACTGTCTTCTTCAGCATTATATACTTAATGATTTGCCCTTTTAAAAGTTGATAGCAGGCAGCCAGCTAGAGAACATGTTCACAGAAAAGGTAAACCTTTTCACGGCGTCAGTTACATTGTCTTAAAGCACATTTGGCAGACGGCTGACAGTTGTATCCTAATTATTCTGTATGCCAAACCTTGAATGTGTGATTCAGCATATCTCAGACATACGGAGGAGAGAGAAAAACATATTCCTATTCTTTACCGCCGCTACTAATCACAAATCCAACCTTTCATCTATCAGATATTTAGCAGTCTTGATATAGGCGATGAAAAAAACATATTTAGGGCACACAATTTTTTTAATGGTAAATTGCTGTTTTGTGTTTCTAGATAACATAGCATTTGCGTAGTTAAGAACCTGTTAGTAGGTTCTGTACTTCATTACTGAGGTCCCATGAGCATTGAGGTCTCCTTCATCCTGAAGAGGACCTATCAACCTCTGGTTGCTGTGAACGATATAGGTGTCTATCAAAATCTAACTCAATGTCCCCAAAGAAACTTAGATGTCAGTGTAGAGTGACCTTGCCAGAAGCTGTCCTACCAGACCCGAAATAATTAAGAAGGGTGACTCAGTTTCTTTGACACCACAGACAACATTGTACAGACCCCGTTCTACTCTCTAGACAGTAAAGATCTTGATAATGATGACGAATGTTGATCGTTTGATCTAAAGTTTTGAACTCTAAAGTGGGGAAAGATAGGTTAGGTTTAGCTGGTGGGGTAGTTGTCGGGGAAAGGCTTGCAATGTTTCATAGGTCAGGTTCCTTTAGCACAAAGCAAGGATAAATGTTTAAAAAAACAGTCGCAGTTTCCAAAGTCCACCTTTTATCACTTCCCATGAACACTCTGGGTTTGCATGTTTGATCGTGAAGATCACGGAAGAAGATTCTGGAATATTTTAATTAAGGGCTGAATAGTTTTGGTATTTCCCCAAAATGATAAATTAACTATAAGCCCTATCCCCTTTGATGGCACTGATTGCCAAGCTTATCGCTGTTTTTTGGTAAATTTTTACTTATTTTACAGTAAGAAAGTAAGTAAGTAGCAGCCACTCAATAGACTGGCCGTCTTGAGGCTCAGTATATGAAAAGCTCTGGTGGTGTTGGGACCTGCTCTTCCAAGGCCATTAACAAATCCAAGACAATTCAACGCAACTCTATCCCAGGCTACAGTAGGACTGCACAAATATTTAAGTATACAATTTATTACTAATTAAGTTTAATAAAATAAACCTTTAATAATGCTTTTATGTTTGCAGTCCTATTATTACCTGAGCCAGTCATATTGGATATCTTTACAGTTGGGCAGACTGGATGGGTTCTGCCATCACTTTCTATGTTTCTATCTTACATTAACCTTTAAAAGATGCTTTCACCATACTTGGAAACTCTCTGGGTTTGACTCAGACTCTCCGGTCAAAGCTCTGCTTCACAAGGTCTCAGGGTCATTTTCTTCCTTTTTCGAGGACAGGGCGGTGTCACGCCCCACCCACTTTCCCTTCTCCACGCCCAGTTCCCTCCCACTAAATGCTTTTGTGGTAGTCCCACCCCTAAACAAAGCCACTCCTCCTCCAGAAGAGGGACACCCGACCATGCTTATCACTTGATCTTTGCCAGATGCCACATAGAAGGTGGACGATTACCAACAAGCCGAGCGACTCCGTATAGCACATAGCTGCTTAAAAATACAGTTTGCAGACAGAATCCTCCAACTATGCAAATCTCCCTAGAAATGTTTATTCATTCAATATTTGATCTTTATAAGGCTATGGTAATCTCAAATCCCACAAAACTGTCTAGCGCAATTCTTAGTTTACGAATGCTGCAAGGAAGGACCGAGATGATCAATTTTATAGTCACGCATAGTTCACCTTCGGCAATGAGAAAGTTTAATGGTTTAATTGAAGTGTGACAAAATCTAAAGCTTCGTGTTTGCAAACAGTTTAAATGGAAGCATTTCTAAATCTCTTTCAATTTCCACCTTTTTTTTTTTTTTTTTTTTTTTTATGTTTTACTAAACTCCGCATCTCACAATTCTTTATTTTTCTTATTTGCACATCATAAAAGCAAACTGCATGTAATGAGTTATACTATTTTGCATTTAAGTTTACAACACCACATTAGACATTTTTTTCTCGTATTTAATCTGCCTTTTTTTTTTTTACATTTTGTTTAAGGTTTTTTATTTCGGATTTGCCAATTTAGCTGGTTTAGTAATGGACTGTTAAATCACTGTCCCTCGTGAATCTGAAGTTGTCTTAAAAAAGTTCTCTAAGACGTTTCTTGAGAGTCTAAGCATCTTGTAAACATTCCAGCCTAGGATGCTTTGCTAGCTGGTTAATCGTTCACATCCATAGTGTTCTAGCCATAGGCCCCAGAATCATTACCCTGTCGCAGTATTGTAAATGTTTTCACAAAATGCTGAAATTTACATCCCCCCCCCCAAAAAAAAAAGTTAAGTATTTTTTTTTTAAGTGGAATTTATTCGGCGTTTATTCAGATGGGTTCTTTGACCATTTGTTTTCCATTCCCTATTGTTCAAAGGACATGGATATCACGAAAACAAACTGATTCTCTCTACCCGGTGGCGTAGCCGTGCGAGCTATCAGTGGAATGTGAATTCAGCTTTCTTAAATGGAGCATATTGAGGCATGAAAGAAAGTTATTGGATTTCATGGCTGCGAGGCAGGGGACTTAACTGCTGACTATGGCTGGCATCAGGAGAAGGAGGAAACAAATAGATTTTTATAAAGAAAAATATGTTTAACCTCTATTTAGACCGGTACTCTGACCCTATGGGTGCCGTTAGAGTAGCCATCTGCCCCTTTCCTATATCTTTTATAAGCCTTTTTACGGCTGAAAATGGAGCCTCCGAGGTTTAGGAAGATAACACTACTCTTATTCTATCAACGAGACGGCCCATTAAAAGTTATCACTAACTTCTACAGGCTCGGACCGCTATACGTTAAAGAAAGCTCTGGTCTCACTATGACCATTCGGACGAGATGACAACATGTATTCTATCTTTGTTGGAACAAACACTCTATGGAGGGCGGATAATTAACTCTTTGTCTGAGTAATAAATGGATTCTTTCCCTTCTTTCTTTTGAAGGCACAGCATTCTAGCGTTATTAAAGTGCGTCCAGAGACCTAAGCGCCGGACGGAAACACAACACAGTGTTCCACCAGTTTGTCTTTTTTTGGGGACTCTGGGGTGCATTTTATGCCATAAAATACTCTAATTAACCCTTTGAGTACCACCAACAGCATCAATTGACTTTATTCCTCTGAAATCTAGCTTATAGAAGATCTGTAATACGAAAGAGATACTGGGATAACATAACTCATTTAGGTATTTTTCTTTAGAATGGTGGATGCTAAAACTCAACTCAATAAACAAGAGGGGTAGATGCTGATAAGCAATGTTAGGGGAGTTGTTACTTTGCTAAAAGCGTGATAGGTAAGTGGAACAGCCTTCCAGCAGAAGGGATAATTTAAATATGCATTGGATGGGCATATGGTTATTAAGTATAAGACAAGATCGAGGTCCAAACAACTACTACTAACCCAAATTCCAGTTTTATGAATACACCTCCTATAATTGGCCCAATTACTTCCCAAGGCATCCGCTGCATTATGTAGACAGGGATAATAAGTATTAATGGTTTGTATGACGCGCATGTGATCCAGGGTACTAAACAACTTGGCATGCTCCTTAATGTTAATGTCCTGGTCATTGCTTGGAATAATCTGTGTTACTTAATGATACCGCGGGATTCTGGCCTTATCACAACAGATAAGATGTGGTTTTTTTTATTTTTTTTTATTTTGAATAGTACCGAGGAAGAAAATAGCTCTTATTACTATCACAATGATCGTGATATAAACGTATCCTTATCTGGTGGACCTTCTGGAAATTATTTTACCAAAAAAAGATTAGAAAAATTTGTAGTTTAACAGATTGTATCTGATGCTATAGAACGACTCGTATACTGAAGAAGCCAAGAAAAATAATTATTTATTTTGGCAAATGATTTAATTTCCCGGTACCTCCCCACGATAACAATAATTACAGTAATAAATATGTTTGCAAAAGGAGTTAAGATTTGGTTGAGCTTTCTGTTCTATGGATTTCTTCCAATAGATGATTTAAATAGAAACGAGCTGCTGTTTAGCAGCTACAGATGGGTTCATTCAGAACACTTTACAGATCTTGCTTACAGAGGGTACCCTAGTAACACCAGTTCTCCTAATTACCCTTTGGTGCATTGGTCTCCACTTTATGGCCCAAAGCCACCTTATCTCCTAAGATAAGTTCATTAAGGGTTGTCCCAATGGCTAGAAAAAGTTGGAGACTTACCTACATTCCATCCCACGTGCCCAGCTTAACGAATAAACCTCAGCGTCTAACAAGGACTCTTCAATGAAGACGAGGATGTCCTCTAAGGAGAGTTAACTATAAATATCTGGACTCTACTGGATGGTTACTTACCCGAAGGTGATGTCTCCAGAATGTTTGTCGATTTTGCCTTAGTTGATTTGGGAAGGAAGGTATAGCCAGTTAGCCGAAACGTTGGGAGGTATCTCAGGTCTCCATACCTACCCAACAGTCTTAAGGTGGCGTTCTTGCTATCTAAGTGGTTATCATGGAAATGTGTTGAGGTTTTCGACATGAAACCGTCAGATTTGGTGATCTGTTTTGTAGGGATTATACAGGGATTATACAGGGATAATAAATATCTGTTATTTCTAATATAATCAATTAACTGCTCTGGATATCTTTATATGATACTACATACTAGTTAAGTTCATTGTATATGGTTTTAATTATTGAGTGGGTGAGTCAGTTACATTGACCTAGGTTTATCTTTCTTGAGACCTTTTACAATTTGGAATTTGACAACTGTTCATTAAAAAAAAAATAATAATAAAAATATATGTATGTATAATAATCCTATGCTTCGTTTCCATACAAAACCGTTCTTAAACGCAATGAAATCACTATGTATAGTTTGAAAAGCAATATATCTTTCAACTGCTTAACATAAGCATTTGCCTGAAATCTCCCAGCAGGAAGAGATTTACAGATCCGCATTTCAGGTGCCAGCAAGAATATACATTGAAAGTGCAGGTGTTCCGTAAATGCCAACTATAGGAGCTAACTGAAACCTCTCATCACATTACACAAAGTACTTTGTGTAACACCTTTCTAATGGTGCGGATTACAGACACCAAGCGTGTGTGGGATGGAGGATGTTTATTCATTTCATACCAAGTCTGTATTTAAAGGATAACGCTTACTAATACAATTTCAGAACAAAAATCTATACTATTTTACTGGCCAGGACTTAGAATTCATTTTAAGAGAACTCAAGCACAGTGACTTCTTTATCCCAGATCTGGGTCTCCATTAAGCGGACAAGACATTCACCTCTCGGTGGCCTGCGGTAGACCATTTTCACCCCGCTCCATCCACTTTGTTGGCCTTTAATTAAATTTAGAATGTTGTATTATTTTTATCTTATAGTTTATTCTAGTTTTGAGGCATTTGTAGAGAGTAATCGCTACTTAGGGTGGTTGCCGATTTATACACAACCCTGTTTTCAATGCTCTACCAAGGAAAGGACTACGGTGAGCTCATATGAGATAATAGTCATTTATAACTCGCAGGAAGTGTTCCATTGAAAAGTTTGATTTAAAAGAGAAAAAAAAGTTAATTAACATTGGGGGTTTTAGTTGGAAAGCGGTCATTTTTCTGTTCAGATTTTGGGTAAGCAGCACAAAGGAACAAGAATATGCATCAATGCCGTTTCACAAAAAGCAATGAGGGATTCCTAAGCTCATCGGGAGAATGGCAGGTGGAAGATCTAACGTATTTCGTTCTTGCTAACAGGACACGAAATCCATGTGATTTACCTTGGTACAGGTGATGCTGGCAATTAAACCACCATACGGTTGGTAGCATGCTTATGCTGCTGGTAATTTGCATACTTTTACTGGATTCATCGTGGAAATAATGAGAAATATATTGAATTGCAAAGAGAAGCTGAAAGCTCCGAGCCAAAAATACAGCAAGCCAACGCGCAGAATAACTGGCTAGTGATTTATCACCATGGGCCCCTTGTGCTTTTAGAATTAAATTGAGGCATGTTTCAGAAAAGGAGCAAAGGGGGATTTCCACTGCGTAGATTTTCAATGGATCATTTCATCTTATTTAATGAAGAATGAGCAGCTTTTGTAAGCCGACATAACTATATTTTCTAGACCACCAAATATTGCGTGCCAGGACAAATCTCAAATACACTAAGGCCATTGTGTCTTGGACTGGCTTTTCTCAGCTCATTTTAGGTAATAATTCTTTTCTCAAAAGCCCATAATCCTGGGTTATTTTACATCCCAAAATTTTTACGTGCCAATTAAACAAAATTGCTCACCAGTCTTCTACTGCATCTAGATAAGTTAACACCGCGGCTGTTGAATAAAAGAAAGGGAGATCCGTACGCTTTGGATCCTGCCACTGGATACAAGAAATATGATTGAGTCACACATAACAGTGGGGAAGATTTGTGTTAGAGGCAATGCAATTATTGGATTCCACTCGGCGAGCTTAGCATCACTGCTTTCATACATAGCCCTTCAGATAAATCACTATTTATTTTAAGGGTGATGCGCCATACAACTGTAGTGACCTCAATGAAAAAAAGAGAGAAAAAGAATTGCCTGATCCTGAAAAAAAAGTTGCTAACTGTTTTTCATACTAGGGTAAGAAATCAGGACAACATGTATTCAGTTTTGAATAAATCTGAATAATAAAAATAAAATAATATTAATAAATAAATGAGTGAATGAATGAATGAATAAATGAATGAATAAATTAAAAGAAGCAAGGAGCAAACTGTTCCTGTTTTATTCCAGGGTTTGGAATCGAGACAAAATGTACTTAATTTCTGTAAGAAATAAGGGCTGCTAACACTTTTATTCACCAAAATGTGTGGGTAGCAAAACCCAACAGGGCAGATTTTATTTACACCACAGGAAAACATTACAATTTTTTTTTTTTTTTAATGAATTTGAAATATGCAAGTACATTGAAAAGTGTGCAAGATGTTATCTGTGATGTTTATTTTTCAAACGTGAATTTGAAGTAATGAGGTGGAACAACACCTTTAAAATGATTAGGGCATCTGTAACTAATGCTAAGTGTCAGATATTGCGGAGTAACTATTTGTTACCTTAATGTTTCAGTGTAAGGAGTTTTATTCGCCCATGCAGTGAGCAGCTTCTGCATCCAAATATATGAAATAGAAATGCTCCTACTGAATGACTACATCAAGTGTATTTCCAGATTTGCTATTAAATTGGCCTGGGTTGATATTTATATGACTAATAATAATAATAATAATAATAAGAATAATAGTAGTACAAATACATATAATTAAGTAAAATATTAATATGTAAATTAATTAAATAATAATAATAATAGTAGTAATACATATAATTAAGTAAAATATTAATATGTAAATTAATTAAATAATAATAATAATAGTAGTAATACATATAATTAAGTAAAATATTAATATGTAAATTAATTAAATAATAATAATAATAATAATAGTAGTAATACATATAATTAAGTAAAATATTAATATGTAAATGGAATAATAATAATAATAAATGGTATCTATTTTACTTTGTGTTAAGGATACGTCACCAGCTCCTTTCCAAGGAAAATAAAAGCTCCGCGTGATCAGAAATCATAACCGGGAAGCAGATACACGTGAGTGCTCTTTTACTACATATTGGATGGAGTTTTTTTCTATCATTTATGCCCCTTGTATAAAAAATGGCTTAGAAAACCACTATGATTGTAACAATCAAATCACTATTCCACCCTGTCAACTGAAGCTTTATAGGTGCATCTCACCAGCATTATTCTTTTATGAATAACCTTTTTTTGTCTCTTGTTTATAAGAATATTTCAACGTTCCGTTGAACCTGGTTGACCTGAAACAATAATGGCGGCTGAGACTTGAATCACAGAAGTGTAACAATAAAGTGCATTCTCCGATACAGAACAACAGGTTTCTCGCTATAATGAACAGTTATCACAAAACATACACACCATACTCTACAAAACACTGAACACTAACATACAGTATGTATGGAGCAAGAAAGCAGTTTCCATGCTCCTTGAAAGTAACAATAATGTATATATATATAAATACACACATATATGTATTTTGTTATACATAGTATACACTAAATAGATAGTTGCTCATCACGCTAACCTCATCCAGAAAGGTATAACATGGTTTATTATATATGCTTGCAGAATCTACGACCTGGCTATATTGCTAGTAATAGTTACTAATCAAATGTATTGATCTAGACCAATATTAATGTTTCTGATTGATGAGAGGTTTAATCATCCCAAGTAAGAACTCTTCAACATTAAATGGCGCCACGTTGGCCCATTATTAACTCAATTTAAAATTGCGTTAAAAACAGACCTGAACATTCCCCAATTACGATGATGAATCCACATCCCTTCGCCCTAAATACAAATGACATCAAAATGGTTTCAGGTAGAAGAAGTCACAGACTCACGCTTTCATCAGTCTAAAGTCTGAAGGACGCGTGTGCACATTAATCAAAAGGGTAAACATCTTATATCTAGCTTCTTAAAACCACTTATTTCCATTAAAAAAATATTTTTTTTCCCAAAAGCCTGGTTTCAATTATTGGAAACTAAAAAAAAACAAATGAAAATATAGCAGATCGTCGTTAACCGGCTGTTGACTCAGGAAAAATAGTGTCCCGGTCAGTGTTTGTCGCTGGATGTTTAACTAGTCAAAGGCATTTTTGTTTTTGCATATAAACTAGCACATGGAAATCCGGAGTCCGCAGACGGCAAATCATTTACAAGTTACTTCTTGTTCTGTGTATTGGGATTGACGAGATGTCAAGGTCAAGCCTACTAGCAAGTTCACGTTTCAGAGGAAGCATCGTTTTCATGCTTGGCACCTTCACATATATGCGTTTTTTTTTCCCTGACATAATAATTACAACAATTCGCAATACGGGACCTCATTAAAAACGGCGAGTTCTCATCGCCAACTATTTCCACAAACCATAAGAGAAAACTACGCACATTGAACAAACAGTGATCTCTTTTCCTCAATAATTTAATTTCAATTAATACATATGAAAGACCCCGTTCTTTCCGTTAGTGTTTATGTTTGAATTTTAGGGGTTAAATTAATAGGTTGTCCATCAGGGATTATTAGAGTTGAGCTGCTGGGTTCAGCTCTCATCCACAAGGGTAAGTGTGTATATGTAGCGTGTTCTGTCTATGTGCATCCGTATGGAGCCGGCTGACGCCAGGAGACGCCCTCGGGGGTATTAACCTTAAGACCGCAAGCTCAATGGTTAAAACTTAGTTTCCGTCACTTAAAAAAATGGACCTGACTACAAAAAAATAAATTGCTCGCTGTTATGGAATATGGCTACCTCTGCTGATGCATTCGTCTGTATGCTTTTTGCACATGCTCAGTAGCGCACCCATTCTAGTCAATGCGAGCAGCACCAGCCAATCAAGCGTATCATATCTGAAAGCTGGTTTGGTAGAATGCATGCGAAGAGTTAAATGAGCCGCAAGTCTTATTTTCTAACTCCAGTAGCCAAAACGCCATGCAGTAAAATGCATAGAAAAAAAAGAACTCCAAAATGCACTAAAAATAAAAATACCATTTTGGGAACAAGACCGTTCATTTAAACGCATCCTAATTTCAAGCAGAGGTTTGTAATCCGGGAAAGCAATATTAATTTAATAAATAAATAAGCAGATCTATCAGGATACGAGACTTTGTACGCAAAATAAAATGATTCAATCCGACGGTTGGCATCAATTCAATAGAATAATGGACCTAATTAGGGCTCTATATGTCCCTGCAAAGTGCATTCCTATGTTTTTATAGGATAACCTTGCCAAGCAAATATATATATATATATATATCGTTTGTGCAAAATCTTTTGGATTTTCCTTTAGTGTAATTATGACCTTCAATTCTGCTATACCAGCAAAAGTGTCAGCGCTCGTCAGATGAATCAGTACAGAGATCAATGACTGAAAAAAAAAAGAGAAGGAAAATGTCACACACAAAAGAGACTGATCTCATGCCTCTGTTACTGACGGAGGCGGATAAATATCACTGTTTGTACCTACTAGCCACACAAATGAAAACATGATTAATGCAAACAATAGAGGTGACGGGGGTAACACTTGATGAGCTTCCCTGTATAGCTGAATTGGTCTTACACATTAACGGACGCCACCGGCTATCACTGTATTGGAATAAAAAAAAATCTCTCAAAATCCGGTGACGTTCATAATATGAATCAACCACATACAGTGGATTTGCAATAACTACCGTGGAAGAGAAGGTTACCAAGTTAACCAAAGGTGTTGTCTCCTGCCATAAGAGTAGGGGCTGATTTATCAACAAAGATCTCTTCGTCCCTCTGCGAAAGAACGTTCTCCTGGTTTATTAAGCTTTAATTAATTTCTATGTGATTAGTAGAACCAGATTTTACTACATTATATAATACAGGGCCAGCTCCGACCTTCTTGGTGGGGTTGGCCCTTCATACTGGATAGTAAAGCCAGGGAGTGGAATGTTCTGCTCTCCTGTAAAAACACAGTTTTAATTATTTTTGTTACTTAAAAGATTTAATTAAGAAAAACATTTCTGGATATAGGTCCTCAGGAAAGTTGATACCTACAACATTAGACAGCAAACCCCTTGCCTCTGTCTCTCCTTCCTCTCGCCAGCAGAAGACATCTCCGACCAAGGACAACACGCGGGGCGGTTATTATCTTTTGTCGGGAATACATTTGTCAGGTAATTTCGCATTTTGCCGTGCTCGTAACGAAGCAGCACTTTGTCAGGCATAACAGACGCGTTACATGATAATGAAGAACTGTCTCCTGATGTACGCGCGTAAAACATTCACACAAAGCTAGTTAGATGTCTCCAAATTATATATTTCAAATGTCTGAGTTCTATTAATGTCAGCCCGGTATCCGCCAACACGTTGCCGGTTGACTCTAATGACCTAGTTATTTCATTGAATTATTAAAGATTTGGAGAATGCTGGAATAAAATTCTAGTCATTAATGAATGTATATCTCGCTTGCCCCTAGGCAAAGGATTCATGGCACCATCAAAGCCCCTTATCCCCCAAGTCCAAAATCCCTTTAGTTTAATACCATGCAGAACTACGAATGCCAGTGGTGAAAGTCCAGCAGAAATATCTACCATACTCTACATGTCGTGTAAAAATATGGCTCCACACAAATGTAGCAGATAACAATTCGAAACATGTCCGGTTCTCGCCCTGGCGGGTGCATACGCTAATATGCAGGAGAGAAAAAAGCAGATTACATGACATACTTGGATACGTCTCCTTATTAAAGGCAGAAAGGGTTTGTTAGGATGAAGGACACTGTGGTGGGACTAGAACCTCTGAGGCCCAAACGGAGTGGGAGAGGGCGAGACCCTGGGCAAATTTTGCACCCTTGCCCAGGTATCAAACCCATTGATGCGGAAGTCTGGTAATCTAGAGTTTCTATATAGGTTATACTTATACCAAGAATCTTGACATGTTAACCCTTTGATAGCCCATCCTGAAGGTTCCACAAATCCCAAATGTATTCACCAAATGGCTCTAGAACTGGTCCTCATGGAAACCTTGACTTGTCATTTTTTTAAAGTAACATTTAAATGAGTCACCTGTTTTCAAGCAGGGATATCAACCATATACACAGTAGCAGCGAAAGCACCGACTGCGAGTGTAGAATAGGAAGGAGTCCGTTTCAGACTGTGCGACCCTGAGAATCTGCCCCTTCACCCTGAGATCGGGTCAAAAACCCTGATTGCATGTACATATTAAACTCAAGAATCTTAAAATCTTAAGATGTATCGTAAATAGAAAAAAAAAATCTAAAAATAGGAAACTGCATACAAATGTACAAATACTGTGTTTTCAGTAAAGTCCTTCCTACACAAACATAATTGCGCTAGCATTTTAATATAGAAACTATAATTTTAAATATTTCTCCCACATCTCCTAATAAAAAAAAAATAGTTAATAAAACGAGTTTTGGTAACAAAATCTACTTGAAATCAGATCCATGAATGGGAAAGGATGCTGGACATAAATATCCTTAATTATTATTATTTATGGATTTGTATACCGGTGTGATCCAGGGCTGTAGAAGGTCATTCTATTCTTACAACACTATATTATATACAACATTGTAATAATGCCTGAAGAAGACACCTATGTAGTCCCAAAAGCTTACAATCTATTATGCTTCAGTTAGCCAATAAAGGTATCATCATTACAAAATTTGCTCTTTATCTTTCTACTGCTAACAGCTATACCCTTATCAAAACTGCCATAAAAATATTTATCTTTAATTCTAAATAAATATATATTTTTTATTCAAACTATAATTTAAGTATTTTGTATGCGGCGTTGAATAAAATTCACCGAATCAGCTAAAATCTTTTGAAATGACTATTGCATTATTAGACAAGTTATAACAATGACCTCCAAATAACAGGAAACATTAAAGAAAAAAAGACAAAAAAAAATTTAAATTAAAGACCAGATAAAAATCTGCGCGTTCATATATAGGAATCTGCTAAATATATTTTTTTTGCATTTGAATATCAATGAGGGGCCGATCTGAAATATATCATATTCAGTGAGCTTTTCGCTCAAGGAACGGAGACGCGCTGTTCTTTACATACAGATAAGTATCTGTGAAGTGAAGAAAAACAGGTATAATAGCTTTTTTTGTTATTAGCCAGCCTGCTATTATAGCTACTCTTACTCGGTGGCACTGCAACTCGACCTTGCATTTACCAGCTTAAGCAAGAGCTGAGAAGCGAGGAGCGCGGGGCAAAATCCACCATCCTCAGCCGGCATAAGACTCCCAAGTCTCGAGTCTGCGTTTTAAGCAGCGCCGATCGGAAGGAAGATGAATGGAGCTCTTCAACCCCAGGTTATAATTACGTGCGCATTTAGTAGGTATGCACTTATCAATTATTGCAGGTGTCTATTGCACAAACACTTCAAGGAGACATAATCTGTATGATTTATTGGGATATGGACATGCACCAACATCTTGGAGGTGGTTAGTCATTAGCAATGAGCCATACTTCATTCCCTCTTATCTGGATCGGATTCCGAAACCTCCTGCCAGCCTAAATTTCGTCATGCTGTGCTTATTTTCAGAATAGGGTCTCCTTTTCACTCCTAGCTGGATATACCACTAATGGGTTAAATTGCATGAGGGTTGATTTTTAAAGGGACATTTTTATAAAAATGACCCTATTTTTTTAAAAAAATCTTTCATTAGAATAGAGACCTTGACAGCTTGCCTACTGGTTTAACCAAATTAAGGGGTCTCTGCATGAATGGGGTATTACCCTATTTGCCCTTGCGTATCTGTGTATGGCAGCTGATTGTCAGGCCCTAGGAATTGCCTTTTGCCATCAAAGTTGTTCCACCAACTCCTCACCAGGTTCTGCCCACTTCCCAGCAATTTACCCCCGCTCCTTCATCCCACTTACAGCTAACTACCCCCTTGTGGCTAGACCTATTATCTACCCTACCTCCCAGTTACCTTCGGAACTGCAATTCCCAGGAGGTCCCTGGTATGTTGGGCAGTATCTAGAGATGTAGCTGCTGGTAGACTAGTAGAAGAGCACAGGCCGTCTGTCCCTGACTAGAATAGCTCCTATCTAGTAAAATTTTAAGCAAAAGGGGTAGGATGTGCCTTCAGTATCTAATAACAAGCAATGGAGGCGGAAGAAGGAAAGAGATAGCAACAGATATTCCCTGCTACCCCCAGGAATCGAGATCACCGAAGAGCTGAACCCTCTTAGACATTGGCCTCCAGGATGACCACCTCGCCTGCACTACCTATTGTTTGATGACTGCCCCTACATCAGAAAAGGATTAAAGTAGAGAAAGGCTCTGTTAGCCTACCGCATTCACGTTTTTACACTAAATAAAGGCTTTGCAGTACGCCGCTGTAATTGGTACGTTGGAGTCTATTTTAAATCCAAGAACTGACACGTTTGCTTTATGGGAAAATGTAAAAATGACAAAATACCGTACTGAAAACAGTAGGGCAGTGTGCTGCTCGCCTCCAAATCTAACCGGATTAAACATTAATGTTTTTTAATGATTGATAAATGGAACAATTACAAAAATTGATATTGGAAAAAAATAAGACGTCTCGCTGTTTTCAATTCAACAATTTACTGTGTGTGTTATGTGCATCACAGCTGCGGAGAAATAAATATTTGAGCTGTCTTGTTTTGCTGCTCTTCCCTTGATTTCTTTTTTTCCCGATTTTTAACACCCACCTAATCCTTAAATAAAGTAACCAATAATTGACTATTTAAAGCTGCAGTGCCCGTGCTATTGTTCCGGAAGCATGACGCCCTAAAGTATAAGGATTTTTCTTTTAGAACATATTTATGAACGTGTGGTCATCCCAGATGATTTTGTTTAATTACAGTTCTTAAAATAACCACTAATGGATCAGATGAAACAAACACAAGTGTCACCACTGAGGTCCCTCTGGATTGGAATGTAGGAATACTGGATCCTTTTTATATAGAACAATTCTGGGGCAAAGTTCTAAATATGGAGCATTCACCGTCTCATTTTGATCTTTATAAATATGGCTCGCTATTCTCTATGAACTTATTAGGAATGGCTTACCTAGAAATCCATTCTACTGGCCGGAATAACGTTCTACTTAATGGAATGATGGGTGATTTCAGGCTGAGTAGGAAGAATAAGGTTGAACGGTGAGTGTTTGTATCATGGCACTGACCGACGCATTGGGAAAAAGGGTATGTGGCCTTCTCAGATGAAGCGCCAATCTTCATTCTGCAACGTGCCGGTCTTCATTCTCATTGCGAATTAAGATTGTTGACTTTACAAGAAGAAGATCAGCACATTGCAGGATAAAGATCAGTGCTTCGCCTGCTCAGCAGGTTTGGCTGCCCTCCTCTTTTACCAAAGCGTCAGTGGAGACTCGGAGTATATGAGGCACATAGACCAGGAGTAACTTCTTACAACCCTTAAATCTGGCAAGTTCTCTAGCATGGTACTGAAGACTCCGGCCAAATTTATATGTATTTGTAATTCAATTCCAAGCTATATTCATGAACTGTATATCATAATTTGGGTTCTGCAAAATGCAGAGATTTATACAAGGCTGGTTTAAATAAACGTAAATCATAAGCCTAATATAAAGGACACCTTGACTCTTGTGGTTTTCACTGGGCTACTTTCCCTTTGATGTTCTGTTGCTCTCTAAAAGATCTTTATCAGGTCACAGGTGTATTAAGGACAAAAAATATAAAATCTTTTTTTCTGTAATCTGCAGTGTCTGATGTGACAGTCTCTGTTTTTATAGAAGAATCAGAAAGAGAGCACTTGAGAGCATCAGGGTCTGTCTCATGTTATGACTCACCAATCAAGTCTACAAGACATATCTTTGTGAAGGCTCCATGGTCTCTTACACTAGCTAACATTTTAATAACCTGACATTTTTGCTTGTTTTTTAATATTTATAGTCATCATGTTTCAATTATTTATCAAATAATTGGGGGGATTGTCGCGAAAGACAGGTGTAGTGCTCTGATTTGAAGATTTTGGGACCCTAGCTCAATCGATTTTACTTGCAGTTTCACATATAGCCACCGGGGGCATTGAGTAATTTGGCAGCATTTACACCCCAACACAATTATGTCTGCGATCTTTTAATTACGTAAGCAATTTGTTTTAGAGGATACTTGTTGGACATGACTTGATAGAAGGTACGTGGAGTGTGGGCGGCCAGCTATGATTTAGGCCTCTCTACCAATCGACCATTTCACCAGACTTGTTGCCAGCCCTCCCCTTCAAATAAACGCATTGCTCATTAACTATTATCCCTCGTTCTTTATTGAATAGATTAATGTAACCATATGGACACAACATTACTTAATCCTTCAAAAGGCTGCCCACATGCCATTGGCTGGTGGGCTCTCTAAATAACACAGCAAATTACTTAATGTCCCATCCCTGAGAGGCCAAAGTATTATTTATACCCGATCTGCACATGATGTATTTGAATTTATTCCAAAAGATAAGAGACCCAGCAATACTAACTTAAAAATTCATGAGTTCTGAGAGGTGTACCTCAATCACTTGACGTAAGTATGAAGTGCAGACTCTATAATCAGACAAAGAAATCCTCGGCTGATTAGATATTCATGTTCCTGCTTCAGGAAGGTTGCTTCAGGAGGCCTTTTATCAAGTTACACTACAAGTTCCTTTTTGGGGTGTTTATGTTTAGATGTTCAATATTATATTAGCGTAAATTCCATGTCATTTGTTGACATGTTTTACACATATCGAGTAATGAGGCTCTGTTAAGATTAGGTTAAGCAGATGCTTTTTAAACAATTCAGTTTCGGTCAAGATTCCGGCGTTGAAAACCATGATTGCAAAACGACTTAAATTTAGGCACTGGGTACTCTACTTAGAGAAAAGGTCAAGGGTTATGATTACATTGATGATTGCGGTGGAAATAAAAAGTGCAGAACTTGCTTGATTTTTAAGTAATGTATTCTTTTTTTTTCCATAATAAACTGTCTGGCACACGGCACTTGGTAATCAGCAGAGAAGAAAATAAATGCATCCTGATTCCGAGTGTTGCGATTGCATGAACTGAATATGTATTTTTTATAAAGCTGCCAATCAGTAAATAACAAAGGCCTGTTATCTTGATTGACAGACAAGCACACGCCTCCCAAGAGTAACTCTCTAGGATGGACAGTCCCTCTTTGGGACTCAAATCCCTCTGTCTTCCTTTTTCTTCCCTTGCTGTCCCTCCTTCCTAGAAGCTCGGAATGTTGTTGTTGGGTCCGAGTGTATCAAAGCGTTCTACAAGCCATAAAATACACAGTAAGTGTATAGAAACCACAAAAATAATAAGTTTAGAACTTAAAATACATAAATACAATCCTTCTTCCAAGCTCCTTTACTGAGATACACAAATAATTATCTGTAGGCCATAAAGTCACATCAACATACCTAAGCTTCGTGGCTTCATAAGGGGCTGGGCTTGTCACACATGAAGGTAGGGCTTGCCACAAGAGGGGTGTGGTTAGCCATGCAAAAGGTGGGGTTTGCCACAGACAAGGGTGGTGCTAGCCCTAGATAGCATTAAATGGGCTGGGTGTGAAAGGTGAATTGGGTGGGCAATGGCTCTTCTGCCTTGTAGAAAGAGGAGAATGATCCGGAGACCTAGAGAAACAGCATTTTCCCCAAGAGACTCCCAGTCAATCTCACGGAGCTCCTAGGTCGGCTAATTAAAAAAGCCTCAATAAAGCCCTCTCCTAGATACACCGCTATCCGTGACCGTTACAATAAAAGGGTCCTTTTCTGCCATATGATATGGCACACCTACGCAAAGAATACCATCATAATAAGATAACACTATTATTATGCATCTGGATCCGAGGCAGCAAACAAGTAACTATCCAGCTCTTCCTATCTTTGGATTGCAGGCTGAGAATCACGGGAGAGCTGCTTATTGGTTTAATATGATCTATATGCAGCAATATCCTTTACTGAAGGTCCCTGTTTAATATTTTAGCACAGCGTTTAATGTGCGGCTACACTGGAAAAGTAGAAAAGATTGAAAACATACTTAAAATGTATTTTTAGAATCTTCCATTTAACAAATTGTAGACTAAACTGATGTAAAGTTGGAAAACAGCGCACAATTTTGGATGAGCATCAGAGCATAGGTGGCACGTCAAGTGTTGCTTTCTTCAACCCTCAAGTCAAGTACACCTGTGATCCGCACTTTCCAGTCTGCAATTTCAGCAATCTCTAAACTTTCATTTAAATCGATGCTGTATCTGGATTCCCACTGTGGTGTAACTACCCACCCTACGGGGGTTACTGCCGTTTTATACATAGCACGGAAACCCACCTGCAAGAACCGCGCATTATCAGACTGATTTTCGGTACATTTAAGTTCCCCGTGCACCGCACAACAGTTCCACCAGGCTATAACGTTCACAGTCATCCTTACACCTGAACGCGTCTATGGCCATGTTTTAGATAATTCCGGATTTTATCGTTTTTTTTCCGCCACGGTAGCACTAAAAACTTTGGAATATTCTTCAGATTAAAATGTTGGTTTGTTTGTTACTTTTTTTTTAATGGAATGATATATTTTTTAAGTGATACAATGATTTTATAAAATCTTAAAAATATCTGTATCCTATGCTGCCAGAAAATCCAATGCTATGACTTTTCTAATGATACTTTTTAGCAGATAAAACATAAAAGTGAGTGCTGGTTCCCATCCATGATGATGGCCATACCTAGGAACTTGTGGGCTCCGGCTACCCCGAGCCTACCCTTGTGGGACGCTGCCAGGACTGCCCCCTGATGTCGGTAGGTAGTCCCGCTGACATCGGGGGCATTCCCCCTGACATTGCAGGAAACACCCCCATTTAATGGAGAAATGGGTGGGAAGCGGGGCGCATTGAGTCCCCACTCCCACAACCCAGAGGATTCGGGTGTTGACCAGTAGTACCAGAGAAGTGGAGTTCTCCAGGCCAAACCCCGAGAATTCCCAGGTATGCTGATGGCTTACTCCTATATTCTTTATAGAGGTTAGCTACAATGGTCAGGAGTTGCCATAGTTACGACGTATGACATCATGGGTGCATTGACGCTATCAGCATGGGACGTGGAAAAGTTGGTAAATCTGCTACACGCATCAACACAGCATAAAAAGTCGCCATATTGGAGGATTATCCATAAAGAGGAAATATGATGCAGAGTATTGCAATCGCCGTAGCAACCTACAAAAAGCCTGCTATTGGCTGCGTCACCTTTTTTCCACTTCTAAATAATGAAAGTGATATAATTTATTCCAACACTAATATCCGCAGCAGAATTTTGGAATTAAAATGTAAACCAGCATAATGCGTCCCATCTCGTTTGGGAGTTAGTGGGTTAAGGGGGGGTTGGTTAAATCACAGAGGCTTCATTGTTCAAACAGAAACAGAGCCGGATACAATTGGAATTAATTAGTACCCATTTGTTTTTTTAAATCTGTGACAAGTTTCACATATACAAAAAAGGGATATAATGAAGAATTTAGCACATTTTAAAACGTGAACATACAGAATTAATAAAATTGGTTTTAATCATTTCGAATTGGTCTTATTACCATGGCGACCACGAGAGTGGACCCAATCAGCAGGGATATTCTGTTGATTGCTATGGCGATACAACCTACCTTTTTTAAAACTTTGCCCCATAATTGTTACTGATCATTTAACCCTGTGAGTCCCAGAGGCTGGAGTGCCACATGTACTAAGTTCCAAAGATATGAATACGTAAAATAAGTTCTTTATATCGTGTCTTTACATGACTTTTTTCACATGGTCGTAAATGTTTATTATTAATCATAAACTGATGGGAGACACGATGAATTTCACAACGTGCCGTATCTGTATCTGTCACATTAGATACCGCTGTTTCCAGTATATATTATATGTCGTTTTGGCACATTGACTACGATGTCCTTGGGGCAAATATGTTAAGCGTGGAAAGTGACTGCTGATAGACCCTGAACCCTCAAACAAACACACACACGCTTATTATTTCCACATTACTAAGTTTACACACCAGGGCATTTAACATTTACAGAATTCATATTTTATCTTTATGATAAAAGTTCGCTATATAGATAGCTGTTGGAGTGGCAAAATTGTGACTGTCCCGTCCAAAACAGGACAGTTGGGAGACATGGTACATAGAACCCACCTAATCTGTTTATTTTTCATGAAAAAACTGAATAATGAGGAATTATTATTAATAATGCATCTCGGTGGCCAGTGGGCTCCCCACTCAGCGTCAGATCGGGTACTATAGTGTACGGCTGCACGCTACGTGAGCATAAAAGTTCGATCTACACACAAGTAAGAACAACTCTGTACCTTCTAATGGCGACCCTTCCTACAAAATAGCCTAGAATTAGGTGAGTCTCCGCTGGATGGGGGAAACGTTGACTCCTACGTGCGTTTAAACGTCTCCTGGGCATCATCAGGGATCTCCCTATACAGCAGGGGCGTCCAACCTGCGGCCCTCCAGCTGCTGTAGGACTACATCTCCCATCCTCCTCAGCCAGCCCCTTAGCTGAAAGAGCATTATGGGAGATGTAGTCCTGCAGCAGCCGGAGGGCCGCAGGTTGGACGCCCCTGCTCTACAGAATGAGCAGCGATTCAGGGTGTTCCTCTGTCTCCATATGTATAAAACTAGGCACTTGCCTATGAGTATCCTTTCTTTTTTAAGCTTCCTCCATTCCATACCGTTGCCCATTGTGACTATAAACTATTATTAAATTATTTATTTTATATTTTTATCAAGCTATATGATACTTCAGTATACTTTATTCTTGCTATATAAATTCAGCCTTGCCAACCAAAAACGTAGCTGCAAGTGTTTATCATTTTGCGGCCCTCTCTGGAATTACATTTATTTATAGAGGGCCGGCAGATTCCATGGTGCGGTTACAACAGACAACAGTTCAAATATTTAATAAAGACTACTACATAAACAAGGGGTTAAAAAAAAAGACTTCCACGAACCGCAAGCTACCATATCAGCTGTTTTTTGGCTGTCAACTCTTTATCCCAAACAGTCAAATAATCCGACTTTCTCAAGTTCTCGTTGGCAACGTGATTCATGCACCTCCATGACTTCCGTAGAGATGTATAAGACAAAAAAAAAAAAAGGACGTGGCATACTTTATCTTTTTTAGTCGTGTTGTCAGATGAAAGCTAAGCTGACAACCTGCCACCCAAGGCTGATGAGCATTTAATCTTTCTGAACAGTAAATGTCCAAAAAGTAAGAGAAAGAAAATGAAAACATTATTAATGTGGTATATCAACTTAACGTTCAGCAATGCAATTATCTCTGAGCTTCCTGGAATCTTTCCTAAAAGAAAAAAAAAAATAACACCGTAAGCCCTGAAGCAGCAGATATTTAGTACATAGTCTGAGGGTTTAAAAGCTGTGATGTGCATATGGCCTCGTATAACAAGATATCAGTTCCAGGTTCCAGGACCGAGCCAACGTAGAACACAAAATAAGCGCCGCCATTAAAAATGGAACCGAATATTGTCTCTAAGCAATGCCTTCAAGGCAGCCTTTTTATATCTTTCTATACCCAGCCTGATTTTATGTTTATTATATAGGATGCTTAAAAATCCTGCATTTATTTGGAGGTGATCTGGTTGTCAGAATAAA
Organism: Spea bombifrons; assembly: GCF_027358695.1. Lineage (NCBI taxonomy): Eukaryota > Metazoa > Chordata > Amphibia > Anura > Pelobatidae > Spea > Spea bombifrons. The sequence goes on from NC_071094.1 coordinate 39,158,857, forward strand.
AGATATTCCCAGTTGCAAATAAAAAAAAAATAATACTGAAGACTTTTTTTTAATAGTAATATTTTTATAGTAATATAATATGCACTTTTAATATATTGAATGCAATATATATATATATATATATATATATATATATACACCTTATAGTATAGGCCAATCAAAAAAAGAAATTTAAGAAAAAATTAAGAAATTTGTTAAAACAGAAAAAAATCCAAAAATTATAATAAATCCATAAATTTACATATTGACATGTAAAACAAGTTAACAGAATCCAAACACTAAAGATACCATGAGCTACATGGCATCATCTAGAGTGGACCACCTACCATGTTTCATACATAACTGGATAATTGTTCTTTCTATATTTTTTTACTATTTTTTTATTACTATTTTTACGGTTTAGAATCCTGTGAATCCCAGAAAAGCTCATTGGAGGTCAGAATGGATATTCCAGAAGAGATCCATCTGTGCTCTTTGGATGTTTATTTTTATTTATTAATTTGTTTCCGGTTAAGAATTCTGTGTATCCTGGAAAAAGTTTATTGTAGCCCAGATAAGCCAGAAGAGATCTGACAGTGTCCAGTATGAAAAATTAAGGACAACGTGTTGAAAAGATATCCCTCCACTTCATCCTTCAAACTTAGTGCACCATCTAAAGACTACTACTTACTAACCAAGGCTTAAGTATTCCTTGTCTCAGGATTACCACTCATTACGCAAGTTTTAGAGCTCAAGGACCAGGGCTTGCTACTCTTTGTATAGATTCTCAAATTTGTTATCCTGGGATTAGCACTGAGCGTCTATGGTTTAGAACTTCTTATTGAAGGATTACCGTTTACCTTTCCAGTCTAAGTAATACTTCTCAGCCTTAATATTTGGGATTCAGAAGTCCCTATCTAAGCATCTGCAATCACTATACATGGATTAGCCCTCCATATAACATGGAACCACATACCCCTTTGCAACTGATTGATTGAATGGTCCAGCTGGTTGGACCAATCTATTGGTTGCTTCTGTAATAAGATTTTTTTGTACCAGATTGTCTTTTATCTTTGACCCTGGATGTATCTATGCATAGGCATTTTCATTTATACCTTTGTGCCTATTTTCTGCCCCAATGAAAATACTCATGAATACCTGTAACATACAGTATCTTTCAAAATATTATTCTAAATTATATATAATATATAATATTTATAGTATATTTTGAATACTGTTATAAATAATAATAATTATTATTATTATTATTATTACTGACTACTAAGAATGTCTAATGGAAAAAATAAATGTCCTTCTATAACTGTGTAATATAGACAAATTCAAATTAAGACAAATTAAAAGTGACATGAGCCGTCCAACACTAATTCTCCACCAATATTTGATGCACAAGTAGAAGAATAAATAAGTTAGTAGGTTGTTTCAATCTATACATCTTAATCTACTACAGCGAGATAAATCTGGTCAGGAATGCAAAGGATGTACGCCATTAACAGCCAAGTCCCCATTAAATGGTTGTGTCGATCAAGATGTTCAGAGGATAAATGTCTGGACCACTAAGTGAATGTGCTTGACTCATTAAGTTGGTGTCTCCTAGTGGCGAGACATACCGAAGCTGAAGCTTTGGGTGCTTTTAACCTTTTGGTAATAGCATGCTTTTAGTATATGGTCCTGTCAGTTTGTTTTTATATGGTCCTGTCAGTTTGTTTTTATATGGTCCTGTCAATTCTATGTTTTGAATTATTTCTTTCCAGAATCCAAATGTTCATCGCCTTGTATTTTTAAGCAGATCAGAATTTGCCAAGACAACGATAATGTTTATAATCATTATAGGGCAATCAGGTGTTCCTTGTTAACATTTGTATTGCCATCTCCCAAATATATATATCTATCTATATCTATATATATATCTATATATAATAACACTAAATACATGGTTGTTATTTAAAGGAACGGAGAATCGGATGAACCTTATATTAAATGGTGGTGCTGGTCAATGGAGGTACTAGAACACACATTTATTAAAAGTAAGCCAAACTCTTGATACCCTTCTATTCTGGCTTTGGCCGACAGGTCCAGGAGGGTGGCAGACCCCCAAACACTAAAGCAGGGGGTCAACATCTTGGGTAAACGGGGCCCCTGGTGCACAGCTTCTCAATGGATGAGTTACAAGGGAGATTTCTGGCTCATTTACCCAATGAAGGACCAGCACAGCGTCCATATCACGCAGTAAAGGGTGCTGTGTGCCATCATCATATGACATCATATCCCAATGCTCCAACGAGGACAGAAGACAAAGACGGGGTGTCTGGGGGCCAAAGCCCTGGGCCAGGCCTAGAGCAGCACCCGAGACAGACACACTACTGACACAATGTAGCCCTTTTCAAACTTTTCTGAAAAAGTGAACAAAAAAATAGTTGTGATCATAAGCAATTCTTCACTAAACTGGAAGTCTGCAATTGAGCTGAAACATTTTATTTCACTTCCTTTTCATTACAGAGAAAAATATATACCTGGTGAGTTTCTCCTGCAAGAAAGGATGAGCAGGTCCTACATAATGCATAGCTGGATCAATGAGATGTTCTGAAAGTCTTCTCCCCGATGCATTATGCAGGACCATCTGGTTAATCTCTCTAAGGGTGGTTGTCCATAATGCATACTGTAGTTAAGCTTGGAGTTGCAATGTTTCAACAGCCTGTAAGCCCACTGCAAACTCGTAATACGTAAAGAGAACTCAACGAGGGTGCCAAACGAGGACCAAACTTTGTTTGGGTTTGTTTTGCTACCATTGTGTCGGAGAGTGAGAGATAATTCTAAGGGTCATCAATGGAAAAATTCTGACACCTTTAATAATGTAAAACTTTCTGCTCAAACCTAGAAAAAACAATTAAAAGTTATTCGAAAGTGTTCCATGCTAATTAGAAAGAAAAAAAAGCTATTTTCTGGTCCTCTAGTAACATGTCTTCAAAGTTGCGCAATCACCGTAGGAGTCAATGGAATATCCATGTAGATGGCTCTTGCACTTTAAACATAATGGGTTTCTTATATTAAACACAAAATAAATTAAGTATAACAATATTATGCTTTCCCAGGGACGCTACAAATACGCAATTAGGAATGAAGCTTTAAACATTAAAAGGGCTATAATGAAAAATACAACAACAAATGTTACATTATTGCACAAATAATTCAGAGCCCGTTCCTAAAATATTCTTATTGAATAATAGATAACGACCGGCTCTGCTCCTGCTTTCTAATTAATACATACAATATATAGATAACAATCTAATAGAACATTACAGTTCATACATTCATGCTTACATTCACATAGATGATACGCAGATATATATATATAATTTATCTTTACTTGTGTTTCCACTAATGCTCTGTTCTATTATAATTATTATAATGAGTGTGATTTATTCTGATAATTCTAGGATATATATATATATATATATATAATAAAGTGAACCATGTTATATATGAGCAGCAAGCTTCATTTATACCTGTAGGAGTTCTCTCACCCACAAATACACGGTGATGCAAGAGAGGAGGAGAACTTTCAAATATGGGAAACTGAATTAACCACAAATAATTCGTATCAGGGGATTCTAACGTATTCCCTTATGTTGTATTTATTTTTCGCTTGCGCCGTAGTAACAGCTTTAAATGCGTTCGTATAAACACAAACACACAATTTGCACTGATGTTAGACAACAGTCCATTTAATGTTCTTGTATGGCGTGAATCGGTTCATAAACGTGCGGTAAAAAAATATTTAAATAATTATTAAAACAATCATTTAAATGTAATTTTTTATATAAATGATTAATATTAAAATGGATATTAAATATACATATATATATATATATATATATAAATTATTAAGACCAAGGGAAAATAGCTCATGCACCTGTTTTCAAGCAGGTGCATATCAGCCTCATGACTAAAAACATTAACTTTTCTATCGAGATTTTTAATAATGCAATAATTGAATACGATTAAGAGGACTTAAATTATACAAAAATCTGCTATCAAAAATGCCTCTAAATATCGTTTCATCTTTATGATATATGAAAGCCGCCGGCAAAGTGAACTCCCTGGCTTTAGAAAGAAGGCAGAGATGAATATACACAAGTTGCTCTTGAATTCCAGGTAAGTGGCCCTTAGTAACATTAGAAAAAGAAAAAAACAACATTTCAATCCTTTTTAACATTTCCGACGGATTAAATGCGTGATACAGAAATAAAACATCTAACTTGGTGCTTTCTGTGAAAACGAGTGACTCAGGATTGAATATAATGCGTCTGATTTATTTTATTTTTGAAGATGGAGGTAATTAGGGGAAAAACTTCTAGGAAAAAAAAAAAGCAGTAAGTGGATTAATGCAATTTTCTGTTATATGTAAGCCAAATTGCATCGGATCTCACGATGATTGTTTTGTCCGTGCCCACCATGTGCTAAACTTTAGCAAATGCTTCTTAAAAGCCTTCCGCTCGTTTTAATGTTTTATTTCTTTGGAAAAGTAGCAATAATTTAATTTCTAGAGATCATGGTATACTAAACAGGCCATAGGCGTCTGAAAATGATTCATGTTTAACTTGGCCGGGTTACCTGGTACCTGTCCGGGTTTGACCGGGTAAACCACTGCTGCTACGGGTCTCAGGGCTACTTTCCATACTCCAAGCCCATTCCACCTCGAGCCCATTTAAGGCTGTCTGAGGCTAGTTCTACACCCAAGCACAGCTAGCCATCTCTCCATGCACGACCGCTCTCCATGCACGACTCGCTCTGTCACCATGCGCAGCTAGCCACGTCCCCTCTGAAAAATCCCGGCCTCAGGAGAGGGAGAGCTCCAGGTAGCCTACCCTTAGAAGATACAAGGTATGGGCTTCTGCTTCCCACTTGATCCGTTACAGATCAAGTTGCATGTAAAGTCCCCATTACCCCAAACTTTCTACGGCTGCCGCACAGTTTTTGAGATAAAGAGAGATGGCTATTCTAGAATACATGTGGGTCATTTCAGCAGCACCCCGGAATCTGAATGTGTATGCGTTTTAGGGTGCGCTTGCTATTCTGTATTTTTTAATGGCTCTTCTAGGAGCAAGGGGGTCAATTTACAGCTCAAATAAAGTATTCCGCTCATTTACGTCCACAAAAAATGCCGTAATGGAGTCATGCGTAAAAAGATGATGCAGAAAACTGGTGTTATCACTATAGCAACCAATGGAGAACTCCTGCTGATTGGACAAGCCCATGGGTTGCTATAGTGATAAAATTGATTATCAAACTTTCATCCGCAATTACATAGGTCCCTTTAACACTGACGAACGTTGATTACAAAATAAAGAGAGTATTAAACGATCGATGGACTCTGATGCCCAAGAACATCAGCCAGGGAAGGGTTATGAGAATTGTAGTCTTAGGATATATTCGTAGTCAGTTGAAAAGGAAGTGAAGTACCAACGTACTCCTGGCTCCTATTATAAATCAATCAGCCACTTAATTTAAAGCTCGTTATCATGTTATTATATTTCGTAACAAAGTTAAGTTCAAATCTGCGGTACCGGTGGATCAAACTCACACTTTTATTCATTGTTAACTTTTACTAACGTATCATTTAGCCGCTTATTAAAGTGCTGGCCTGCTATGTATCTGTCTGCTCGCTGTACAACTTCAGTGTACGTTCTTTATGTCGCTGGTAAAAAAAAATTAAAAAGATTTCTTTTGATAAACGAGACATGCTTTGTGAGGCCATTGGAAGGTAATAAACCTCAAAAAAAAAGTATTTTTCTTGGCATTGTAACAGTTAACAAAAGTTGCTATTAAACGGGTCAAGGGATCATTTATGATTATACGCCATGGGAAATCTCGAAGGATTTGACCCTTTCTAACCTCCGCAAACCGGCTACGTTATTACGCAATAGTTATTATAGCGAGTGTTAACTTTCCGACAGGCACCTATTCTAAAGCGAGTTGAATAAGCCCTAGAACAGCGTCCTTCACCAGCGCAGGAGACATTATTATCCCCGGTAATAAGAGAGAGTCTATATTCCAAGAGGAGAAAGCTAATTTAAAGTCATCCCAGTCATTCCATAACATGAGGATCCATCACCGCATCCGACGTGATGTGTGTGAACCTGTCAGGAACTCATTTTCCTTATCCTGGTATTGACGGCGAGGGATGGTTTACGGACTGAGGACCGCAACCAATTATGGATTGAAATGGTTAATGTAATAACCGGTATTGACAGTAGGTTCCGAACCATCGTCTCCCTTTAAACTGTAACTGGTGTGAAGCTTCCTAGAATAAGAATGCTCCGTAGGAACCTATAGCCATTGGACTATTCAAGATTCATGAAGAACATCTGCTTCCAAACCGTAGGCAGCCAAAAGAGACACTGCTTACTCTGACGTCTCCGTTATCCCTCTGGGCACCGAAGGGTGTGCTAATTAGGTTTAGAGACTTAAGTCATGTTATTTATAACACAGATGCTTTACTTGTGAAACGGCACGTACCTATCGTAAAAGTAATATTTCTGTTGACCCTTCCAACACTTACTAAAGAAGACTACTTCAATCTCCAGATTATTTCTAATTTGCTACGCACAGGTTTAATTAAATCAGCCGTCCCACTTATTTTACTAAATACTCCGTCACCCTATCCACTACCTTAAAAAAAAAAAAAACGCGAGCTAAGTTGCAAGTGACAACGTTGGCTTATTCACTTTTTGTTTCTTTCCATTTGTGAAATCGCGTTGACAAATGTCCCCATGATGGAAATTAATTACTTGATCTTCCGTTCAATTCCTTCTGAGCTATGACAGTATTCTAACTGTAAGGATTTATGTGTGCATTTCAGAATAAGCATACAAGGTGCTGCAGTAAAGATGCATCTGAGATAGGTGCTGATGTATTATACCCGGGAAATGTAGACGGTGCCATCACAATTGGCATATTACTCAAAATCGCATAACATTCTGTCGATTTTGCCATAGCTGAGAGACGTATCCCTCATCGAGTACTCATGGGCAATCATAGGTTATGATGTAAGAAAACAAATCACAGGTGAAAACTGCTAAGGAACATTGGCCAAAGTCGTGTCCCTCCAATGGCCACCAAATTGTAGATGCAGCTACAAAGCAGGACTGCAGTGATTTAAAGTAGCAGAACCAGAGCTTATATCTCCATGCCAATCCCCTATAATACACAGCTCAAGATCTATTCAAACCTCTGCAATATCTATTAACCTTTCATGTACCAGAAGCATGGTCAACACACTGGCCATCTCTACCATGCTATCCATCATGAAGACCTCACTCCTCCAGAACCCAAAAGGTTAATAACGAAATGCTAGACAACTAAATCAGACATCACTGCATCTTTAATGTGCTCTATTGATTTATTCCACCATGACATTTCATGTTTTCAGCTTAGGAGCAATAACATCTCCCACGCTACTGGGACATCAAAGCGTAATATATCTTGATATTGGGGCCACCATGTTGACATCTGCTGCCATTACCAGGTTTTATCCATCAGTTAATAGCTCTACATGTATAACCGATAATTGCTCATTAAGCTGTTCGAATGATAAACCATATGAAGAGGGGGTCCCGGAGGATAATTGAATATATGGATATGCGTATAGATACACATTTATTTACTCCAAGGACACCATCTGGTAATGAGGGAAGCAGCACCATCCAACTGGAGTTCAATCAATGTACTTCATGATAAAAGGTATCGGGAGAAAAAAGGTGCATTGAGTCTTTAACACCTCGTCGTGCCTTTCTAGATGTCATCATAAAGTAATATTAGTATAAAGTGATCTTAGATCTATATGATGAATAAACTGCTTGGGATCAGCAATGCATGAGAAGCCACGGACTCATCGAACTGCTAAACTTGGGTGGAATTTAGTGGAAGTAGATAGTTCCCGTACTAAATTCCGCTTCCATGGTGTGGTTGGTTTCGCCGGATAATTTGGACATAGAGCCCTAGATTGTCACAGATACATTTCATCAACACAAAACAATTAACTACTTTAGACCGAGCCTAACAGATCCAACGTAAATCAATTAAACCTATATTAAACCAGGAGCTGCCTTTACATTTAACGAAGACGATCAGCGTAGCGCATAGGTTAGTGAATACTAAGCACAAAGGTGTCTACAGCATGAAAGCCCAGTTTTAACCCTTTTAGAGCTCAATGGCTCTAAACCAATGCTTAGCGAGTCTCATCTGAATGTAAAGTGTTAACAGTCCTCCGCTGCAAAACAGACTAAATAAAATTAAGCTGGAAAGGGTTTTTTTTTTCTCCCCAAATTGTACAGATGATTGCTAATTTAGAAAGGATTTGACAGCCTCGCTACGAATGTGTCTCTTTATTGCCACCGTTCTCACGTAATCTCTAATTACTATCTTTTATACGCCGGCAAACACGCTATCTGTTACCGCTATCAAGAAAAGTGCATGATATGAGGATTTTTAGCATTCTAGGACTCACAATAAGTCAGGAAACTTTTCCGTAAGATTCCTGCGCAAGCAGGAGAAGAAAAAAAAAAAAAAAAGAGGAAGAAATCTTAAGATTTCTCCCAAAAGGCAGCAAAGGCAAGTCGTCAGACCTAGTTTGAAAATTTATACCCTGCTAATCTGTCTCTTATTTGCAGTATAACACATTACAGACAATTACAAGGGCTGTTTAAACCCTGGAACAGAGGCGCCTTAGAAGGAGCAGGAAAATAAAACCGAGGCTTTCATGACTTCTGGCAACTTATTTCGCTAATTCATAGACTATAATGAGAAGCATGCACCTTTTAAGCGACTGCCTATCGTCCTTAAAGAAGACAATAGAATGTTCGCAATAATGATTACATCTCCAGGCTTATCACAAAAGTGCTTTTAACCCTAATTTCCAGAATAAAAGACACTTTGTTTTTAGGATTTATCTTCTCAAAATGGTTTTCCACCAATCAAGCTGCTAGTATCCGAGCAGAAGACCAATGTGTCCTTCCTTAGGCGTCCCTGTAATGTATTACCGCAGGTGCACATCATTCTTTACTCTCCAAGACCTTTGGTGGAAAGCTTTTAAACAGAATGCATTAAGTCTCGTTCATGAACTTCTTTATTTCCGTGGACTATGTAGAATACAAATTCGCTTACAAGACCACAGGTTCAGATCTTTGATCTACTCTATTGCAGGAGCTGCGAGGTATAAAACCAATTTCACCGAACAGACAGTACTACGTTGCATATAAATTATCCTTCAACCGCTGGATGTCTTTCTCAAGACTCCCGTTGAAGAACCTGATGTGTTGGAGAAATGGAGGTAATGCCATGGGGCGGAACATGGGGCTCGTCCTTAAAAAAAATAAATATATATATATTTGGAATTATGATAGCTGATATTTGGGGGATAGGCGTAGTGGGGCTGTTTAACCCACTGAGTGCCTGGCAGGTGTTAAACATGCTGCCGTGTAACACGCCACTCTGGATACTGCGAGGGTTAAACACCTACTACTGGATTATTCGGCTCTTACAGGGAAGGTAGAACTAGAAGGTAGCTCCGTACCCACCTATAGAGTAACACAAAGCACGCAGAGAGTGCCGTAAGTGTAAGAAGTCTCTACTGAACGAGGATGAGGATTTTGTTTTCGACCTGGTTGGATTCTACGAAGATGCAAATGTTTTATTTTCTCTCCTGCAAACTATCTGTAATGCACAAAACTACAAGTGGATATCTAAAATCCCAAAACACTTTTCAGTGCATTAATTAACCTATCGCCAACCAAAAATCTGAATGCCAGCACCTAAAATAGTAATTCTTAAATATATATCATATATATATATATACATATACATATACATACATACTTATGTACATACATACATATACATGGCTATATACCACACACACACACACACACACACATATATATATATATATATATATATATATATATATATATATATATATATATGCATGTTTTCATATAAAATGAGTAAGGAAGGCAGTGTATGGACCGCTATGGCTATAACCCTTTAAATGCCAGACTAAAGGCAAAGAGGATATTTTTTTTGATATAGTTGCACTGGATATGTCATGATTGGTTTCCTTTAGTGATGGCAACTTAACCTTTTCAGTGCCAGATCAGGATAATATGCCTTATTGAAACAGTTAAAGCATCGCTCAAGATTGATGGCCAGTATTGGTCTGCATGATGTAGTATTCAAACTAGCGTGGCAAACGTTTTATTCTTACATTGATTTTACCTGGACACTACTTGTGTGTTGAATATAACCAACAGCACAGACATTAATCAATATCACCCTGCAGAGGATAGGAAGAGAAATTGCATATCTGGTGAAAAGGCTGATTTTTTTAACTGCTTGAGTGCCAGATCAGCATAGCTTTTTTTTTTTTTAATTGTACAGCAGACTCCCAAATTGATAATGCTTTTAAAGAAGATGGGGTGAATACAAAAGTTTCAATGCTGTACAAAAAATGATTCTGCAGGATTGAATGGACACAGAATCCTGCAGCTCACTGGGCTTTGCTGTCAGGTGGATATGTGCTGGTGGTGTGTGGGAATAAGTAGATTTATCCTGCAACAGCACTGATGCTCAAAGAATGATCCCCAGTCTGCTCATTCACACACACACACACACGCACATTTGCTTTGGCTTCATAACTAAAATGTATCAGGCTTGTAAAATAGAACATATATGCCCAGCCTAATCAGTGAAAGAACCTGATGTAACATATTATCTGGATATGTATTTATTTATCAATATTTATATATAAATATATACATTGATTCCAGTTCTTACCCCCACAGCCATCACTGCAGAGTGATAAAGGCTTCTTGCCATGCACTATGAGCAAACTGAGACACTATAGGCTATATCTATCTCCCCATTAGTCCCCTACCAGTTGCTTGTCTTTCAAGCCAATGGACTTTCATTGTGCCAATGTGCCCACGTTAAATGTGGGAAGGAATAAGCAATATTTCTGTAGAGCCCCCCCAGCCTCTGGCTTCTCAGCTGCTGCCCACATAGTCTCCACTTAGCCCATGGAGCTGCAGTCCTCTGCAAACCAAGTCATCATTTTGGAAGCAAGCACCACTCTTGTTCTTCTGTCTCCATCCATACACTGGATGATAGGAAAATACTATGTATCAAGTTGCAATGGACTGTATCTCACCTAGCCCTTTAAATTAGCATGCAGGTACACACTGCAAATATTCTAATCTTCTGGCAGGGGGGGATCTGTCTCCTATTTGCATAAGCTTCTCAGATATATACCTGGAGGGTACAAATCCCTACATAACAGGAATGTTAAATGCCTGGTATTTAGGACAGGGGCAAGGTGGTATTATCTCAAAGCCACCAGAACACCCCCAGCTACTACCTTCCATCACTGCAAAATTCAAGTTTAATTGGCAAGAGCATCACAGCATATATGTTGAACAGGACAACCCCTGAATCAAAGTCTCTTCAATAGCTCTGTCTCTCGCATTTGCATCTGAAGGCACTTTGCAACAATGAACACTTTCATCTGACTTGACTGTATTGTGCCTGGAATCCTAATTCAGAGTTGAGTGACTGCATATATACTCTATTTGCTGGATCTAGTTAGCTCATGGAGAATCATCTCTTCCTTACCTTTAATTCCAGTAACAATTTGATGGAACTGGCAAGCAGCTCCTCAGCATCATCTAGAGTAAGGATGTGAGCCCCAATGGTTGGAGGCTGGAGCATTCAAAGCTAACCCCTGATCCAATATCTCTTTCTTCATTCCATACAAGTCCAGAGCAGCACAAAAATCAAGCTTGATCCCCCCCAGCCCTTGAACTGCAACCAGTATCCAAACTTCAGGATGAGTCTCTCTCTTAATTGTCCAGGTTAGGAGGCTAAATTGTCAGTGATGCAAATCCAGAAAGTAAAGCAGGTGCTTGCCTGCCTCCAACCTCAAAAGTCTACTGACAAGTTGAGGATGCCAGCCTTCTGATGGCAGAACATAGAGCTATCCTTTAGCAAAGAAGGAATGAAAGTGATCTCCTGAAGAAGAGACCCCTATAGACAGATCCTGGGGGTGGGGGGCTTCCTGTCCAGGTCACCAGAAGATGAAGGATGGACAGAGGAGCTGAGCTTGTGATGAGGTTCAGTGAGTGCGCCTGAGACCTCAGAGAGAACATGCATTGAGGAGCTCAGCCCTGCTGTCTGAACTTACTGTAGATCTGGTCCTGCCAGCATTCCTCTCTATCATTGACATCACCGGGGTGGGCGGGGCTTAGCATGCAAATCACGAAACCTTTCCCTTGCTTTTTTTTTCTTCTTCTTCTTGTTCTTAAAGGTATCCTAGCTGTTTGCCTCCACCATCAGTCCGGTTGCAGGAATTCATCACTTGCTGCACCATCTGTACCGCTAGGATCTTCGTTTCTCTCGGTCTCTCGTTCTTCTTACATGCCTGTTGTATGTTCTGTGTGATAATGCATGTGTGGATTAGCTGTCTGATGGGTGATGTGTGTTCAGACTGCATGGTGTGTGTGTGTGTGTGTGTGTGTGTGATCTGCTATTAACCCCTTGGAGGACGGGTTGCTGTCAGAGGTTTGTGCGTGGGGTGGTTATCATTAGCACGGAGTCTGGCTGCCTCTTCCAAGGTCCGCGGGGAAAGCAGCTTCTTAAAACAGAGCATTTATTCCTGACGGGGGGATTCCTGTGACCTTAAATGCTGAAGCACCTAATGCGATCGAGGGGGGGGTTCGATGTTTAACCCTTTCACTGCTGCTGAGGGCAGGGTTTGTGGGGGGTGCATACACATGATCGGGTGCTGCACGATCTTTCACAGATTCCTGGGCAATTCCAGCTGCTGGGGATCGCCATTCCTGTTATTCTCAGCCAGCAGATGGAACGATCGTGGACTACGACTCCCATTCTCCCCAGGCAGCCAACAGGCTGGCTGGACACTATGGGGCTGCCAATCTACAGCAGAAGATGGACCACCGGGCAGGATGCTGTATCCGGGGTATGTGTGCCTCTCACTGAGTGCCCGGCACCGATAGGGTGCGCTGAGTGCACGCGACCCCCCCCCCCCCATCCAGATGCTGTCCTAGCGGTGCAGGGGTAGCAGCTAGGGGCAGATCGTGTAGTCTGTGAAAGGGTTACATGGCAGAGAGGAAGGTGGATTATTACTCGGCTCGGGCACGGATGGGTGAAATCTAGCAGCTGCCCCCTATTCTCCGCCGCCTCCTCCTTTTCTCTAAGTCCCAGTCTCTTGCGATCGCAGCAGCTGGAGACTGTTGAGGCTTTTCCTGCTCCTGTGTGTACTGCGGCTTTAAATGTAAATACCAACACCTGGGCTTTCAGGAGGCGGTGGGACCCCCGGATCACAGCTCATCAGTGCCGGAGAAGGAAAAGAATCGTGGATCTGATCTACCCCCCCCACACACACACACACACTCACTGTGGACGTATTTTTGCCTTTATATTAATTATAGGCTACTGCTCCCCATGCACTCAATGGGTGAGTCACACTCCAGTGCTGTGTTACTGTACAGGAGCAAAGGGGTTAATAAGAAGATCAGTGAGCTGGGAGCTGATACTTGGGAACTTGCATGTGATGTTTACCGAGCAGCATGTCATCTCCTGCAATTTTATATCTATATATATATATATATATAATTTATTGTTTTATATATCGCCATCATATTCCACAGCGCTGTACAATGAGTATATATGGGTGTCTATCTAATCTATCCCCACCATCTCATCTATTATCTATTGCAATGGAGACCACACAGAAATTTAAAGGGACCACTCAGCTATCATATGCAACATATATATAAATATATATATATATATATATATATACATTATAATGTGTTCATACGTATAAGGGGCCTATATATATATATATATATATATATATATATATATATATATATATATACATATACATATACATATATAATATATATATATATATTGTGAAGTTTCCCTGCCCGCGCAGAGCACGTAAGCCGTGCTAAAGTCATCAAACCCTCGAAGGGTCCCTTTATCCCAGGCAGTGATATCCCATCTCCCGGGGTGCACTCATCAGACGATAGCAATCCCTTGCACGCCAAGCGCCTTCGTTTAACCAAACGGCGGGACTGAATGGGTTAACCACGGGTTGGATTCCCCAGCCAATGCCGTGCCGGACGGATTTCGGCTCCCGTTGCACATGTGTTTCCAAACAGCCTCCGATCCATCGTCGATGGAGCCCCCCTCGTGTTAATTTTTTTTTTCTTCGCTGCATGTGATGAAAGCACTTTCCCACTCCCCCCCCCCATCGATAAGCCGGAGAAGGAGAGGTTTTCATTTAACCATTTTGCGCCGGTGACCGGGCCAGCGGTAAAGCGGTTAAAAAAGACATTGAGTCATTGTGTTAATGGCAGCAGGCAGATCGCTGGCTGCGCAACAAACAAGGTGGGTGTCGGATGAGTCTCTAACCTCGGGCGGCGCATTAGCTGCAGATGTGCTGCGTCCCCTGGGATCTCAGCGTCTTGTTGCAGTTGATAACATGATAGTACTTCAGTGCAATCTAGCCCTCACTCAGTCATAACCTATTATTTTACCTCCCCCGAGCCCAATTTGAGTTTTCCACCCCTTCTGCTGTTTGGCGAGATCAAACTATTGCATAGAATACAAGTGACTTCATCTGCGGACCCTCGCGGCGCAGGCACTGACACAGATCGATCAATCGCCGCTTTATCGCTTTGGATGACCGGTCCATGCAATGCTCTCAGATGGCTGAAGGATTCTGGTTCTCTGGTCCGGCTCAAAGTACAGCATCGTCTTACCCTGTTCCATGTGTACGACGCTACAGAACGTGGAGCTTTATAAAAGAGCTGGTTTGCGAGAATCGAATGAGAAAGCAATCAGAAGAAAGAGGTCTCCTCCTGCTTAATGTTATGGGGTGGGCTGAGCGATGAGCCCAGAGGTATAATAAGCTTCATGGAACATAAGTAAAAAGTATGTGAAAACACTTGAAATCTGTTAAATTACACAAAGATGTTAAACACAACAGGTAGAGCAACCATTTGTGTTAGGATGCTGGCTGAGCATCATTACCATCGCTGTTCTGAAATGCCCCTGATATAAATAATATGCTACAGGTGCGGGCTAGACATGGGGCAATTACCCCTTTGGGCTACTCGGATTTCAATACTTAGGGCCACTGCCTTAATGTTTTCAGCTAAGATTGACTTGCAGTTCCGCACACAGCCACCAGGGGTTGTATAGCAATAAGGACATTCGGCAACATGACATGATAACTAGTTCTGTTCATACTTAGGAACTCTCAGGGTTTCCCCAATGAGTCTCAGGGTCTTTCCCCCCAAATCTCAGGGTGAAAGGGGAGATTCTCAGGGTCACACAATCTGAATCTGACTCCTTCTTATTCTACACTGCTGTGATCAAATATCAGACTCCTGGATGTTGCTACCGGGATGTTATGGTTGATATCCCTGCTTGAATGTAGGTGACTCAATTAAATGTATCTTTAAATAATAACAAGTCAAAGTTTCCTTGAGGACAGTATTAGAGCGATTTGTTTAATACACTTGGTGAGTCACTATATAGAATAGTCACATAGTTGTAATGATAATAATAATAATAATAAAAAACAAACGAATGCCTCAATCATCATAAAAAAAAACAAAACACCGTTTCCCTTTCTATAATTAATAACATTTACACCCATATAGGTTTCCTACGGCATTTTATATTTTTCTAAATTTCTAAGTGCGACACAAAGAGGTTGGTAGATAAGTGGAACAGCTTCCCAGCAGAAGGGGTAGAGGGCTAACAACAGTGAAGGAATTTAAACATGCATGGGATAGGTGTACGGCTCCTGAAGACGAGACCAACGACTGATTAAGGTCTGAGTCTCTACATTCTATGGTTCAGTTGCAGAAAGGGTTAAAACGAAGGCAGGGGGATTTAGCACGCGCTATCCTGTGCTCCTATACATAACATATAGATTATTTCTATAGAGCCTGCCGTCTCCTTAGTCTATAAATGCAATCATGTCACAAAGGTCCATGTCTTAATGCCCAAGGGGATGCTTTATAGTCTCTCGTACTGTTACTTGGCACACGTAACACTCATTTTTCTTGATACCAGCATTTTCCAGCACGGCTTGGCAGTATTCTATTAAGACGTTGGCCGGGTATAACCACTTCTCGTTCAACGTATAGAGGTCCTATCTTTACATCGGAACAACAACTCTATATAGTGTTCATATGTCAAGTTATACATTATTTTTTTTTTATCGTTTCTCACATTTGATTTATCCTCTTTTTCGGCAAACAATAATAAAAAAAAAAAGATCAATTAAAACAGAGGATGTAAAAAAACTGATACATCCTTTTGGTCAATTATACCAACCTTGACTATTGATCTCTATAATTATACAGCCATATGACTTCCTATACTGACCAAAGAGAAGTTTCCTGGAAGGCAAAGTTCATTATGGTGTCCGCTGTTCAGAAAATGCATTTTAAATACATAAGAGGATTAATGCCTTTTAAATTTAATTTTCTGGAACAAAAATAGAATTTGGCCCGAGCGCGCATGCGCACACACATGCTTACACAACATACTGGTACAGACATATAAAGAGTCCACGAGATCCAAGTAGAGTGATAGATTTCACACCCACTCAATGAAAATTCGTCAGATATTAAGACACTTAAATCCCACTTCTTACTCGTGTATTATTCGTTTCAAGTGGGATTGGAGACTTTCCATGAGCGTTCTCAGACATGCTAAGAATCTGATACTTGTTGGTGAATAAGGTGAAGGTCACTTTGGACGTTGTGCGTCTTTATGTCCGGGATACGTTTCTCATAATAGTGTAGAAGTCGAGGAGATCTCAGGTTAAAGGGAATCGGAGGAGAGAACATGGCGATGGAGTCAAGAGATGAGGACAAGACATTCAATTGAGGTTTTGCAGACACTACAGGGCAGTAAAAGACAGATGATGGATATAAGAAGGATCAACTCACCCGTAAGGCACCCAAAAACCATGTGAAGAGGCGCACATCTAGGAAATATGGGAAACCATAACTCTGGGGCCACTGATGTGATAGCTCATAATTCTAACAAAGCTTTACTTACTCATTTTTTGTCAGAGATGTTCTGATTCTGCACGGATGAAAACCGAGAACATTGCGTGTCAGAGGAGTTCTCTTCAGGACCTGAAGAATAGGCAGCATGCGTTGCTCCAGCAGCAGATCACAGGCCGGGCTCTACATGACCATAAAACCAGCTGATACAGCATCAGGCAGCCACTGGCCTTAAAGTGCCAGGACCGCCTCATCATCGCCATTCTGGCCCTGGCTACACTGTTATAGTTGTGGCTGGGTATGTCACAAAAAAGACGGGAAAAGCCACACATGTGGTAATCGGGGCAAGCGAGAGGCGCCGTCTGGCACCGGTGGTCAGTCCTCGATGGTCAGTCCTGGCTCTCTGCTCTGTCAAGTAGCAGACATATGCAAATGAAGGAGCGCGTGGAATTGTGGGTAATGAATCTTCATGAGTCCACCTACAATGCTTAAAGTCCACTGCAGACTTTGTGTATTCTTCAAACACGATAAGCGTACTAAAGCGATGATCTTTTTAGGAAAGAGCCACCATAGAGGCTGGGCGCATGCTCTAGTCACAGGTTTGTATTTGACTCCAGAGGAATACATCGGGTAATGCAATGAGTTACAGGCATGTGTTAAATTTGTGAATGCGAAATCAAGGCGATATATAGGATTATACGCAGAAATATTTGTTCTTCCCAAGGATCCATCTCCTGCAGCCGTCTGATCTGTTGGCAAAGTATTAAGGCGATGTGGATTTGGAAGTAGTTATTAATCCCACCGGGGATACATTTGTGTCGAAGCCACTCATGACCTTTCCAGTAATCCATCACTGTCGTCTTCTATAGACACGTCCTATCAAATATTTACTTTTACCACTTCAATGAAAAGAACTCTTTCATTTTATATCTTTGCGTTCGGTATAAGTATATTAGCAGCTCATCACTGTAGCCAGCAGAAATCCTTCCAGTATGTAACCTATTGTATTATACAGCCCTGTAGAATATGATGGCGCTATATATAAGTCAATACATAATAAGGAGAGGAAGTATGGATTTCTGCAATGCTGGCACTGACAAGATCCTTAGCATTAAATCACGCTGCCCTTTGGAAGGGTTCTCCGGGTCATGGATCTCCACCTGATGCGTGATTCACTCATTTGGATTTAAAAGCCAAGCTTTAAGAAGGGTATTCTGGGTAAATTGCATAAAAACTGGGTGGTTAAATGTATTTCTGTTTTTTTCTGAGTCTTAAAACTGGCAAAAACATTCTTTTATGAAATATGTGTGTTTTGACTCATTTTAGCACACAAATAACTGTACTCCTATCACTCGCCCTAATCCCACAGATTGTGTAGCTCTAGCAAGAACCAGTTAACACTGTGATTAACCTATCGGAACATCGCTGGTCCCAGTTACATGTGTTATGTAAAGGCAGAGTTGTAGCTTTAAAAGGACAGACATATATCTATATGTTCTATGTATAGAAGCCCCCAGATGTGCCCATGCTTTACTGTAAAGCGCCTTGAGCAAGATAACCTGCTCTGGCATTAAAGCATTCAAGCGTTTGAATTCTGAACCTTGGCGCTAGATCAAAACTAATGGGAGCAAGCAAACATATTCCCCCAAATATTGTACATGCGCGTAAGATCACACGTGATTCACTGACCATTTAAATCTGACATGGAGTCAGTAAGCAATGTAATTCGGTGTTCCTGCTAACATACGTTAGCCGAGAGTCTCTGAAACAGTAGTGTTTTTCAGAATATACTGTAAATTGCTAATGTAGGACATGTTAATTGATCAACTGACCTGTGACCTTACCGGCTAACTTTTCAAATGCCCAAAGGGCCCGGTAATTGTTCTAGTTCCTGCGGCATCCGGACCAAAACCAGAGAGGCCTTGGGTAATAATGCATATTAATAGCCATTTATAAAGCGGAGTACAACAAGAGATAAATGTATAGACATCTTTTCTGCTGTTTCTATACACATTACTGCTACTTTTAGTGCTGTAGAACCCTAAAAGGGACATCAGGGAAAGAAAAAAAGGGACATCAGGGAAAGAAATAAGAACTTTGGGTCCCGATGAGGGACTGTCCTTCCAAAACATGGACAGTTGGCAGGTATCCTGTTTTGGAACCCTACAGTACTAACAGTAATATATACGTGTCGTCTTACATGAGGCTCAGGAAATCAAAGCCGATCCCCGGGGCTCCGGGACAGCGTATACAATCTCCAGGCAGAGGAATATGTTGGGTCACACCTACTTCCCACCCAGGCTCCACCCCTCTCTATCTCCTTGCATGTTGGTTCGGGAAAAGTCCAGCCCCTATGGGCAGCTAGACACGCCCCTTATCCCAGCTAACCTATAAGAAGCAGAAGAAGGAGAGCGCCAAGGTGCCCAGATTTTAATGTTTTAGTATTTTATTACATACACATATACAACAAAGTCGCGGTTCAATTTATCTTTTATCGATAAACAAAAATAATGTGGTTTGTAGAGCGGGCGTAGGTTGAAGATTGTTGGGATGGGTGAAAATGAGGCATGATAATCTTCTTTAGATGTGAAATAAGTAATAAATGGCGTGACCAAGGACTGAATAAGGTACTCTAAACCCATACATCACATAAAATGGGCAGACTAGACGGGCCGAATGGTTCCTATCTGCCATCAAATTCAATGTTTCTTTATAGAAAATCCCCCCCCCCTGTAAAATAGGGTACACCCCTGGGTTGAAATCTCAAGAATAAAATTTGAAACATTATTACCCGTAAATCCCCCGCATTTGTTCTTTTTCTTTTTTCAGGAATAACTGCCGACGGATAATGTCGAGTATCAGTCACGCCTGTGGTTGTTTGTTGTGATGTTTTTTTGACTTCGTTTTCCCTGATATGATAACTTTCTTCTCAATTTATGGTGTAGTTTCACTGCGAGGCTCGATCTTCCGGCATCACTTGCTTTGCACAAAATATGCACCAAATCGCATCCAAGCCGAGTCTATAGCAGGAACATCTTAGGCACCGATGCGTGAAAATGAAACGGAGATGTGTGTGGAAGATTGAAGGTGAAAATGAGAAGCCTATGAAATAAATGTATTCAGCCGCAGTCACAAGGCGGGAGCGCGTCCCGAGGATTTTGCTGGCAGAAACGCTGATTATTCCTTCATTTACAGTGTTTTTCTAAGACGCCGTAGATTCAGCCGTCTTTCTTTGTGGTTAACATAGAAGCCTCAGCTCGATCCGACTCAACTTCAGGAAGGCAGTTGTCTTCTTTATGCAAGCAAACATATAGGTTAAACAAGCAATGGATTCATTTTAAAATGAATATATATATTGATACTTAGGGACTTCCCAGGCCGGGGCCCCACTGAGCTCCCCATGCCCTGTATAGCCATACCTGAGAACTTCTTCTGAGGGACTGGCTTCACAAGGGTCATAGACAAGGGCTGGTTACAAGAAGGTCATGGTAAGTCATGCGTAGGGAGAGGATAGCTGTAGACAAGAGCAGGACTAGCCTCAGGTGGCATTAAATGGGTTGGGGTTGGGAGTGGGAGTGGGAGGGGAATTGGGAAATGGGTTTGGAGTGGGAGGGGAATTGGGAAATGGGTTTGGAGTGGGAGGGGAATTGGGAAATGGGTTGGGAGTGGGAGGGGAATTAGGCTGGGAGTGGGAGGGGAATTGGGTTGGGAGTGGGCACGGCCAAACACCAATACTGCCCCGGAGATCCGTGGAAACAGAGCTTCAACTACCAAGTTGATGTCCATGCAGTATGGACTCCAATGGATTTTTCTGTAAATGTTCTAGAACATCCTGTTCGTTACAAGATCCCGACCACGTTTACTCCTATTTCTCGCAGACCTCAATTAATGCCCCTGCTACGTAAAAATCTACCTACCATAATCTTACCAGAAGGAAGCCTTTCCAGAAAACACAATATTACTTTTTTTTTGTCAATTAGAGCACGGTTTATGACCAATTTACAAATTTCATAATGGTTGGCATAACACGGAGATTGGCTGGCTATCAACATTATTACTACACATTTCATTATACAAGTCGCATTTCATTGATTGGAAGTGTGTAATTTGCCAAATTATCCTCATTCCTTCCAAATTGTGATTGTTCTTGACCCCGTAAGGACCAGGGCTGTTTTTCTTAATTTAACTTCTCTCTTTCTCCTTCAGTGTATTCATACATATGATATAGTGTTTTCTTTAGGACAAGTAGGGCTTGTGATAATACATGCCAAAATATATACATGTGACAATTGTCATACATGTGACGGTATTTATTAGGAATAAAATATTAAAAATGGGGGCAAATTTTTTTTTAAATATATGTTTTTTAAAATAATTGTAGCAATTTTTCTGTGTATTTTTCCTAAAGAATAGGTGCCACGGCTAACAAGAAACCTAATTTAGCAACTTCATCTGAGTAAAGTGATATATTAACCCCTTAATGACAGAGCCCGTACATGGCTGAAAATGCATTGTTTTCAATGGGTTTAGGGACCGCCCATTGTCCTTAAGGGGTTAATAGTTTTTTTTTATTGTGCTAAAGGATTTGCACCTATATTCCCAGTCTGTCTAACATTTATATATCTATATTATATATAGATATATAATTTTCACATTTTTTTATTGGCCAAAAAAGGGAAACAGGAAGTGCTTTGGCCGAGTGCCCAAAATGCCCTTAATGAGTTTCACAGCTGGAAGCCTGAAATACATTAAAAAACCAGTTAACAACATCAGAGAAGTTTTTGTTAATGCTCAATTGTTTAATGTCCTTTTTTATATTTTCATTTTGAAATCCGATTGAATTTTTGACAACACTCGAATCCAGCTCCGCTCGTTGAATGTACGCAGTAGGAATAATGCAATCGAATTTCTTTATCTGTGATACTCGAAGATAAAGCAAAAAGAAATGATGTATTCTTACCCATTAAAAAACTTAATAACACACTGAATAATGAAAAATGGATAAGTGTACATTATCTTTATCATATATATGATTTCAGATAGCGCTCGGAGAAAGCATCGAACCAGCGGCAGAAAGATAATTATTTCTCTTACTATGTAACATTGTTTGATTTGTGGCGATCGTCAAAACAAAAGATTTAAAAAAAAAAATGTTTCTTCTTCAAAGCTCGTGTTCAGGCATTGCCTGAAATGTGTGTATTCAGAGGAATACTAAGAACGAGGCGTGATTAACCCTGTAATCGTACATTGGACAGACAGATAATTGTATTCTGGAACTCACTTGTGGCAAGCCATATTTCACTGTCATCCAAATTCTGCCAAATATCCTCTTTTTTTTATAAAATCAAATGCAGTTATTGCAAACTGTATAAGATTTATCCTGTTGAGGCGGAAAATATTGAAGCTCCCATGATGCATCTCATATTCCCTTTTTTTTTAGTTTTAAGATAAGTGTTGCAGAAGACTTTTTCTTCTATAATATATAAAAGTTGCATTTTGTATGGCGGACTTAACAGATTCCGAGTACAGTCTTGCCATTTTTCTAACTTTTAAAAAGTTCAGGCCTATAACCATAGCTGCAAGCTGTCCTGACTTCACCTGGAAGTCCGGTATATCACATCTGATTAATAGGAGGAGACAGGTTATGCCCACTACCTCTCCTCTTTTATAGCCATGGGGCTATCCCCACCTGTTAATGAAGCCACACAGTCTTTCTGCCTCCCATAAAGAACCGGGGAAGGAGATCTCCGATGGGGGTCACCAAGTCTTGGGAAGTCCCCCGGTAAAAATCAGAGGTCGAGCTTCTGCTAACATTTGCTCCCTTGTCTGGTAACAATTAAGTAAATAAGTGTAAATCCGAGCGCAGATGGAACAGGGGGAAAACGAACAATAAATGTTAATAAAGATAACTATTAATTAATCTTATTATAAATAAAATTGAAGTGCTGCGTGCTTAGTCCTTATAATTCATAAATAACTCTTAATAAACTAACATGCCAATAAATAAAGACTATGCAAAAAAAAAAATAAGTCTACAAATAATTCATGCCATCCCAAAATAAACATAATTATAAAACCCCTTAACCCCTTAATGACAAAGCCCGTACATGTACGGGCTCAAAATGCATTGTGTTCAATGGGTTTATGGACCGCCCCTTGTCCTTAAGGGGTTAATTAATGAATTAAATAAATGTAAATAATTCATGCACAATAGAAGAATAAATCCCCAGGTAACCCCAAAAGGCGTTCTCAACCTTTTTCAATTGCGTTACCACCAATATTTCAACAAACTACCCCCATAGCTCCCAACTGTCACAAACATAATTTTGTATTGAGGATTCCTCTATCATAAATATCGAACAATATCGATATTGTCCTCGCTTGTGCCTTTACAGATGGAGAATTTCAGTAGGAATATCAATATTCCTCTGTAGGCCTCATCATTGACATGCAGTTGGTATCTCTCTGGGTTTATTTCAAATACACTGTTTTTGAAAGTTTTAAAAAGAGGAATAAAAGATTATTCCAGATGTGGACCTCTTACTCGCAACGCCTACAGAGATACCAGCTGACCTTGTTAGAGATCTTAACCTGATATGCCGATCTTGAGTGGGATCGATCCGTAACCACTGGTTATATTTTATCGTTTCTTATTCCAAATAGGCTTTGCTTTGAAATTGGGTAACAACCAAGAAGAGATGGTCACCGTATTTTTGTTCTGATGTGCATACCTGGGAACTCTCTGGGTTTGACCGGGTCACCGATTCTTTGGGTCAACACCCGAATCCTCTGGGCTGTGGGAGCTGGATCTTGACAGCTGGATCTTGGGGTGCTTCCCACGATGTCAACGGGCCGGCTGCCCGAAGACTACCCTTGCGGGACGAGGCCAGGACTGCCCGCTGATGTCAGGAGTTCCCAGTTATGCTGATTTGGCAGAAATAACCATCATGGCTTCCACCCAGGAAAAAGTACGAATAGCGGTGTTATCTAGCAATATCAAGAACCAGGATAACCATCCCTGACCCCCCCCCAAAAAAATACACCCTTAAAAAACTGTGTAAGTGCAGTGAAATTAGTTTAATGGCATATTCAAAATTATAGAGATTGTATATCAAGGAACAAAATGTTTTTTGGCAAAAAAAAAAATATATATATATATAGTGAATATCTAGAAATAACTACACTGACTGTGAAATTGTAACGTTCCTTAACAGTTGTCAAAAAACTCAGGCAATTTTTTTTTATTATTGCCATTTTTAGGTTCACAGATGCAGTTTCCTCTAAAAGCATATATTACTAATTCTCTGCCGCAGACTTTTGAAGTGAATCAGAAGGATGAGCCCATAGCTGTAGATGCAACTACTTACCTACCATGGCAGGAGGGCCAAGATGTTGAGGAGATGTTGAGGATCATGAGGGACACGTCATCCATTTACATGGCAGAGGGGTGTTAAGGTTATGATACAGATGAACTACATGAATGGTCATTGAAAAGGCTTTGGTTCCATCATCGACGTGGACCACCGCTATCTGGGTAGACTCTAAGGATAATGACCTAGACCTAGACAGATGAACAACATGAATGGTCATTGAAAAGGCTATGGTTCCATCATCGATGCGAACCACCGCTATCTGGGTACACTCTAAGGATAATAACCTAGACCTTCCAAAAACAGGTGTTTGGGCAGCCCCTTTAAGAAACAGGAGTGGGAGCCTTCATTGTGAGTAAGATATTGGCAAACACTCAAACTCACACTAGAAATCACTGCCATGTTTCTTGGGATTTCTCTGGCTCCTTGAGTTTTGAAGAGACTTCTCAGCTACTGGTCACACTTATTAGGCTTGGAGTTTTCCAAGTCCTTCCCACTTGAAAACAATCAATTACTAGGATAATTATCAGCAATTTGTTACGATCAGCCTTAACATTTTTGTATTATGGCTGATCGTTTCATAACGATTTTAGGATCAGCAGATGTCCTAAATTCATTTCTTTGTCTAGCCACCAATAAGTGGGGGGGGGGGGCTACAAATGCCACACCGTAATGGATTTTCGCTAAAAGGTAAGAATTATTCCCTGGAACCAAAAGCGCCAAAGAATGTATACTTCACTGGATTATTAGAAACGCTCCAAAGATCAATGCAAAAATAATTGTTTCTCGCTCTGAGGAGCATACTGTTTAATCTGACACACAGGAGGATAGCAAATAAGGTCACTTTTTAACATACAAGGGTCTCCAACCTGGGTCCCCTGCCAGTCTCTTAATTGCAAGGACACTTTTTTCCCTCCCCTGACGTTGAGTTCTCTAAGTGTTAGGTCTGTTTCCTTTAATTGAGGCCAATCCAAGGCTTTCTGAGAACAATTCGTTACAGGCTTCTCTCCGTCACCGGAGCGATTAAATATGCATTATCTGAGGGGAACAAAAGGAAGAAAAATACATCCCGTGCCCATAAGGTGCACTTATTACAGTCAAATGAAGAACACAAGCCTTATATTAACTTCCATTTGCTCCTGAGCACAAGGCCCGCATTATAATTATGACTCCAATTACTGTTGATGGTTACCTTGCTTTTTCGCACCAGGAAGCTAGTGATTTCTAAACTCATGACACATATACTTCAAATCTCGGAGGCATTAGATCGGCATTATTTGGTAATTAAAAGAAGAAAGCAGTAAAATATTTAGAGCTTATCCAAAGTGGCTCCATATGACACTTTTTTTTTTTTTTTTTAAATCCATTAATTTCTAAGACATTCTGCTTTTCGCACCAAAATCAAAGTAGCTATTTTGTAAAACATGCACAATAAAAAGAAATATCCCGGTGGGTAGACTATACGCAGAGGCAGATAGTTTGTTACAACGTGTAGAAATCTTCAGGTCAACTTGTAGAAATCTGGAGGTCCAAGGGGGCAGCAGTCATCATGCCACCAAACCAGAAGGTAATCGGGCCTCATGCCCACTTGGGTCAACAGTGCCCACCTGGTTGTCGCGGCTTAATAGAGTGGTTACAACCCCATTCGGCCCCCTTAGCTGGCACAGCCTCTGCAGTCTGCGTTAAAAGGAGCTTCACACCTTTAAGTTGCTTCACACCTAGGAAATGACGCCACATTCTGGTGCTATGCAGGGAAGATGGCGGCCGTGGAGGGCGATGGCTGAGTAAATGTAGGTAAATATGGCTCTGCGTATCAGAAATAAATCAATTGTAGAACTACGGTAATCATTTTGTTACACACAATAAATGAGTCTTTACATCGGGCAGAGTATCGTCAAATTCTATGTTGTCATGTAATTTATTACATCATTTATTTCTCTTAATAAGTTAATATTACGTTTTTCCTTTCTGTTCTGATCACGACACCATATTCACTGGACTGGAGTGCCCTAAACTTTTATGACAGTCATTTCCCTGAATTTATGCTCTATTGGGCCATAGATCTTCTCTGTTATATGGGTCAGAAGGAGAATTAATTTCCTTCTTTAAACTTAAGTTAGGAAAATGGACATAGCAGCGTTGGTCCAAGTCATTACTGAGAAAGTGGTAGATAAGTGGAATAGCCTCCTAGCAGAGGCTGATACAGTAAGGTAACTTAAACGTGCATGGGATAGGCATCGGTCATCATGAATCTAAGACGAGACCAAGGTTTGGGTTTCTACATCAGGAAAACCAGACAGGCTACATGGCTCAAATAGTTCCAATCTGCCATCTAACTCTATGTTAGTATCTGGGACCTATACCATAAACATAAATAAATGAAATAAAAAAGGCTGGTGTTCCAGATAATTATAGTAAAGCTATAATATAAAGCATAGTTATAAAAATCCAGTTACGGATGTATTGGCAAAAATACCCCCAAAGAACACAGCAATAACAAGATCGGCAGTATCAAACTTCTAAGAAGAAGGCAATTCCCATTGAAACAGCCGGTGGGAATCAGAATCAGTCATCAATGTCAGATTGCCCCAATGTTCTCAACTTTTATTATATAGCACGGCTTGACACAAATTTCGAAACATCACGCTCACCCGATTATTTAAAAAAAAAAAACAAAATGCTACAAACGTTCTTCGAAGTCGAAACTCACTGTTATCAACAGTTCGGGCACAGTAGAGATTATCGGTTTAATTCCAAAGTGATAGCGTCAAATCAAATGATAAATACGGTAATTAAGTCTGACCCAGTGGCTGACGCCGACAAAAGCGCTACAAGCTTATTTTTTGGAGGATACAGAAAACACGATATTAAGAGCATTGCTTTTAGGCGCGTTTTCACAGATTGTAGTTATTTATGAGGTTACGATATAGTGATGTGTGTGTATGAAAGTGAAAGGTTAGTGAACACGTTCAATGATCCACGGCCTCATACGTTTTGTCTGCCATTCAGCTCTGCTTAGGCTTCCAGCTTGTTCAATGATGTCCTCTGTGGATTAAACTTCTCAAGCTGCGTCATACAAAGGTCTCCATGATGTCCTTCAGCTCAAATAGAAACATGGAGCTTCACAGCAGATAAGAACCATTTGGCCCATCTAATCTGTCCTTACGTGGCTCTTGCTCTTGTCTTAGATTCAAGATAGCCTTATCCCTATACCATGTATGCGTAAATTCCCACACTGTATTGACCTCTGCCACCTCTGTTGGGCGACCTCCTTTTATCCATCTCCCTCCCTTAAACTAAAAACTTCTAAGCCTCTGACCTTCGAGTTTTAGATTAGGGCCTCTTGTTCTAACATTTCTTCTCCTTTGGAATATACTTTCATATGCTTTCATTGTTTCTATCAAAAATGCAACATTTTCTAGGTATATCTTTAAGGAACTGCGTCTACACCCTGGTATAACTCCACAAAACAAATCAAGATTGATTCTGACAACATCCCGACATGTTATTGTGGGCTGTGCATGAAAATATATGGTGACATCTAGTCTGCTTTTTGAATGTGAAATAACGCACATTTATATAACTAGTTATCCGCCTACTTATACCGGGTGGAAAAATAACCATTTGCTAGGTTCTACAACCTTGATGATAAACAATGCGGCAAATTCCATTACATGCTCTGAAAGTATAGACTTATGTGTATTGAATGTAATAAGCGATTCCAAGAAGTGTCAAAAAAAAAACAACAGACTGCATCGGAAAAAGGCTAATGTGGGTCATTAAGGAACAAGGGAATCGTGGGATGGACAATATTTTAGAGATATCGGCTTGGACGCTAATATTTTTTCATATCTCAGACCCTAAGAACATATTTGATCCAAGAGAATTATATTTTCTTCATGACAAGGCAAATCAAACTGAATAGCCAGGAGCTTCACCCAATTTGAATGTGGCTGGACATTTTGGATCAACTCTGGAAGATGCATTCAAGACTCTTACTCTTCAAGAAAGAGATAGAAGCAGATACTTTGCTTGGACACCACCAAAAAGTATGGAAACACCTGGGATTTGTCACTAACTAAATTTGTTAGGGTCCTATCCCAACAGAAGGTTATTTTCCGCCCTGTAGATATACTGTCTGTGAATACCAGTAGTTGTATCCATTGGGGACGAGGAGATGGTTCTGGCACTTTAAGGCAGGTGGCCGCCAAATGAGGTAAGCATGAATGACGACTTTATATGTGTGCGGCCATATGTTATATTTTCACGCTCACTCGGCATGTGGCTGGGCATATCGTAACGAGGGCCACACACTGCAGTACCTGATCTGCCACTGAAGCACCAGATCAGGGAAGTATGGAGTGATGTTGGCCAGCAGGCCACCGGGCAAATGCCAGATGGCCATTCTGGGCCTGATATCTATGTATTAGTATTGGTACTCCGCACTGTGGGGGCACAGCCTCAGAAGAGACGCCAACTCCATTGTCCCGGGCCTTAACCATGAGGTGTTGTTAGATACGACAAAACAAAAAATAACAGTTTTTCTACATAGTTTTTTTTCCTATTAACGGTTAACACAGTTTTCTTTTGTATGAATTGAGACAGTAATCTTCGTTTTATGAATCAATAGCCTGAATCCTTACAAGGAAACAACAAACAATATAATGATAGGATAGAAAAATGTTAGTTTATTGTTGAGTTAATTATAGGCTAAGGAAAGTGAGTTATAAGCTATCAGTTCCAGATGCGAAACCCTGAGGGCAATTAAGAGGCAATTTTCCTAGCTATCCACACTTCACAAAGTTAATTTTATTATATAAAAAGAAAATGCTAAATATTTATATATTAGGGAAAAAAAATATGTTTGTATTGCTATATTTATTTTGAGCAAATATTTTTTTTTTTCTTTTTTTTTTAACTCTTTACCATCCAGAACGGTGAGTAACATTTTAGAATGTTTGTGAAATAGTTAAATGTAATGATGATTTGAGATTTACCTGGAAATAAGTGTCGCGGGCAAACTGCCTTCTCCAGGAGGGCCACAGCGCGGTGATGCAAGTGACGAAGACTCCATCAGAAGAACACTAGGGGTCTCTAAAGAGGCCGGATGCGACTGCAAATTAAAACCAACGTGTCTGGCTGTGAAATCACACCCAGAAGCTGAACGCAAAACATACACAAATTCAGCAGTGATTTATCAATGTCAGCGTGATGTACTCTCTCTGGTATTTACCATAAACAAAGACAATCCCGACGACCAATTAAATTTCAAACACCTTGCAAAAAAGAGGACTTTTTTGCAGCTATTGTGATAACAACTTCCAGAAACTAAAAAATACAGTAAATAATACTGCAAAAAGAAAGACGAAATCCCCCCAAGACAGAGACATCCCAGGTATAGCTGCTGGAGAGTGGAATCTACCCCCCAAAAAATGGCGATTCAATACAGTGTAGAAATGAACACAATATCAAAACAATAATAGTAAAAACACTATACGTTGGTTAATCGGGTGGTTTGCTAAAAAAATATTTGTATAAAGCAATGCGATACTATTTATTATAAGTTCCTGGGCACTTTTCCTAAGATAATGTAGGACGCAGACATGGAAGTGGTACTATCAATAAACATGGCTGCTCAACTTTACTATAGTTCTGCCTAAACTCTTCTGTCTGCTTTCCCTGCCTGGTTATGGATTGCCCCAGCTTCCCGTATGCATTCTGGGAACCCATGTGTTGGAAAAACCTGTTCCTGCTGCTGCTAGCTTGGAAAACCTCTATTTTGCTGGGGAAGATACGCTAAATGATTATACTGCATTTTTGGTAACTTAGTGAGTTTTTCGGTGGTAGGAACACAAAAAAAGCAAGATTTGGTCCTACCCACTCGCCGCCCACACCCTGTCTACTCCCTGACCACCCGCCGCCCACACCCTGTCTACTCCCTGCCCACTCCCTGCCCACTCGCCGCCCACACCTGCCCCACTCCCTCCTCACTCCCTCCTCACTCACTGCCCACTCACTGCCCACTTCTACTCCCTAACCTCTTTGGGCTATCCAGGGCTAATCCTACCTTGTGAGGCCACTCTCTAGGAGAGCTCCAGGTAGGCTACCCTACGATGCATACATTATACAATGTAAGATAATGTAATATAATGATACCCGGGGACTTCCCTGTGATGGCTGCCCAGAGCTCTCCCTTTCCTGCTTCTTATTGGTATGTCTGAATCTAGTAGAGGGGGGCTAACAATATTTAGGGGCAGGTTTAGCCACACATTAGGGCAAGGTTAACCCCCAAAAGAGTTAAAAGGGGCTGGAAAGGAGAAGGATCATCACAGGTGGTAGGGTGGAATTTGAGGAGCCTATAGAGCGTTCTTTGGTATAAATATATTATAAAATCTTCACACAGGGGACTGAAATGTCAGTGTACTTATTTTTCATCTATACCGTAGGAGGGCATTAAAACATTAAAAATACTTGTTTTTGAATCTTTAAAAGAAAACTCTTCTCTTTGACCTATACAGCTACATCCATTTTCATAGAAAATTCTGTGAGATGGCCTTTGTTTCTGATCTCTTAGAAGAACAAGTAGTCAGTCGATACCTTTAATTCTAGATTGTTGTAACATGCCTAGTTAATTTTAACAATGAGGTTTAATTAGCT
Organism: Spea bombifrons; assembly: GCF_027358695.1. Lineage (NCBI taxonomy): Eukaryota > Metazoa > Chordata > Amphibia > Anura > Pelobatidae > Spea > Spea bombifrons. The sequence continues at coordinate 39,189,995 of NC_071094.1, forward strand.
CCGGAAAGCTGTGGTAATGATTGTTTAATTCTGCTCATGACAATTTATTCAGAGTATATTTTTTTGTTTCTTGAATGTTAAGAAATGGGGTTTCCAATTATTGGGTAAACTTTTATAACAGGTTTGAACATGATTCTAACACAACATATATTTTATTACATTGATGCTGTTGACCATAATTATAATATCAAGGCTTTTAGGTCAATTTTTTTATCATATTTATGTTAATAACCCTATTTCTTTCTCTGTACGATAAAAAATATAGACGAACAATATATCTATAGGATGACAGCACTAAAATCCACAGATCCAAATCCTGGATTTTATGCATAGACATTTTAAATATTTAAATAACTAATCTGCATATTTAAAGGTACACTCCTTCACACTAAAGCTTCTCTAGATTGTAAGCTCATTTGAGCAGGTTACGTTTTTACCTCCAAATTGTTATGTCCTGGTTACCCATTGTACAGTGCGGCATAAGATGATGGTTCTATATAAATCAATTAATAATGATGACCAAGTCCTACCTTGTAAATGACTACTGATCAGTAATACACAACGGTGAGCCACTCACCTCCATCCAGCTGGCTTGTCTAAGATTTAAAGTAGACTTTAAGCAATCAAAGCTGGTGGGAATTACAGAGAGTGGGCATGTGTCCAATAGTCAAAACTTACTAGTGAAGTACTTTAATATCGATTCATGTTTCGTGTGGCTGCTTGGGTCAATCAACTGTCCCTTTGGACCTAGAACATATTTCCCCACTATCAGCCAATCAACACACTTAAAATATAACTAGAAATTGTTTGATCCATGGCTACGAAGGGGGTCGTTGATATTTAGTATGATGAGACCAGTAGACACTTAGAACTGAAGCTCCTTTCTCTGTTACCACATAGGAAATCACGCAGAGAATCCTGACATCCGAACGAAGTGAGATCTTCTACCGTCTCGCGGACAATAATTCAGATATGGAAAACCAAGAGGGATTGATTAGAACAAAACTAACACACAACATTCTCACATTATCATCTGCCTTAATGCTTCCCAAAGCGTATCACTTCACATCATTTGGCATACACGCTATACCCTCAGTGTAGACGGACGTAGAAAATGATTAGCGTACAATACTTGCAATTATTCCTACATATTTTCTTTCATTCCTGTGGATGTTCCTAACAATCCCCGCAGTGATTTAAAAAACATAGCATGTTAAACAGAAATACAATAGGAACGTAATACAACATATACCAGATCAGAGGATCCTATTCTCCTATAATTAATGGCAAAAGCAAGGTGATGTCCGAAGACATAAACACACGTGCAACATGTCTTTGCGCTGTGTGTTTCAGCACATCCCCCCTCCCCCGGTGGATATCCAAGTTCCAGATCAAATTGTGAATTTTTGTTTAAGAACGGGTCATCGGTTATTCAAACGGGACAAAGCTTTGAAGCTAAGAAGACATGACAGTGCTGAAGCCAGAGAATTCCAGCAGGGGGAATAAAAGGGAGAAAGCTCAAAATGGTTAAACTTTTAGAGGGCAAATTGTGCTAAAAAAACAGCGTCTTAGAGGGGATATTATAACATTGTATAAATAAGCGCGGGGCTGATATAAAGAGCTTGCCAGTGACCTGCTCATTAACAGAACAAGAGACTGGAAGAGCCAAGATTTCATAGACAACAACAAAGGGATTCTTTACAGTAAGGACACTAAAGGTATGGAATTCACTACCAAGAGAGGTGGTATTATTCAATACAATGGATGCCTGGATATATTTTTTTTTAAGAAAAACAGAACATACATGGCTATAAATTCTAGAAAAGCCATTAATATTTTAGAGCTTCTTGATCCAAGGAGAATTCTGCTTGCCTTTTGGAGTCAAGAAGGATTTTCCCCCCTAAGTGGCAAAATTAATTTTTTTTTCCCTTTTTTATGGATCAAAAGCAGGAAGGATAAGTAGAAGTGGTAAACTTGATGGTCTTTTTTTTAACCGAAATTACCATGTTACCGGGAAATACCTCTGAATTCAAACATGGAAAGTGACGGCAGATAAGAACCATTTGGCCCATCCAGTCTGTCCAACCTCTGAATACTTTCCTTAGTCCCTGGCCTTATTCTATATCTAGCTTAGCCTATGATTGCTTAAATGTCTTCACTATATTAACTCTTTAAATGAATTAAAGGTAAAACGCTATTTGGGTTAGAAAACTAAAATGTGCAATTTGCATTATGTCATATAAAGAAAAAAAAATATTGAAGCACAACTATGGGTTAAAGAAAGCAAGAATGTCTAATTATAAATAATATCTAATTAATTACTACATAAACATTTTTTCGTACTTTTTAGCCATTACAATGAACTCAGATGCGGGGGGGGCTTTTATCGGCGGAGTTTTACCCTGTCTCGCTTATATCAGTGCATTCAGACACCTTTACAACGACTGAATTATTATATTATTGTGTTATATTAATATTACGCCATTCCGACTCTCTGTCTCCTATTTAATATAACATTATAATTTGAAACTTTAGTTATCATAATATGTCACGTCAATGAACAATGCTCGCTGAAAGTGATTAAAACCTATTTTCACCTAATAGGAACCTAAAATGACAAGTACATCGTAAAAATGTTTAGGGGAATAATAAAACAATATTTCACATTTATTTTATGCGTCACAGTTTTTTTCTTTTTTTTACCAAATCCATAATTTCAGTAAAGATGCATTAATATTTGTGAATATATATATCAGTTTTAAGCCACAATGACAATATATACACGTTTTACAACCTTTTTTCATATGAGGCAAGACTCATAAACCATCGTTGAAGTGCGCATAAGCTGTGCGGCTTGTCATTTTCTTTGAAAAATAAAATTAGATAATGGTCTTGTTACTAATTATTTTTATTATTTTTTTTTATTTCCATTGTGATTAATTTGTAAGACTTGTTTACACTTTATCGGTCATGCTTTTAAAAGCTAAACTGGAGATATTTGTGGGCAAAATTCTTAATTTAGGTTGATCATCATTGGTTTATTTAGTAACACCATACAAAACAAAGTTGACACTTCGGGGATCCCCTCCCCCCAGTGAAAAGGTCCAGAGATGGACCTCCTTGCTCTCTCATGCCTGGCGCGGGACTAACTAGACACCACTAACAAGGTACATAAAGGCCGAAACATACATCTGAGGCTTGTTTTTGCCTCAGAAATCTCATGGTGCTGCTGGGTAGCAGCAGGGGATTCTGGGTAGGTGAATGCAAATAAGGTCACCATGAGTGGTGATCTGGCTATTGCACCTCTTACCAAGTGTTGTTTAAAGGCTGTGTTGTACAGCAGGCAATTACTTTCAAGGGATCCATGTATAAAGAAGATATAAAGGGAAAAGGTGATTATTGTTGACCTTATTTGCATGCGCCTACCCAGAATCCCTTGTGGTTGTGGCAGCACCATGAGATTTCTGAGGGAAAAAACAAGCCTTCTGACTTGTCTGGTGTCTGTAGATGAGTGTTTAATAATGCTTCAACTACCCCCTTAATTTTAAGTGGAAGGGATTTCCATCACCTTTACTCACCACAACTTATGTAATGGTATTGCTTATGCTACCCCAAGCCCCAAGCCGCAGTCATAGCCTCATGCTGATGAGTTTTCTTAAGGATGTTGATTGTTTCTAGGCATTTTGGTTAAGATTAAGCGAGTATCTGTAAAAGAAGGAATGCATGAAGCTCTGAGATTGTTTTTAGTTCCTCAGTCCTTGGCTCTGTCCTGTGTCCTGTGTGCTGGGTGTTAGTGTGGCATTAAGTGCACTGCACCCTTCCATGTGTCACATGCTGATAATTACCTTTTAGCTCCTTGGACCCCTACAAGCGCTTTTTGTTTTTGTATGCACTAGCCCCAGCCTCCTGGTGGGGGTGTTTTTGTATATAGTTCTGTCGCATGTTTTTTTTCACAGCGCATGTGTGTTTTTACTTTTTGATATATTTTTGTATTTTGAGTTTATTGATACAAACTGTGATTTATTAGACACGAACACGACACTAAAAAGCCATGGTGGAGCCGAGTCCCCTAAAGGTCCTTTTTTTTTCCGGTGAGGAGGGGAGTGAGGTAGCTCTTCTGAGCAGCCCCCCTCCTCCAAACAAAGATTTCAGTAGCCCCAACCCTTGCGGGGAGGGGCCAAGAAGATCCGGCCCTCCTGCAGGCCTTATGGCCGAGGAGGGAAGGAAGGGGAATGTGACCCCAGAAGAAAACGAAGAAGGGGACCCGGTGTCCACTGTGGTCTTACGGCCCTTTTTTCTGTTTTTCTTCACAGCGAAGCACGAACCTCAGGGCTTAAAAAAAAACAAAAACAAAAAAAAAACAGCTGTCCATGCCTGGTGATCTGGCTATTGCACCTCTTACCCGAGTTTTGTCTAAAGGCTGTCTTGTACAGCGGGCAATTACTTTCAAGGGATCCATGGATATAGAGGCAAAAGGTGATTACTGTTGACTCTATTTGCATGTGTTTACCCAGAATCCCTTGTGGTTGTGGCAGCACCATGATATTTCTGAGGGAAAAACAAGCCGTCTGGTGTCTGTAGAAGAGTGTTTAATAATGCTTCTACTACCCCCTTAATTTTATGTGGAAGGGTTTTCCATCACCTTTACTCACCATAACTTATGTAATGGTATAAAAATATAATGAAACCAGGAAAGTGGTCCATACACTGCTTTATACATCAGGACTTTCCTGGTAGTTGCGAAACCATATAGAAAGTACCCCTTATCTTTTATGTTTTTGGGGCTCCTCTCCACTCCTAGTCACCTATTCCTGAAAATGTCGCAGGGGAGGCTACTTGGAGCTCTTCCTCTTCTGGGAGAGTGGTTTAGGGGGATGGAGCTAGAACCAGATAGTCCCCTGGTTAGTTCCAGGCAGTATTGAGTAAGATGGAAAGTGGACATGGCAGAATGCCACACCACCTGCCTGGAGAAAGAGGAATGTGATCTGGAGACCCAGAAAGCCATGCTTCATCCAGAGACTCCAGGTCCAACCTGGAGAGCTTTCAGATATGCTTTACCAACATACCTTGGTATTTCCTGAGCATAATCCTAAATATGTTGGCATGAGCAGAGCTGGTTGGGGGTTGTGCATTTCTCAAGCGCAGTGTTGGACGACTAACCTCAAAGGTACAAAGTAGGAAAAGGTACAAGATGGGGAGCTTAACCTTACTGTACCCCACGATGTAATTTTAGGACATCCCCGGAGGCCGTTCCATGAGTGCAGTGCCCATGGGCCTTCTGCAGATTCCACTCCTTGGTAACCTCCGAAGTAATGTCAATATATACCTGGATATAGAAAAATATGAAACCCCAAGGAAGTCCGTGCTCTTTGCACCTGGTAATAACCCCAGTTATCATGAACCATTTCTTATCAGTTATAATTAACAGTAAATAAGGTTTATGGCAAGTGTTCCTTCTACGATGTAGCCGACAGAAAAACCAAAGAAATTAAGCAGTTTCGCTAAGCATGGTTTCTTTAAATTAATTGTAATTGTGCTGGTACTGACTCTATTATGCTAAATGTATATGTGGGAAAATGTATATTTTAACATCCTCTCATTTCAATATAGTCAATTGATAGTCAGTTCTAAATGTCTCATAAATTATTTCAAGAAGACCTTTACATTTCGCGCCGAGTCGGCTGATAGAGGCTGTGTTTGCATTTTTCAAAAGACTAAAGCTTTTATTAGCCGTATTTGCAAGGCAAGTAAGATGCTTAAAAGTTACAAACAATGACATTTGGATGTGGAAAATGCATGTTCCTTCTGGAGCTTTAATGATTCTAATGAAGTCAACATTTGTCTTTAAGTCAATATTCCGGGAACGGAGTTTCAGCTCTGATGTGTCATAGAAACGGTCTGACAAGATAGGAAATCTTCTCACCTAGTCCACCTGCTGTAGAAGAATCCTTATTTTTTCCCTTTAATTATCAGCTTGTGGCCGCATTGGGCATTGCCACCTCTGCTGGGAGGCTATTCCATGCATTCAAAACTCTCTCTGAGATAAGATTTCTAAATTGTGTCTCTACCTTTTGTTACGGACATGATATTGTTGCTTATGATACTTGCTGGCATTCTAAGTTCTCTGCCTCTGCTGCACCAGCCTCATTCAAGAACATCTTGAACCCAATGGTATCCCAATGGCTGCATGCAGATCCAGGACAGTCTACAGCAGTCAAGTCTGAGTATAACGTGACCCCAATTAACCATATCATTACACCTTCCGACATCAGGACTTGTTATTATAAAATGCCTGGACTGGCCACCGGGCGGCAGATCCGGTATATTAGTGTTTGGCTGCCGTTGGGAAACACGTGGATGATTGCTGCCTGCTGGCTTTAAAGAGCCACTTTCCTTCCCCATCCTGGTCCTGTGTTATAGCCACGTTTCCCGTAGAAAGACCCTCTTATTACAAGTTACCCTGTATAATGCGTAACTAAATATTCATAGAACCATAGAGTTTGAGGGCCATTTTTCCTGCTGTAAGGACCTTAATCAGTCTTTGGTCTTGTCTTAAACTCAGGATAGCTTTATCCCAACCCCATGCATGTTTAAATTCCCTCACTGCTAGGGATTTGTTCCATTTATCTATCACCCTCCCGGGTAAAGTAAAACCCCATTACTATCCATTACGCGGTGCACATAGATTTAATGTAAATAGCCACCCGTGGCAGTCCAGACCTTGTATGTAGGGGCCACAGCAAAGAACAAAGAAGGCTACTATATGCGGTTCCGCTACGGCTTCCCTTTAAGAAATACGTATTGATTGTAGAAATCGAACCCTTGAACCCACATACAAACATATAGACAGTGAAACGTCGGCCTGGTTACGGAGCGAAAAATCCACTTTGAGTAAGAAAAACAGAATTACTTAGCTCCGGTTTATTTATTTATTTGTTGCTCATAATCTCTGGAAAGCTGAGCTTCTCACTTACGGAGGGTAAAGCGCTCAGCACGCAGCATATTTACTTACATCTTTGATGCAGTTTGTCCCAGAAGGTGTGACACATGGGGATAACGTCAGAGAGAGTGTTTTGGAGTAAGATCAATAACATGTTAGTTTGTGTTCACATACTTGATATTCTTGTAAGGTACCGAGGCACTCGGCTTGAAAACTGTTCTAATACCGCGGCATACAGTCTCCTAAGAAAAGCTTACTTTTCGTTCGTCCTCATACAGCACCCTAAACATACCTTTTTTGCCCCGACCTCAGGGTGAAGGGGAAGATTCTCAGGGTCGCGCAGTCTGGATCCGACTCCTTACTATTCCACACTGCTGCGATCATATATAACACTACCAACTACCAGTATGTTGTTGATATTCCTTCTTGAATACAGGTGACTCAATTAGGTTATGGTTTCGCATAGGTAATAAGTCACTACATAGGTAGTTGAAGCATTATTATACACTCATCTACAGATCCCAGGCTTGTTTTTCCCTCAGAAATCTCATGGTGCTGCCACAACCACAAGGGATTCTGGGTAGGCACATGCAAATAAGGTCAACTACATAGAATCTGCATGACAGCCTATCAAGAGGTTAATATTTCTAGAGTCTCGGGCTCAGCTCATTGGGTTCCTAGACGTGACCCGAAATAATAAGGCGAGCAAATTATAATTGATACATGGTATTCTGATGGTCCCAATGTAACATACGCTGGAAACAAAAAAGAGACACCACGATGGTGCACACCGTCACACATGCTTCACACGTTCCTTAGGGCTATCCTACGTGGCCCAAAAAAAAAAAACGTTGGGTTGCCACCTACATAATGTGGTCCATTGAAGGTCTTTAAATTGTCCAAATTGTCTTTAATAATCACCAGAATAAACCACATTATATGATTAGATCAGAGCATTGTGTTTGGCCATTAGAAGTCCAATAGTAAGATGACAGAAGAAGAAGGAGCCATTTGGGAGATTGTTCTATGCATACAAAAGCAGTAAATATGCCATCAGCTATCTCTATATGAGTTTATAAGCCTTCTATAAGAAACATAATTATTTGATTACCCATATAGAGAAGAAACTCATTGAAGGCTGAATATAATCCCAGTTTAGCTCTAGATTATGCATTTTAGAGCAAACGCATGAATGCAGATGGCCTGCACTCTTGCAAAATCATCAGACATTTACAATTTTAAAGCACAGCTCTATTTAATTTTCCGATTTACATGATCAATGTTCTGTAATTTTAAACTTCCACAATGTATGGCATTAACATAAGTAGCGTGATGCATCCCTGAAAGACCCCCTTTTTCCCATGTGCTCGCAATAGAAATGGAGCCACTTGAGTGTTCGATTCGATTACCAGATATTGCCAGTATTACCATGAGGATTAACACATCTATATATATATATATTTTTTTAAATATTTGTAGCTGATTTTTTTTTTGACGTCTTATCGCCATCACAGAAAATAAAGTCACCATGTAGACAGAGCCATAAAATATGTTTGTAAATGTTAAAATTTTATAATATATATATATATATATATATATATTTATATATATATATACAAATAATAATAAATAATAAAAATATTTGAAAAAATTATATATATATATATATATAAAAAAATATAAATATTTATATATATATATATTTTTTTTTTAGCATTTTGTTGGGTATATTAAAAAAATATATTTAATATTACATATATATATATAAAAAAAAATATATATATCTATATCTATATATATATATATATATATATATATATATATATATATATATATATATATATATACACAGGTTTCCCGTCACTGAAAAAGATACCGTGTAGTAGTGTTAGTCTGTCGCTCCATGCACTGGTTCTGATGTCCCTGTTTCACAGATGACGGTTCAGGAAGGCTGAAGTGTGAGCTTAGGGCAAAGAACTGATGAAGTTGTGTCTCACCTACTCAGCAGGCTAACATTTAAACAGACGTTGGCAGAGGACCCCGCGTACGCCAGGTCATATTCCGCCAACAGACGTCTTGTCACCATGCGTGTTTGCAGAATTCTGTTGTGAAAATATTTTCTGTTTGTTTTAAAAGATGCTTAACCTGCCAGAAAGTACCAAACTTTAAAGATTAAAATATGAAGCTAATGTATGGTGTATATTTGAAAATAATCTTTCAGTTCAGAGCTTGTATTATATTATTTAGTTACCACCAAGGACAACATAGATTTTTTTTTCTATTGAAGCCATGAGGTTCAGGTTCTCTGCTGCGAAGAATAAGGAAAAAAAGAATAAGCTTTTCACCATTTCCTTGTTTTTAAAAAATCTTGCGCAGATAGTATTTGTTAGACTTCCCTTCAGGGTCTGGGCATGGTATGGTCTTCTGCATTTTGGGGTTAAAGTGACTCTATGACCAAAACACACAAAACAAAACAAAATCTTTACATCAGCGTCAGTTTTGTGGTAGCAGTCCCCTTGCCACGAAACCGTGGGGTTTGGATCAGGCTAGGTGGGTCGGTTACAAGGGGGCTCTCTGATCTCTCTAACCAACCCATTTCCACCATGGAGCCGGCACAGCCTCCATACATTACCTTGAGAGGTTCTTCAGACTTTTGAGTCATTAAGAACTGGAACATGACATCATATGCTGGTGCCACGCAGACAGAATGGTGTCTGGGGATGGGGTGTAGGCCAAGGGCACTGGTTGTGAGGGTGGTTGGGGTGGAAGACATACTGAATACTGACAAGTTTGTGCTAAGTAAAGTTTGTCTTTTCTAAATACATTGTATTTTTCTCTAAAACCATAGAAAATGTTTTTTTTTTCCGCCCATTAGGATATTTGAAAGATGAAAGATGCTCTGCTTATTCAGCGCAGGACCACCACATCTACACGATGCCCTGTACTGTAATTATTTTAAGGCTATAACATGTTTTTCATCGTAAGATTGATATATGTATATGAAAAGATTTGCATGATATGCCTGTATGTGCGTATAATGGGAAAGCAGCGATTTAGCATTGTGACACTAATTGTTAAACGCTGGCAAAATGTGGGTGGTGGTAGCGACTGATAATAATTTATCTGTTATCTGCAATTGTGCCTCATGTGCGATGCATCATTTATAACCTTAATGGCTATAGGCATAGTAGGTCTTTGTAATTCTTAATTTAAAACGGGTATCAAAAACATTTACAATTACCCTAGTTTTTTGTTTCTAAATTCCCGTGCCGGTCTGATCCCATTGTGGCCGCGTCATTCGGTCACAAATATGATAATTGTTTTTGTATTGCTTGCAAATCGCAAGCTTGCAAGAGTAGGGCCCTCTTCTCCCCATTTGCTATTAATTCTTAACATGTGCCTAAATGTTTTGGTATGTTTTGTATCATTTTTAACATTTAATTTTTTTTTTACGCTCCCCTATTGTAATAGTGCTCCAGAGCAGCTAGTACGGTATATCTATAGAGGAGTTTATGTGATACATGAGGATCTCGAGTCTGGAGGTCTTGAAGGACTCCCATGATAAAGGGTGACCACCGCAGTGAAAGGAGCCACTTCTGCCAGCACTTACCAGCGATCTAACTTAATATTTTAGCAGGGTCCCTGTGTTAAGGAAGATGGCTGGGCTCACTTACTTGGTTTGGGGGGGTTAAAACTCCTGCACTCATTTGCAACAGGACTTTAATTGTTTTTAGTTTTTTATAATTTTTTGCCCTAGCCTTTTCGTAATGCCTGATGGTTATTAATGTTGTGTGCACTCGTCATGTGTTGTTGTATTTTATATTTTGTGCTTTCATGCAATCAATACATAGAAGCCTAGAAGTTAATGGTTAAACTGATTTGCATATACCTACCCAAAATCCCTTTCTCTATAGGGTTTTTGTTGGAGGAGATTTTCATCAGTTTTCTTGTGCCCACCATAACATATTTTTAGTGTAACCCATGTACCTAGGTTGATAAGTCATGGTTTAGATTCAGTACTCTGATTGCCAAGCACTTTTTGTTTTTTGGATACACTAACCGCAGCCTTATTAGTCTATGTATGGGGTGCATACATTGCATTCATGAGGCGATGTATGAGGTACTCTTTTTGGAGCTTCTCCATCTGACATGGTTTCTGTGGTCCTTCTCTTTTGTGGTGAAACCCCAAGAAGAGGTGCTCCTCCTGCAGGATTTCTGCTTGTAGTGAAAAGGAAGGGACTGCATATTCCTTTGGGGAGTGTGGTCTCAGAAAAAAAGAAACGGACCTGGAGACCACCGTGGCCTTACTCTGCTGCTTTTGGCACTTGCGCACCCTTATTTTTTTTTTTTTTTTGTCTTCCCATTGGAGCCATTGACCTTGGGGCTTTGATAAAAAATAAGTGGATTCAGAGACAAACATAGAAAGCAATGGCAGATAAGAACCGTTCGGCCCACCCAGTCTGCCCAAACAAGATAAGATGGGATGGGATGGGATGGGATGGGATGGGATGGGATGGGATGGGATGGGATGGGATGGGATGGGATGGGATGGGATGGGATGGGATGGGATGGGATGGGATGGGATGGGATGGGATGGGATGGGCAAGTTTTTCCAGGGCTTGCCTGGTGGATGTTTTGGAATATGAAACAAAAAACCATGTCTAAGTCGCTGTGACCGTGCAAGCGTTCTCGCCTAAACAACCACAGCTAACACATTTTGCTTAATAAGGACTGTAAATGCGCCACATCATTGAAAAAAGACCAACAAATATTCAAAGTGAAATATTAATATTCATCGGGACGCTTTATCTGTTTCCTGCTGTTTTTAGTGCAGAAGTATGTAAGGAATTCCAATATGGCTTCATTGTGGGTAATTAGCATGAAGATTTATGGGGGCTGTGCACGGTGCCCTTTGATTTGCATTAAGAACAATTAAACTTTTGGGAATAACATCCTGAATTTTGTAAACCGAGATAATATTACGGTATTAAAAAAAAATGTAAAAAAAAAATCTCAGATATAAGAATTTACTAATGTTTCATTCTGTTTTACTATTAATGAACTATGTCAGGAGTTTCAATAAGCCTGCTTTGTGAATAATTCACAGGAAGATTGATACGGGAAAATACAAAACGCGTTCGCTGAGAACGATTAGACTAATGGGAATCGCACCCTGCGTGTGGAGGTCTGAGATAGCACTGTTTTCAAGGCCAAAATAGCCTTTCGGATCCTCGTTATCATACTAAGTAAGAAAATAAAGCAACATCTATTGTTATTAACGAGGTCATCAAGGGTTTGCGAAGCGCTGGATTTTTAATCTTTAATCAAAGTTTGGTTATTGAAGGTCGTATTTTTGACCAATGGAAAGCCTTATGGGCCGTATTAAATGGCAACGTCTATTATTATCTGATCGAGAGAACGATAATGTGGCGTTTTCATCATTAGAGCAAAGTGGCTATTACTCTGCTGCCTGTAATGAAGTGGATTTAATAAAACAAAGCCGGGGCTCTTAAAGGTCATTGGAAGGGTCGGGACATATATATATATTTTTTTTTTGTGCTTAAACTGCATTCAAATTTTGAAGCATTTTTTTTTACATTTATGTATATAGATCCAGCAGATTACGTAGCGCTGTTACAAAAGAGGACGGTGAAAATACTTAATAAAGACAATTTAAAATGACATTAAGACACACTGGTACAAAAGGAGGAAAAAGCCCTGCTTTTGCAAGTTTATGACGTATTATAATTTGCCTATTTTAGATAAGGTATTTTGGTAATTTTAGGGGGGAAAAAATCAACACTTTATTGTTTTTTTTTTCCATTTCTATTTTTAGGGGTAGATTTTTCTTGAGACGCACACGTGCCAATGTGTATTAGAGCAGAAATAAGTTGGTCACTCATGTTCACATCACAAGTGACCTGCTAAAAGTGTCCTGGATTCTCATTTTTTTATTATTTTTTTTTAGCTCAAAGTGCTATTCTCCTTCTCTCTTTTTTTTTTGCCAATATATGGTTTTATAAATTCAGATCAATGATAATAAAACATTATAACATAAAAACATGACCTATCGAATATAAAGAGAAACTAAGTAGTAAAAATACCTTTTTTTTAATTAAAAAAAAATATTAATAAATAAATTAAATTAAAATTAAATAAAAAAAATAAAAAAGAAACAACTTTTGATGAAGAATGTTAATTGTTTGAATACAAGTCTATAAAATTATGGTTCTTGAGTTAACAACCCTGGTTCTTGTATTTTTCTTTGTTTGAATTAGGGTTACCAGACATAATGTGTTAAAAACATCTATGTCCCATAGGTAGCAGCGATTGGCGTCTTGGGAATACAAAGCCAGATTGCGTTGATTAAACAGAATATCTTAATTTTATTCAAACACAAGCTTCTCTGCAGAAGCGAAAACCTGCATTCTGCTGGCGGAATCTGACGTATATGGAAGATGTTACATTGTACAAGTAGGTTACGCTGTTCTACTCAGAAAATATCTAGGGGCAAGGTCTCAGAAGTGGCAATCAGCCCAAAGGTCTCTGCTTGTATTTATTACTCAGCACGCTGAAATAATGGACTTTTGGAAATAATAGCGGCCTCTCGCAATATACAGCTTTTTGTTCAGCAAGGGAAATTTAAAATGACAAGATAGCACAATTTGCCGTAATGTCTAATTTACTTTGCCTTACTTTAAAAAAATGTGTTTGAAAAATGAGATTTAAGTGGAATTTATAAGGGGAGAAGGCATCTCAGTTTTGCTTTATACGTAATGTTTGTATTGGGACAATGTTTGTAATGTAATACCCAACATTTCAGGTGTCAAAGTCTGGATACTTGTGACAATAGGTCGGGAAGGATGGACCAGTTCTAGAAGCTGCCTGGTCGAGAGGTGTAGCCATCTACCCGCCTTCCCCAAATAGCCGCCACGGTGTTGCGTGGGAAGTCTTTGCTGCCCGAGTTCCTTGGGTTGATCAGGGGGGATCAGGGGAGATCAGAGAATCTCTTCAAACCGTCCCATGATCCTTGCTGCCCTCAAAACAGGTACACAGGGGCAGCTACCCTGAAGAGCGGGACAGTGCCTAAAAATTAGGATTCTTCAACAAAAATCAGGACTGATGGTGGTGGCATGATGCTTTCAAAAAGAGAACAGCACAATCATTTTGAAAATATATTTTTAATATGATACTAGTAATAAAAAATAGTTATAGTCAATTATATACGCGGGACAGTGCCTATACAATGCAGTTATAATTATTTTTTTCTTATTTTATTCATTTATTAATCTTTTTCCCCCAAGTGTTTCCCTTGTGGCAAGCTTCTATAAAGAATAACAGTCGCAAATTATTTTTTTCTAAAAGGTTAAATCCATCCATTGCATCTTGTAAATGACTGCCATTTCAAATGGCATGATATTTTCTGCATAGCATTAAAACAATTGTATAGTTTATGGCTAATATACTGAGAAAAAATACTCTATTTGTCAAAGGACATGGGAGGCGGAACTGGTATTTATGTGTCCATCATTAAAAAGAAGAAAAAAAATGACAACCTACACAGTAAAATTAGCTACAAACTCAGTTTATTAAAACAATTAAATTAAGAACCGATGAAGTTAGAGATGATTCACCATTGGAATGATAGCTTTCTTAAAGCAAACATTTTCAAGAAATATTTTAAAGCAGTTTTTTCAAAAGAAGAATGACCATAGTTAATGTATTTGTACAGAAGATGCTTGGTGCTAACTTCCAGAAAGCTAATTGTTGGTAGTGCATGAGTAACACCAAAAGGCCATGAGTAAATGATTTAATTCAATTTACCATTTGGCATAATATTGAGAGATGCCTCCTCCATTAATTAAAAGAGAAAAAAAGGTAGACCTGTGCTCCATGCTGCTGGACTGACCATTGGAGACCATATGCAAGTTACTGGTGGTGCCACGACAGAGCCCCCTACATGTGTGTGGCCCCATACCTGTGATTTACCGGTCATTGGCCTGAAAGTGCCAGGGCTGATATTCATCTATTTTCCAAGGATAAGAGAAAGAAACTATGTTTAATTTGTGGCTCCTACCTTTTTTGAAATACAGGTAACATCTCACTGCTCAATTACGTACCTGGTGGCTTTTGAGATCAGTCATTCAAAAGAGCTGAGCATCAACGGAGTGCAGAGCTCTGCTGGAAACTTCATGTTTTGCTTTTCCTACTGCTCCTGTGGAGGCAACTCCATCCTATACAATTACGCCCTGGTTTTACTTGGCCATAGGCAAATTTGTAAGAGAGCACCGACTAGAGGGAGTTAAACCAGATCTATGGTCATCATTTGTGATTCAAAAGCTCATCAGAGCCAAACCTGTTGAGCGCGTCCTAGGGCTCCCTGCTGTTTGGGCGAATGTGGCATCAACAAGGCTGACCAACAGGCATAAGGACATTGCATGGATGCCATCTAGGGAGGTTTCCTCCTAAGGACTTTTATCCACGCCAGGCGGCTGTGCAGATATAGACACTGTCCACAGTTCATTGTGGAGGAGAAAGTACCAGTCCTTCATGAACTTTTTTCAGGAAAACACATGGAGGGCGCCATTGACGATGCTTGGTCAAAAACTGCCTTGTGTTGTGTAGGGAGCAGGTCACGGGAACATCCACAGCCTGCCGAGCTATTACTCTCTGATGGACAGTCTAAAGGAGGAGTATTAACCCTCCTGTCCAACTCTCATAAACCTCTTATTTACCACCATCTTGCTCCACACTGAGTCGCAGTACAAAGAAATGTATGTAAACAAGTATTTGCCTGTTGTTAATCCCTTATTGACAAAGCCCTATAAAATAGTTTCAAATACAAAAAATGATCCACCTGACATTTTGTTCAGCAGAGCACTAACATTTTTTGGACTTTTGGTTATGAACTTTTATATTACCCTTATAAAAATGGATGCAAATTTCATACCAAAAATGTTTTCTCCAAAATACTCACTAGTTCCTCAATCTACCCTCAAAATATTATTTTTTCCATTACAAAACTGGTATATATATATATATATATATATATGTCTTACATTGACAAAGAGTTTTATTAAAGAATAAATGTAAGTTGTATTTTGTGAGTTACAATATTGGTATCCTAAGGGTAAAAGTACCTTGGGGTATTCTGCTTGCTTATCATAAATTTGGTGCGGTATAACAGTATTATAATAGAATTCTCAAAAATAATGATCACGGCTAATCTGTAACACAGAATCAAAATCAATTTTCCATACAGCATATTTCCACCTTCATTAAATCCCACCTAAAATGAGTTTCGGATTTGCAAGCTCAGTACAATGGTGTATTCTTTCTTCAGTTTCCTATTTTAATGTTGGTTTTTCTTGTACTATGCATTTGCAGTTGTTTTTATTAATTATTATTTATGTGTATGTATGTATATCTATATATATAGATATACATACCTATGCAGTGCACATACACATCTATACAGCATTATGCAAAAGTTTTAGGAGGAGGTGAAAAAATGCTGTAAAGATAGAATAATTTCAATAATAGACATGTTAACAGCATATAGTTTATTGTTTTTATCATTTAACAAAATGCAAAATGAGTGAAACAAGTAAAAATCAAAAAAATGCAGAAATGCAACCCCAACCTTGCAAGGAACATCCACCATACTTCAAACACTAATTTTTAAATGGCTTTCTAGTCTTTTGACAAACAAACTGCCTTCTGCTACAGCCAGATATTTGCAATTATAACTCATTAGTCCAGAGCACCTGCTGCCATTTTCTGCCCCTCTGTTCCTGTGTTTTTTGTGAGGAGCCAATAGAGTTGCTCTTATGGAACTTCACCAAAGCCGTTGGTCTCCCTAAGCCAAGTTACTCCGAGGTGTTCCTTGCCCTGCCCTTTGCCAGGGGGCATCAAATACCTGTTCCTCCCAAGGGAAGTTCTGAGCAACTTGGCCTGGGGACCAGGGAGATCAGCTAGGAGATATTGGGCATCTTCGTCTTCCCGCCGCCATATTAGTTTATTTGGTATTCGGTTTGAACAACGAAAACGCAACATTCGTGTTCATTTTCATGTTCTCTCGAATACGAATTCACAAGTCTAGTATTGACTTTTTACTCATTATGATTTATGTCATGGGACCGCATTTCATTTAAAAAAGGACTGTGACATTTTTAGGAGAGGAAAAAAAAAATGTTAACAGCAATGTTTAGAATTCTCATGTCCTTCATATCTGTGACTCGACTATATATATATATGAATGCATCAGCGTGCTTTGGAATACATGTGCAGTATCAGTAATGATGAATGTTAATCGAGTACTCAGGTGAGCATGAATAACCATATATATATGTATAGAAATAAACTGGAAACTAATTGATTAAACTGTAACTAAATTAAAGATGGAAAGCGAGGCTACAATATTGATTAATGCTACCATTAGTATAAGTTAATTTCCATTTTTTACATGCAATATTGTTATAATAAATTGTAGGGTGCATAGTAACATTGTTTAACATTGACCTTTCCAAGTAGTATTAATAATTGCTGGGAAAAAAAAAAATTCTTCAAAATCATGCAGCTTGTGATCATATTTATTCTGGTTCATCGCAATTACATTGTTTCACTTTATCCTTAAATTGCCAAACACATTCTGTGTCGCTGGGCTTTATAACAATCTGGCAATCAAAAAAGATGTCTACAAAAGGCATTCATCTGTTGTCTTTTTTGTTCTTATGGTGGTTTTGTTGTTTTTTTTTATGGTAGTTATGTCAAATACTCTCTACATTTAATAAAAAAAATATTTTGTTTCCTCCGTAACTGCTGTCTTAAGGGATTCTTCCTAAAGCCTTTTATAAGATGTCGTATTTGTGTGGGTATTTGTATTTTTGATTTGAAATGAAGAATACATGTTGCCTACTTGACGTAGCATGATATTATGATTTCCCCACGAAGAAGGGACCCCTGGTGTCTTGAAAGTGTATGCAAATCATCACCGTTTATTCACTAAACCACATATTCATCCATTTCAACTCATCCACTTATACATTTGATTTGAAGACCTAAGCATACTGAGATGAGTGAGGCCTACATAAGCACAGCTATATTGATGAAAGCCCTTGGGGGGCTTCAATAAAAAGAAAAAAAATATGGCTTCTGCACCTCTGTCCCAGGCTTTGTTTAAAGAATGTCTAGTACAGCGGACGTTTGCTCCAAGGGGTCAGGTATGAAGTGGCTATAGAGGCAAAAGGTGATTGTTGTTTGCCATATTTACATATACCTACCCAGAATCCCTTGCAGCTGTGGAAGCTCTACACATTTTCTTACAGAAAAGCAGGTCTTCTGGCTTACCTGGTGGATGCGGATGAGTGTTTAATAATGTCTCTGCTTCCCCCTTTGTTAAGTGGAGGGGTTTTCAATCACCTGTACCCCCACCATAACATGATGAAGGTGACATAGTGTTAGTCACCTACAAAAGCTGCAGTTAATGTCTTGAAAGTCTGTGGATCTCCACAGGGTTTATTCACTAAATTCTTTAAAATGTTTAATCCCTTCAAGACCGGGATGTACATTAGTAAATCACACAATCTTTGTATCGGTTTGTTATTAAGTTGATTTTGACAGAAATAACAATCACAGAAAAAAATAGTATATTTCCAGCTTTACCTATTTTTTGTTCCTGACATTTTTGATTATGTTACAATTTGACTATTGAACATGAATAAGTAATTTTCAATTTAACTCGCGTCAGTGTCAAATATTTGTCAGTGTCAACTTCAGAAAGGTACTTATCGAGTAAAAAGAATGGAAAACTATAAATTGACAGTAACTGTATTGCATATACTCCTATGAAACTAAACAAACAAAAACCTTTTCTTTGCAGTAATTGTCAAAAAAAACAACTGATGTATTGCATAGTTCAATAAACAGCAGGCATTTAATTGTGAAGATAAATTACAGATCTAAACCTTAATATGTGAGAAAGGAGCAAACTCTTAATGACTTACTTTTCCCAGTCCTACCTAAAACATACATAAGTTGGCTTAGAGAAAGAACACTCATAAAGGTTCATCTTATATCCCAAACATTAAAAAACCCTAAGTACCAATTTGACAAAGTCAACTACTGGCCCCATTAAAGACATGAAGCTTTGGCTATGCTATAAGACGCAATGGCCAGATGCATTCCCTTTAATTGGAATCATCAATACAAAAATGTGATGCTGGCAAGATGTGAGGCTTGGGGTAGCACGAGAAATACCATTACATAAGTTATGGTGAGTAAAAGTGATGGAAAACCCTTCCAATTTAAGGGGGTAGTAGAAGTATTATTAAACACTCATCTACAGACACCAGACAAGCCAGAAGGCTCGTTTTTTCCCTCAGAAATCTCATCGTGCTGCCACAACCACAAAGGATTCTGGGTAGGCGCATGCAAATAAGGTCAACAATCTTTATTTGCATGTGCCTACCCAGAATCCTTTGTGGCACTATGAGCACCATGAGATTTCTGCGGAAAACAAGCCTTTTGGCATGTCTGGTGTCTGTAGATGAGTGTTTAATAATACTTCTACTACTCCCCTTACTTTTTACCCACCATAACTTATGTAATGGTATATTCGTATTGTTTATTTAATATAAAACTGTATCTTGGTCCAGCAAGTTAAGCTTTTCAACCCCATGCCAGGTTGTTAATATTAATCGTTTATGACTGCATGTTATTTTGCAGGCTCTTTTTTCATAAGAGTCAATCCTTTTATTAATTGACGTATCTTATGTGTCAATCTGATGGCGAGCAACTGTTCATTTCCCGGAGATTTTATTTTAGGAAGCGTGTTGGCTGTTAGGAAACGACAGTAGAAATGGGCAGGTGTTTCGCTGACATTTGCATGCAGAATTTTTTTTATAGAAATGTATGGATTTCAGGGGCTTCACTGAGATACTCAAGAAGACATGTCATTGAGCATACTGACGTTTTAATGACATTTTTATGTAGCATCACATTCGCAATCCGTCACACGTCTGTCAAAAGAGTGAAAAATAGTCAGGAATGTTAAATCACATGTATTTAATCACTTTGAACGCCAAAAACATTCACATACATCCATTATTAGTTATTAATTCATAAGATGGTCAGTGTATTTAACCCCTAAAGTTGGAGGTAGGTTTACCTAGGCACTGCTCTAGGCCTGAACCCAACTACAATATACCTTAGCACTTATACCATTTGATTTTGCGTGAAGGCTTAATTACATAAAAACACAGAAGCTTTTTTTTTCCACTGTGTATATGGCAACAACCTATCCGTACCTGATTTTGAGTCACATGATCAGTGTACCTGGCAAACAATACGATAAGCAAAATTTTACATGTTGAAATAATAATTTGTGGTAAGGCGGGTGTATATTCACCAAAATTCACAATTATGGCTCTGATGCTAAATGTAATTCAAAAAAATATTGAATATTGAACAGAGTAGGTGGAATAGCACCTTCAAAGGGACACGTCACAATCATATGCACTTTACATTTTTGTAAATGCAGAATTTCTGCAGAATTCCCCATATTCATTTCACCACCCCCACCTCCACCATGTAAAATTCTCTTCTTAAGTGGGGGTGTCAGGGGATTGTAAATTGTCTTTTTAATGGTACATGGCAAAAATAAATAAGGAAATTTAATAAATTCAATAAATACATTAATTAATTAAATTAAGTGAAAGTAAAATATTTTTATAAAATATCTATACATTTATAAATTTAGAGGGAACCTCATTTTTATTATTGTGTGATGATGATGCGTATCGATTTGTAGAGAGCATTGGCTTCGCAGCAATGCTTTCATATTCTCCTGAGCCACTATGGGGCAGACAGAACAAAAACATAACCAGAGAGACAGCGTAAGAATATACTGGGCTCATTATTCCGCAGGAAAACTTATACATTAACCTTTCTTTTTTTTAAAAAAAGATTAAAAATTGTGCAGTTGCCTCATTTTTATTCCCATTTTGGGACCTTTAGTACCATAGCTGATTGTAGTAACTCATTTAAAGACCAGTTATTATTCTTTATCTGTTTAACCCAAGAGGCTGGTGCCACACAATGTAATATCAGACACAGCAATTTAAAGCTTGTCTCCATTTCTCAAGGCTGAGAATCATTCCCTGTCTGTTTAATTTAAAGATATATGTGTGCACTTTTCTCCTCGACTGTAGAATTTGTGGCAAGGCTTCATTTACAATTGTAAATGCGTCTTTTTTTAAAAACCTAAATGCACTCATCAAGCTGTCCTGTAAGCCGAAACAAAATATTGCATTACAAAACTGTTGTGTTTTTAGTATGATGTACACTAGACCGTTTATAATGTTACATTATTCAAACCATCTCATATATTTAATTCATTTACTAATAAAAATAGAACATTGTACGCTTCTCTATATTTATTTTGTCTTAAAGCATATATCACTTATGAAAACCCTATATTCTACAGTTCAATACACTAAATGTTTTTAGTGTGATACACACTAATATATATGTATATGCATATATATATCATAAGTTATGGCGGGTAAAGGTGATGGAAAATCCTTCCACTAAAATTAAGGGGGTAGCAGAAGTATTATTAAACACTCATCTACAGACACCAGACAAGCCAGAAGGCTTGTTTTTTCCCTCAGAAACCTCATGGCGCTGCCACAGCCACAAGGGATTCTGGGTAGACATAAGCAGACACAAGGTGAACAGTAAGCATCTTTTGCTTCTACATGTACCTTATACACAGTTCCCTTGAAAGCACCCACAGTACTAAACAGCCTTTTAGACAAAACTCAGGTAACAGATGCAGCAGCAGCCAGACCTCCACTCACAAATAGCAGCTCTGTCCTTTACAGAACTCATCAGCATGAGCTAACAATACTGGCTTAATACTTGAGGCTTGGGATAGTATGAGAAATACCATTACATAAGTTATGGTGAGTAAAGGTGATGGGAAAACCCTTCCACTTAAAATTAAGGGGGTAGTAGAAGTATTATTACACACTCATCTACAGACACCAGACAAGCCAGAAGGCTTGTTTTTCTCTCAGAAATCTCATGGTGCTGCCACAAGAGATGCAGTAGCCAGATCACCGCTCATGGACAGCTGTTTTGTCCTTAATAGGACTTGTCAGCATGGGGTTGTGATACTGGCTTATTTGCATGCAGCTACCCAGAATCCCCTGTGGTTGTGGCAGAACCATGAGATTTCTGATGGAAAAACAAGCATTCTGGCTTTTTTGGTGTATGTACATGAGTGTTTAATAATGCTTCTACTACCCCCTCACCCCCTCAAGAAAGTGCCAGGAGTTTGTTCCAAACATCTTAAAGAACTAATCACAATTCTTCTTTGCATTTAAGTTTCTTCTGTCTCCTTATGTAATCCCAGACAGACTCTAAGATGTTGCAACAAGGACTCCATATGGGTCATACCACCATTTCCAGAACTCCTTGTTCTTGTAACTGAAGAGAGTTCTTAATGACTTTGCTTATATGTTTGGGATCATTGTCATACCAAAGCGCAAATTTGGGGCAAATATCTGCCTGTACTTCTCAGCATTAAGGAGACCGTTCATTAAGGAACGTCCACCATAATTCACCATGCCTGCACTCAGGTGTACTGCTCTCTTCTGCCACTTGCTGTATGAGCGGATATGTGAGTTGGTGTTGTGGAACTTGCATGTTATTTAATAGGCTTGCCCGTACCTTCTCAAAATTTTGGACTCACCAGTTTATGTTTATAATTTATAATTTTTCTTTCTCAATGTCCAGGCATTTGTTTAACCTCATTATTTATATTTCCTCAATTTATAAATACAATAATTTATTATTTACAACTAAAGTACTATAGAAGATACTGTAAAAAAAAAAGTTATTTTTCTTTGTAACGGTTCTTTTATTTATTTTTTTCCCAATCATTTATTCCATTGTAGGTCTTCCCATGACTTACAGAAATTTCAATTTAGCTTGGAGCAGTAAAGTATAATTGTTTGATTCTTCTTTATTCTTCGGCGCACTGTCCCCTAACTGCGTGCTATCGCTTCTTCATGCACCTGAGAATGCATTTTCTTTCACCTCAACACTTAATGAGCACTTTCCCAGTCATTTCAAGACAAATGCAAGCAATTCAGAATGGATTGCTCTCATCTGATTAGGATCTTAAAAATGAAGCGGTTGCCAAACGGAATCAACGCAGCTAAGGCTATTTTACCTTGCAGCCCAATTGTAAAACAATATTACCAATCACTGGCAATTTACATGCACCATATACTGCGCTGCTTTCTTAAGAGTCACTTAAAAGAGCCCTTTTTATATCACAACATGTATCAAAAATCTGATACCCAAACTACTCTGAACAATAGTAATACCCTTGCCACAGTTAATGTTCGTTACCTTGCATATGTATGTATGTGTATATACCGTATTGGCTCGGATATAGGCCGCCCCCGTATATAGGCCGCACCCTAAAAGTTTGGTGCTTTTTTAAAGAAAAAGTTTTTTTTCTTTAAAAAAGCACCAAAAAAAACATGCTGCCACTCTGCCCCCCCCGAGATACGCTGCCGCTGTCCTCCCTCCCCGCGATACGCTGCCGCTGTCCTCCCTCCCCGCGATACGCTGCCGCTGTCCTCCCTCCCCGAGATCCGCTGCCGCTGTCCTCCCTCCCCGAGATCCGCTGCCGCTGTCCTCCCTCCCCGCGATCCGCTGCCGCTGTCCTCCCTCCCCGCGATCCGCTGCCGCTGTCCTCCCTCCCCGCGATCCGCTGCCGCTGTCCTCCCTCCCCGCGATCCGCTGCCGCTGTCCTCCCTCCCCGCGATCCGCTGCCGCTGTCCTCCTCTGCCCCCCCTCCTCGACTTACCGGAGCAGACTCCCGGGTGTCTTGCGGGGCCGGCGAGGGACATCTACGCAATACGCGTATGCAACTTCCGGTACCGGAAGTTGCATGCGCGTATTGCGTAAATGTCTCCCGCCGGCCCCGCAAGACACCCGGGAGTCTGCTCCGGTAAGTCGGGGGTGGGCAGAGGTAAAACGCTTAGATAACCTCCCGTGCCGGCACCCCCCCCCGTGGGAAGTGCTGGCAGGGGAGGCTGTCTGAGCGTATCGGGGAGAAGGATGCAGGTCCCCTGCACCGCTGCGGGGGATCTGTATCTTAACCCCGCTGCCTGCCCGGCGCCCGGGACTGCATGTCCCGGGCGTCGGGCGCTAGAGCCCGAATATAGGCCGCACCCCCACTTTAAAAACTTAAAGTGGGGGAAAAAAGTGCGGCCTATATTCGAGCCAATACGGTATATATTTTTTTATTATTATTATTTTTAGTATATATATATATATATATATATATATATATATATATATATATATATATATATATATATAAATAATAAAGTTTAAGTCACAGGTGCTTTAAGGTACTGATATTGTCTACATACCTACATTACCATAAATTAAAATTTTAAGATGAAAATTTTAATTTACGATGAAAACCATCAATGACGTATAGCATTAAGTATAGGATATATGTTTTTGGACTAGTGCTGGGTTTTTGGCTAATAATAATAATAATAATAATTAATAATTATAATTATTAATTAATTAATTAATTAATTAATTAATTATATCTAGATGCTTTGCTTTTCCTTAATATAAGTAAAATAAGCCAAGAAAGGAAATTGCACCGTCTGTATACACAGACCCCTTTTTGTGCCATATGTTGCAGAACGCGGCATTTAAAAACCGTTGTGACGTCTGCCAAACACGCAGAAATCAGGCTTGCCCCGCATACACCTCACACCCCCTTCTTGGAGGATCCATGTCAGACGTTCAAGGAAAGCTGGCTTTCAGAAACGTTTCAACTGGCAGGAACGTAGGGGGTACATCTGGTAACGTTGGAAATCAATTCTGCGACGTTTCAGTGTTAGAGAAGCCAGTTGGCCACATCTGACACATACCAGATGCAGCTCCTTCAAAGGAGAACTGCTAGAACTGGAGAACAAAAACTAAAACAAAGAGAGCAGAGATTGAAGTATAACAAATGAATAAGACCTTAATCAAGAACCAACAACCATTTAATACCAAGAACCATGGTGTAGCACCACAATACAAGAGAACCAACAGCCTCAGACACGTTTTAGCATTTATCGACATTATGAGTAGAAGGTAGCAGGCACCCGTTTAGGTGCGTGTGAGTAAGGAGGTCCATATCTGGACACTTAACACTTGGGGTGGGCCCCTAAGATATCCCTGAAGGGTGAAGATACAAATAAGGGTACAAAAACCCTTTTATATATGTAGGTGGAACATCCCATTGTGCAGGGCTACGGAATTAGATGGCACTATATAAAACAATAAATAATAATAATAATAGTACATCCTCCCAGCAGAAGTGGTAGAGGCTAAAACAGTTAATTTAAATATGCACCGGATAGGAACATGGATCCTGAATCTCAGACAAGGCCAAGGACTGATTAAGGTTTAAGTCTTTACATCAAGTAATATGGGCAGACCAGATGGGCCGAATGGTTGTTTTCTGCCATCAGATTCTATGTTTCATTCTGCTGGATAATCTTTACACGCTAGGAACTAGAATGTTTTCCATTCTGAAGGAGATCATTTATTCTCCCTTAGTACATTTTAAATGAAGCTATTAGTCAGCCTCTAATGCCAAACAATGAATGCACATAACTGGTTGTGTTCGGAGAGAAACCCCATTCTCTGTATTTCTGAAATGTTTATCTATGAATCAAACTAGGAATAGTTCTGTAATGGATACACACTGATATCCTTCACATATGTCAAACTTTGCTAATAAGCATACTGGGGAATGTCCCATGGTAGGCTACACAGAGCTTTCCCTCTTCTGGCAAAGGGACTTCACGAGGGGGAGGGGATAGTTAATTGTGAAGGTGGGGTTAGGCATGTACATGGGTGGGGCTTGCTCCAGGGAGCCTTAGATAGGTTGAGATTAAGAGGTGAAGTGGGCAGGGCCAAACATTTCTTCCCTGCCTGGGGAATGATTGAAATGAACCAGAGACCCAGGAAAGCAGTGCTTCACCCGGAGACTCCAGGTCAAACCCAGAGGTTTCCCATCTATGCTGAAAAGTGTTGATTAAGAAACACCACACTGTATGTAAATATAGGCATGGGGGTATGATTGCCAGGCAATCAATTGCTGGAGTGGATTTTATTCATGAAAAACATGCATGAGAAGTTATTTATCTGAAAGCCCTTCTGTCAGAATGCAAATCTGGTTTTGTTTATTGGGCTCATGTGTCATGCTGAACAATTAAACAAGGATCTAATTTGTCATATTTTATGTAATGGTTATTAGCGTACAAACCGCCAGGACTAAAATCAGAACAAAATGTTCTGGACTGTATTTAACACTTTAGGTGACAGAGTTAAGGTGACAAATGCTGCTTAGCAATACGTAGCATTCATAAACTGCATTCAGTGTGCGTGCATGAATTAAATATATATTAAATATAGCGTATGAATTTAACTAGGGGCTCAAAAGCCATTCATAGACTGACCTGAGACCTGAAATGTATAGCATTTATCGGTGTCAGGTTTTAAATGGTGTGAGGTGGCAACTCAGCCCTATTCATATAACCTGGAATCTCATTAAAGAAAAAAATCTAAATATATATATGTATATATTAGTGTATTATTTAAAAAAATGTCTTTAAACCTGATGCCTGTAATTGCAGTGTGTTAATCAGTCTATTGGCAACATATGGTTTCGGAGCAGACGGAAATAAGTTATCAAGGCTAAAGTGGAACAATTGTGGGATAAAGTAATTGCCTGATAATTATCATATATCTGTACTAATTTGTTGCACAGATAATTGTCCCTTATGTGTCCTGCTTGCGTTAATCACCAAGTTTGCACTACAGAGCAGATAAGAATCCAAAAAAATTGTTCCTGACAATATGGATGGTAAATTCTGACAGGGGACGCGTGTTAGACACCAGAACGTTTGAAAAGAGGTGACTTTACTTTGGAATGCATTTATTTGGACCTTATGGGTTCTGAGAGCTTATGGAGCAATGGAGCCCGAGGTGCTGATTTGCCCCGGCAGAAATGCTGGAGTCACCGTGTGCGGTATTGCACGCCACTGCACACGGTGAGCGCACGTTCTCACTGGCGGTCTTCTCTCACTTCCTTATCCCCTTGTACCATCAGGTCTTGGGGTTAAGATGATTTATTTTTGAACCTGGCTAGGCCGGAAATGGCCTGCCCTAATTTATTTTTCTTTAATTTATACATCACCTTGTTTTTTCATGAGTGCCAATTAATTTCCCTGTTTTGATTTGACGTTTTTTTTTTATCTCACGGCGAGGCCCTTTTCACGATTTGGCACACGATTTGGTCACCACGTTTTTGGACACTGCTTTCTTTCTAGAGGCAGTGAAGCCTGGACTTTGCTGGAGGAGGATTGGGAGCCTTCTGGCCCCTTCCTCTCTTCAAAGAAGGAAGGCAAAGGACGAGACTCGAGACTCGAGGGGGGGGGATTTGTCTGGGTATCCCCTTGTGGGAACCCAGAATCGTATTCCGGCTTCTGCTGCCCACGGGACAGAATGCAGCACCCAGGAGCACGCACCTCGGACTCCAAAAAAAAAAAAATTGCACTTTAACAAAACAATATAAAAAATATCAGAAACATAGAAACCACCTTATCCATACATAAGACCACCAATATTGTGTGTAAGTTGGCATAAAATACTTTTACGGTTTTTATTACTATTATTATCATCATTATTATTAATTATTACAAGAGGTACTAGAATAATAAACATCTTAATTCTGAATTGTTACCCTTTATTATGACTTGGGCACCTCCATATGGAAAGTGTTTCCCTGCGCTCTCCGCGGCGCTGAATTTCTGTCCAATATGATCCTTGGCTGTGTTCGCTGTTGCTGCGCTATACATTTCTAAGGAGGTTTGTCAGCATTTGCTATGAAATTGCTGACTGGCTTTCTCCGTAGCTTTTTAAACGTACATTATATATATAATTGAGCCAGATCATTAACTGACCCAATTTTCCATCTGTGTGTTTCTCTCTCTCTCTCCGCTTCTTGCCCGCACTGACTTTTTCTGTTGGACCAACTACAATCGCTTATAGCTAAAAGAATAATATGAAATAGACAGAATCGGCTATTTAGTATTTGGTTAGGCTACAATAACAACTTCTGTTTCCTTAGAACATTTTAGTTGGCTTTATTCTGCATTTAAAGTGGAAGGGATTTTAATTATTTCCTCTTTTTCTCTGCTGCCAATCCCGAATTCACTGCCATTAGCGTTTTAGATGCTACAGCCTGCACAAGAGGGTCCGTTGGCATCTGTTGTTTGCTTGTAGATGCATGTTTGTAGGAAACATATATCAAGATTAGGAAGCTCATTTATAAAACTCTTACTAATGCATACATTGCCCAATCTGACACAGACACACAGTATTTGCTAAGGAAACTTCAGAAATTAGCTTTGTTCTCCTAGTGGGAAGGGGAAACATGCTTGGCCAAATGGCCCAAACGTCCCTGTCCAAAGAAGGCCTGGATTGGCCATATGGCCTCAGTGGCAGATGGGGTGCTGTAGTGTGCGGTCACTGGCGCATATATGAGCATAAAAATGAATATACAGATGTCGGCCGTGCTTGCGTCATCAGACGGCCGCTGACCTTAAAGTACCGGGGTCACCTCTTCATCCTGGTCAAACGCCAGGAAAACATGGCAGGCCAGAAGCCCGGTTTTTGAGGATCGCCAACACACATTGTGCTGTGATGTACAGCTCAACACTGATTCAATATTAAACATTACATATGGCCATAGAGGGACAATTTTGTTTTAGTTGTTGATGTTTTTCTTCTTTTTGTTTATATAGTTCTCTAATTTTCACATCTTGCTGAATTGTAGACTGGGAGTGAGAGCAGACATAATATATCAACATTTATAATGAAGAATGGCATATTTAAGGGTATGTTCCAAACATCATATGTACTTTAATGCTTATGCTAAGTGAGCGTTACCTTATCTTGTACCTTTTTTGTTGTAAAAACACCTCGAGGGTTCATCAGAATCCACTCAATACGTTTGCTCTGTTTTCCCACCACTCACCTACTTGCTTTCGATGGAGCGGATCTCCTGCTCAGCAATGAACAATAGTCATCTCCATAGAGTTCCAACACCCAAGGAGAATTGCCCCCATGCACCTGGGAGTTTCCAGCTGCCAAAACTTGCGAGAATCATGGAGAGCAGGGT
Organism: Spea bombifrons; assembly: GCF_027358695.1. Taxonomy (NCBI): domain Eukaryota; kingdom Metazoa; phylum Chordata; class Amphibia; order Anura; family Pelobatidae; genus Spea; species Spea bombifrons. The sequence goes on from NC_071094.1 coordinate 39,219,217, forward strand.
ATACTCAACAGCTACATCTTTCCAGCAAGGTAATATGGTTTTTTCCAAGTAAAAAAAATAAATAAATCAATATTTAGGAACTTTTCAAGAACATTAACTTGCATTGATCATTGGCTTTGGTTGGCAGAGTGTCCTTATAATTTATGGAATTGAATTTAATTTTTTTTTGTTGCTTCTAAACAAACTAATTGTGACGTTTAGAACTGTGAAACACCGTAACACACATATACACTGCAAATATTCCTGTAATAGAGGGACATCATGATAGAGGCATATTTACCTTGTGTGGTGCCCTAGTTGCCCCACTCCATAGCTGCTGTCCTATCCTGGCACTCCGTGAGCACGTAGCGCCTTTTAAAGCAGTCTACTGGGCCCTTGTACCCGGCCTATTGTTGCGGCGCTGGGGCTGCCACCCTTCTGTACCTACTGCCCTAGGGTTAGGCTAGAATACATTGCTGCATGGGGAAATTACCAGATTGTCCCTTTTAGATATATTTAACAAAATAATATTAAATAAGTATTGCAAAATTGTATGAAAACTTTATAAAACCAGCACATAATTCTATGAACTTTTTTTTAAGAGCTGCGGGTACCTGCGAAACAGAGCGATTTGCGTTAGAATGCAAACTTTTTAAATGTTTTGTATATCTCTGCTTGTCGTTGTAATTAAGTTACAATTTTCTCCGGCAACAATTACATCCAGAACTTCGTATCCAGACCTTTTATTTCAGTGATGATTTTGCAACTGACTGGCTCAAAAAAATAAGCCATTTCTTGAAGCGGAAAGAAACAGATTCAGCGATATGGCAGGAGATGGTGGTTTTGGTCTCTGTGAATATCTTAGTCCATTGTACCAGCGCACCTGGATCTATAGTCTGACTGCTGCAGTCCCGCTGTGATGGCTTCCTCTGCGAGGAACGGACTATTTCAATGTCCGCCGTTACTTTATGGAACTTTTATTATTTTTATGTGAAGAAGCATCTGTAGTTTCTTTGCTTCTCATTTTTTTTATTATTATAATGAAGAATAGTCAAAATTCCACAAATAAATAATTATTGTTAACAATAAATGAACTTGGGGTTATTGATGTGTAGGAACACGTCAACCCAGCAACAAATGAAATGTCCTTTTTTATGGTGGTTAATAATGGATCAATGATTTAATAAATCATATTCCACTAATGAAAGATTTAAGCCTACATTGGGCACCTTCATTGTCTTATTTTCTATTTAATACAGTGGTTTTAAAACTATTGACAAAGGTTTATAGAGGAAGTCCTATGGATATTTTTTTTCTTGAGCATAACCCCCAGCACTGTATAAAGTAATAACCCCCCCCAGCGCTGTATACAGTAATATACCCCCAGCACTGGATACCATAATAACCCCAGCACTGTATACAGTAATAACCCCCCAGCGCTGTATACAGTAATAACCCCCCAGCGCTGGATACCGTAATAACCCCCAGCACTGTATACAGTAATAACCCCCAGCGCTGTATACAGTAATAACCCCCCAGCGCTGGATACCGTAATAACCCCCCCGTGTTGTATACCGTAATATACCTCCAGCGCTGTATACAGTAATAACCCCCAGCGCTGTATACAGTAATAACCCCCCAGTGCTGTATACTGTAATTACCCCCCAGCGCTGTATACAGTAATAACCCCCAGCGCTGGATACAGTAATAACCCCCAGCGCTGGATACAGTAATAACCTCCACCACTCTATACAGTAATAACTCCCAGCGCTGTACACAGTAATGTAGGTTGAAAAAAACTGTTTTTTATATAATTTTGTTCCATTAAATGAACTTTATCTGCAGATCTGGAGGCCGCCATTGTTGTCAGTCATGTAATATTTTGGGTGACTTTCTCCTGTTCAGACACCACACTGAGCTGACGCTTTATGGTAAAGCTAATGAAGTCCATTCCTTCATAGACATTAATTAGTCACAGTTTCCAGCTGAGTGATTAAGACTGAGCCATTCTATTGTTTTACCAAATAAGAATGATAAGAAGTCTAGTAGATTGGGTTAAGATAACAGAGATAGAACGTCTAAATGGCTAGTACTCAGCTGTCTGAAAACATTATTTGCTCCAAAACTAGAAATGTTTCAATAAAACAAAACAGCACAATATTTTTTATATATTAATATTTTTATACTCGTAAAAAGTGATGGATGTTCCTCTGTAAATTATCTGGGGCTTCAGATCCAGCACATGTCTAATTATTTATCATATCTTATTTGTAAAACCTATTTATCAAAAGGCATATTTTTGAGGCAAGGTTTTTTTTTCTCCTTTTAATTAAATTAATTAAATTAGATAAAAAAATAGGCATTTATGACAAGAACACCTGGTTTTCCGATTAGATTTAGCCCACGATAGCTATTGTAAAAAAATACACTCTGGATATTTATGTTGTTGATATAGGAAATAAATGTGGAATCCCTTCCAGACATTTTTTATTCTGCACTTTTTTAGTATTGCTTTTTTTTTTTATTCCTTTGCAGCCGAAGCAAGGGAATATATATCAAAAAAACCTTCTCGAGGAAGATTTATTGAAAAACGTAGAGGAAGCAAAGTAAACTAGACAGCTGGTATAGCAAATGTGACAATACTTTTATTAGTTTTAACATAAAGCAAGAGGTAGGGAAGTTTTAGAGTCCTCAAAGTTTCCTTTTGTCAGTCGTCACCTTCTACTGTCTCAAAGGAGCTCCGGGGTCCTCAAAGCCCAAACGCACCAACTGTTCTTCTCTTCTGCCCCAATAAAAGGCTTTTTTTTTCCAGTGATAAATATGCTGCCTCTGTGGAAAATACTCAGCGTGGATCCTCAGCTGTGTAGTACATTTTTAAAAGGTACAAACAAGGAGATCTCTTTGTTGTCTCTTTATTGTATCCTTTCAACGCAGCGTCGTAGAGGAATATTTATTATATAGCAGAACATTTACGGGATGCGTCCAAACTCCGCCAGATTATTCGTGTTTGTGTCATCTGTCACATTTAAAGCTAGAACACGGAATATATACTGTATATATATATATATATATATATATATATATATATATATATATATATATATATATATATATATACTGTGTATATATATATATATACATATATACTGTGTGTATATATATATATATATATATATATATACTGTATATATACTGTATATATATATATATATATATATATATATATATATATATACTGTGTATATACCGGTATGTATATATATATATATATATATATATATATCCTGTGTATATTAAATTAAAGTACATGACAAGCCATATGCTACAAAATCTGTCAATCTAAATCTGTACAAAAATAATCCCACTCCCTCTACATTAAAATAAACATATACCAGGAGCTAAAATTATATTGATGAGACTGTCAGTAATAGTTTTTCACTTTTTTAAAAAATTTTTACTTAGTGGCAAATGGTCCAATTTAAACATTTTTATGAATCCTGCAATAAGGATGTTTTTGGTATAGTATACAAATAGTGCTAATTTGATTTTTAATACTGAATTTAGTATATATATTTTTATTGTTATTATTATTTATTTATTTTTTATAATCTTTTAAGGCAAAATATTTTCTATTATTATTATATTTGTTTATTTTTTATTGCAGGTTTTGCACATTTTATAACAATCTTCTACTACTACCTCCACCGCAAATCCCATTACCCACAACCGGCTAATGACGCGTGTTGGCTAGTTTTTCCATCATAGTTAATAATAATAATAATAATATTTTTTATTTATTTATTTTTATTTTGCTGCAAGAATATTTGCCGAACGTCATGAAACTTTCAGGACCATTTGTAATTGCGTCTGATTAGAAAAAAAAGTGTGACAGCCATCCATCTTTTATACATTATAGTTCTGTACCGAGTTGCAGTTTGGTGCTGTTTATAGCAGAATTTATATGACACACAAATTATCGTAAAATGCAACTCTTGGGCATTATTCAGTTCACAACTGACAATCAAGTATTACAACTTAGCCAACTTCCCCTGACTTTCTGTCACACTTTATTATGACTTACTTTTTTATTTTGAATAAAATAAAACCTTTCCGATTTAAAGGAACAGGCACCAACGCGGCGCATTCATTTATTTTCCTGTGTCCTGCAGAGCTGCTAAACCCCACCGAAGGCTATTTTTGAGGACCCTCACAGTGTCTAGCAGGCTTCTGGATATTAACCCCTTAAGGACAATGGGCGGTCCCTAAACCCATTGAAAACAATGCATTTTGAGCCCGTACATGTACTGGCTTTGTCATTAAGGGGTTAAAGATCGTCAACGGCACACTAAGGGGTTTATTCACTAAAGAAGGCACTTATTGGAAAGTTGCCACTTGTTCACCCAGACTTGCGTCATAAAAGGTCCACCACAGGGACCACAAAGTTCTTCTCATGAAGCTGAGATCCGTGGCAGGACCTGTCCGTTCCAGCGTCGTCCAATAACTTTCCTGTTCTGAAGGAAACCTCGCCGCAACCCTTACAAAGGCTGCCTGAACCAACCAGCAACCATCAGCAACTTAACAACAGAGATAACATAGTAGCTGGAATAAAGGGGGAAATCCATAAATTAGCATACCTTTCCCCACACACAATTCACGCAAGGGAGGTTTTTAATACACACTTATTATTTATTGTAAAAATTCTAATTATTATAAAATAAAGGTTTCAGGAAATGTATTCATTTTCAGAATAATAGTCAGGAATAGAGCCGGCTTGGAAAAAAATGGTTAGAAAATAGGTCTTTTTGTGCCAGAGAAGCTCCTGCGTCTATAGTATGTTCCCATCTACACAGTCACGCTAACACTCATGACAACCCTGTTTAAGAAACGTTCTGTGATAACGTCAGTGAAAAGAAAACAGGCTGTTTTCTCACACTTCTGAGCTTTTAATTATGATAACGTTACTGTTAATGTCCGCCTCTCATAACTCTCCAAGCCCTGGTGAGGAAGAACCCAGTGTTAAAAATGTATGCGTTACGTCGCACCTGCTCCCGTCATTTTAGGAAAATAAAGTTTGCCCGAATTTATAGTCTGCAGCCATAAATTTTGATGCATTTAAAAAATAAGAATCAGATTTACGGTCAGTTTGGTAATGTAGTATGCGGTGCACTTTGCAGCAGAAGCCGTTTCATTTAAGAACTGTCAATTCCGACGTTGGGCTAATGCACTGCAGGCAAGGGTACAAACTCATCTACTTACCTTCCTTTCCAAAAAAATCCTGATTTATAACAATTTTATTCATTTTCTCCGGGACGGAATGAAAATATTGGATAATATTTAGTCTTAAAAACGAAACAAAACTAATGATATACCAATAATGCAATGTTTATGCTTAAAATATTAAATATATTAACCCTGAATAGCATCGAATGGAAAATATATATTTTTTATTATACTCTGCTCTTGTATTTATGTTAAATAAACATATTCTTGTTTTAAAATTATAACTTTTTTTTTAAGCGGGGCCTTCCTTACCATTTGTTTCTGTTGTTAAGTTATGCATTACTTGTTATGTCCTGCTTACCCATTCGACAGCTCTGCTGAATACGATGGCGCTATATAAAATAATAAATAATAATAATAAAAATAATAATAAATAATAATAATGATAAATAAATAATAATAATAAAAAATCTACGCTTTCTCTGTAGTTTCTTGTTGAGGTACCAAGCGTCTCTATGGAAACTGGGATCGCGAGGGCGCCTGCTACTGACCGATCCGTAGCAGCCACTCCTTTGCAGCGAATCACGAGCTCCTTTGCAGCTTTGCAGCGAATCACGAGCACGGAATTAAAATATTTCAATAAAACCGCAGCCTTCAAGGGAAGACGCAGTACGAGAACGCCGGTCCTGAAGGGTTTAAAGGTGACAGGGAACATTGAGGAGAAAAATAAAATGGCGGACAGGTATTTTTATTTACTTCTCTTTACACGGAGCAGCACTTGGGTAAAACATTTTGACACGTTACAATTAGGGAGTCATGTTTTTAATTTTGAGGTCATCAGGATATAACGTTGCCATCGTGTATCCGGCATTGTGAGAATTATATAGCTTTAACCTCACTAAAAAGCGCCGTTATTTTTTTTTTAGGGAGTGCTGTTTGTAGAAGACTGCGTGTAGTCTCTCCGTTACTGTATTGTTTCTTTTTTCTTCTTTTTTTTTCCTCCTTTTTTCTCTATATCTTATGCCGCTGCAAAGCTTTCAGACATCGCAGCACACAACCTATATCCCCACAGCGATATTCCTTCACACCAATATGAAGTGCCAAAATTAGCTTTCTGGTCTCCTGCAGAGTATACAGAGAACAAAAAGAGATTTGTTGCAGGTGCCTGTTGCTACACTTCGACAACTGAAAGTTAGGTCCTATTTTAAAGAGACTTGAGTTTTCAAGCGAGAGAAGCTTACAGCTTAGACATGATTTATTCCTGCACAGAATGACAAACTGGTGGCAGACTGAGCAGCGGCTTGGCTGTGGGAATTTACGAAAAAACAAAACAACCATAGAGAGAGAGAGAGAGCACCATTCAAAAGTTTGGGGTCACTCACAAATGTCCTGTTTTTTTTGAAAGAAACGCAATTTTTGTCCTTTAAAAATAACATGAAATGGATCCGAAATCCAGCACAGGCGGGGTTAATGTTGTAAATGAATATTTTAGCTGGAAAAGGCTGATTTTCAATGGAATATCTTCATAGGCGTACAGAAGCCCTTTATCACTGCCATCACTCCTGTGTCCCACTGGCCCTTTATCACTCCCATCACTCTTGAGTTCCAGTGGCACGTTGTATTCACCGATCCAAGTTTAAAAGGCTAATTGGTTGTTAGAAAACCCTAGCTTTCCATGACCCCAAAACATTTGAATGGTAGTGAGTGAGTGAGTGAGTGAGTGAGTGAGTGCGTGCGTGTGTGTGTATATACATACATTCTACAGAATGCTCCCATTTGCATTTGCCCCTCTCCCCCAATTTTGTACAGGCCGAACACATCCCCTGCCATGCCATATGCTTGCCACTAGTCACCTTCAGACAAGTCCCACCGTGCGCATGAGCAGAGACCGTTCTCGTCGATTCAAATCAGTGGCAAGAATTGACGGACCAGGAGGAAGGGGCCTACAATGCCTCCCTTATTTTGTTTCATATTTTTGAAGAACGCATATCGAAATAGCCACAAAGTACTTTAATATGTGTTTTGTTTTTGTGAGACTGCCTAGGACGGGGGTGTCCAACCTGCGGCCCTCCAGATGCTGCAGGACTACATCTCCCATAATGCTCTTTCAGCTAAGGAGCTGGCTGAGGGGTATGGGAGATGTAGTCTTGCAGCAGCTGGAGGGCCGCAGGTTGGACGCCCTTGGCCTAAGACATTAAACTGCCCCTTAATTATTCATACCCCCCAACGGTTTACCTATTATTCACTTAACTCTTTGATACTCTTCCCCATTCCAATCTCAGGCAGACCCGATGAGTTCTGGGGGGGGAGGGAGTAGGTATTCATATCGGGGCCTTTTTATCATATTTATTGTGACACAAGGTCTTCCCTATTTTTAGCACAAATGGGTCCAGTTGGCCTCGGTTTTGTATGTTTTAGATTACAATACAATATTAGTTCTCGTTCTGATCTCTGAAGGTAATTTCAGGTTTGAAATCCTTTTTCTGCGGTAATTTGTGAAATATCTGGCTGTGTATTGTGTATATTTATATAGCCCTGGGTACATCGCCTGTTTTTCTTTGTATCCTACGGCTATAAAAAGCTCTTGACTAAGAAAATACATAAAGGGCAACAGAAAAAGCATCATACATTACTGTTATTAGCTTTTATTATTCTTGGACCAAACAAAACAAGAATATAATAACATTGTGGAATGACTACAAAGATACAAACATAGAGTTTGACGGCAAATAAGAACAATTCAGCCATCTAGTCTGCCCATTTTTTGGACCTTAATCAGTCCTTGGCCTCGTCTTACTGTAGATTCAAATGCATGTCTAAACTCCCCCTACCACTTCTGCTGGAAGGCTGTTCCATTTAAGTACCACCTTTTCAGTAAAGTAAAACTTCTTTTCATTACATCTAAGCCTCTGACCCTCTAGTTTTTGACGATGACCTCTTGTCCTAAGATTTCCTATCCTTTGTAATTTACTTCTGCTGAATTCTCATTGTAATTATGCGGTTTCTTCCAACCAGTAATTTAACAGGTTGTGCCTTTTATATAATAATAATAATAAAAAAAGAGGCAATTCTGGATTTTTAAAACCTAGAAAATGTTAAAAATAAAACTGATTAGCCCGAGAGCCGTGGAAGTTTTCACACGGAATGACTTCAGCTTGATTGTAAAGATCGGAAGTTAAAAAAAAAAAATCACTAATTTGTGTTTACAGCAAAAAGATATTCCCTGATCAGCCATCAAAACTTAATACATTCTGATTAAGCTTTGTATTTATAATGCTTACGTCTCTCAATTATAATAACGGCGGGTTAATTCAGGTTATTTCAATGAAATGTTATTATGATAATAATAATAATAAACTAAAACAATAATAACACGGAACGGGACGGAGCAAGAATAATCTCTCCCTTATAAAGCTATACAGAATAATTAAATGTCATGCCATCAAAAATAATTAATATTAAATAAAATAATTGTGTAAACCGTTATTAGGTCAAATGACGGAGTATTGTATTTTTTTATTTGAATATGTAGCCATCATTAACAGAATTTGTAGGTGACATGCATTGTATACCCTGTCCGTATCTTATGACATCATGAAAATAAACCAGAAGTATTAGTGAGAGGGATATGATTGGCTTTTATGATATCATCCTGTAGCAGGTTCAGGTACTTAGGGTCAGGTGCTCTAAATCATTTTAAATGGGAAATATGGGGAGTTCTTGTCTATTAGACTTTGTTTTCTTTTCTAGCGGTCTTAATTTAGATCCCAAAGTGTCGCGTGGCCATTAAAAACTACACATTGACTTTAAACAAACTCTATATTGAAGGAATATTTTCTATAACAGAGAAATATTGTCCTGGGGTTTACCTTGACTTGGAGAGAAGAATGTAAGATGTTTTATGATCCTTCAATACCAGTTTTAGACAGTGTCACATGATTATGGCCAGTGGCCAATAGGCAACAAGTCCTGGTGCTCAACATAGACGATGGTGGACATGGAGGAACGTGGTGGGTCAGGCCTAGGGCAACGCTCAGCCAAAATACACCACTGACTATGGCCCCAATTGATGCAAGTTTTTGATCACCTCTTTGTCTAACAACAAATTACTTTATTAGAGTAATTCAACAGGATATAATTATTCTAGAGCTCGCACGCCATGCTCTTCATAAGGGGATATGCACAAGCTGAAGCCAAGTTAATAAATGACCCCTCCCTTCAACTTTTACTTCCTTGTAGACCTTATATACAAGGGCTAGCTAGTCCAGCTTGGTTCATTGGGCACCAGTGGGAGCAGCACCCAGGCATATTTCACCAGGGCTGGACTGGGGGTGACTAGGCGGCCCTGGCACTTTAAGGCCAACGGCCGCCAAATGATTTTCTGTTTTTCACTTACTTTCTTAGGGTATAATAGGGTGTTTCTATGTTATTACAGTTCGATGTAAGACAGGACACACATTTCTATCAGTCAACCTTCTTTTATTCCCGGTCGCCATTCTAAATTGATGAATAAGTGATTTATTGTAACCTCCTAAAACAAACTAATTCAGATGAGTGCATTTCAGCGCCGGTTTTCAAAGTGTTATACTTTTTGTCCTTGATATAATTTAATTGTTAGATGATTAGGTTATGACCCAGACTCCAAAGCGCTGTACATAAGCACCGAATATGAGCATTGTATTATGATCAGGGGTTTTTTATCACTCTGTTTCATTGATATAAGCCAGCTCTTCTTTATTGCTTTAGACTAAATCATCGCTTTGCTCGACGCGTAATGATTTAAAACTAACCTTAAACCGGAACATTTATTTGTCTCCATCTTAAAAAACTACGTGGCAGCGAATGCATGCTTGGCCAATACATTTGTCTGCTCTAAATGTCTTATTTAAATGAATGTGATCCATCCTGACTGCCTTTAATCACTATGACAAGACTACTTGAATAAATCTCTCTTGGTTTAGGTAATTTGGAGACAATTTGTATTGTGTCTTAATCCGTATGTGTTTACAAGCGAGAAATACAAAGCCATTTCTTGCAAAGTCTATAAAAGCAGTAATCTGCAAAAAAAAAAACCACAAAAAGAAACCAAAGAACAATAAAACTAAATAAAACAGAGAAAATAAACAAAATAGCAGAAATAGCTTATTGTTTGACATACAATTGGTATAATTATACCTGGGAATTTCCTGGTGAAGATGCCCCTCTTCTAGGGGAGTTGATTTATGTAGGGGAGGGGCTTATGGGGGTGGGGCTAACATGGCAGAGTGTTTACTGGGAGGGGTCTAGGTGGGGAGTAAGGAAAAGTGGGCAGGGAGTGGTCGTGGCCATACACCACCTCACCTGCCCAAAAAAGACAAATCTGAATCAGAGACCCCGGCAAGAGGGACTCCATCCGGAGACTCCGGGTCAAGCCGAGAGAGTTGGGAGGTATGGTTATGATCCATAAGTCCTTTAATTTAAACAGTAAATATAAATAATAATTATACCAAAATACTAATCACAACAATAATCCCAAATCAATATCAAGGCTTAGCAATATAATACTTCATAATATTTTAGATGACCAAAAAGGGTCACTGTTGCTTAAGGGGACATGGTTAGAGGTGTGATAAGGGAGGCTGGGCTTCGCCGAGACCTTCTATGTCTCTACTTGACTTGGTTATGGTATTTGTGTAAAGACATTCAGAAGGAGAATGATTTATGATTTATCTATTTTATTTATAAGGACATTATAATTGATGCAGCAAGGGCATCAGTGGTGTAATGCTGAACATTGCTTTTGTAGCATGATGTATAAAGAACATTTCCCCATACATAGACACATCCGTGGCACATGTGATACCGCCACTTCATATGAGTCACTTTTGTCTATTTTTTTTACTTAAACATAAGGTATTTTTTTTATCTAGTGCAGAAATATGGGCAAGAGATAATCTTTTTTGTAGTATGATGAAAAAAAATTACCCACCCCTATTTCTGTACATATTTTAATTGAGAAATCCATTTTTTGCTGTTCATATTAACATTATATATATATATATATATATATATATATATATATATATATATATATATATATATATATACTAGAAACCCACCTTATATTTACATTAAAATGAAGAAGATAAAGTATCATCAAAGTATGCATGAGGTTTGCGCTGTAAAACATCTTTTTTTTTGTTATTTGCATTGCAGGCCGTTAAACGAAATTTAATGCTTGGGCTTTTTTAGATTGCTGTCAGATTAGTTACTTCTGTAATAAAAAAAATACAAAAAATAAAATTGCTCATAAACGAAACACTCTAAACAGGATTAAGCAGGTTCTGTGTATGCTAATTTATACCATTCGATTTGGTTTGGCTCACAAAATAGTCACAAAATAGTCACAAAATACAGACCGCTGTGCTTAAGATGTGCTTATGGCGACTGTCACCGCTGTTGGAACGCGTCTTTGAGTTAGTATTGTTCTCTTTTTTAGATTTGTGTCCTCTTTTTGTATTAGTAAGGCAGTTGTGACATGTATGTTAGACGCTGCTCTAGAACGTTCATGTATCCAGTAGTACCCTGCGCCTATTATTAATCATCTTTCAGTAAACGCATCTATTTACCCAGGAGATAAGATAAGATAAGAACCAATCGGCCCGTCTAGTCTGCTCATTTTTCCCAATGCAGAGACTCAGACTTTAAGAAGTCCTTGGTCTTGCCCCACTGTATAAACTTCTACCACTTCTCATGGGAAGTTATTCCATGTATCTACCAGCCTCACATTAAAATACCATTTCCTTATGCTACAGCTAAACCTCTGACCCTCCAGTTTTAGATTATAGACCCTTGTTCCCCTGAAATAAACATCCCCCCTATCTTGTTAAATCCAACTGTTTAAATATTTCTATATTGTCTGTCTTTTCCCTCCTGATCATTTTTGCCAGGTAGGCTTATTTCTAGGAAACTCATTGTGATGCGACTGAAATTTGTTCAAAACCAAGCTGATTCATGGGAAGATCACTTTGGTAGAATCTCTATTTTGCTGAGAATGTGGTAGGAGCTCAGTAGGAAATGTGAGAAGTTCCCACTTCGCTCAGCTGGGATATGGAGATCTTCTTTAAGCTTTGGGGAACTCCCATGGTAAAATTGTTTTTGTAATTTAAGCATAACATTCGGTGCTGTATACATTAATAAAGTCCATTTGTCCATACACTTTCTTTAGCCAGAGTGTCAGACTGGTGGTTAAGACTGAGCCATTCTTTTATTTGCAACAGGTCAGAGTGTTTATCTAATAGATAAGAGAGCTATAACACATGACAATCTCTATAGTAAGACAGACTTGGGTAACTGGGTCAGTAATGTGAGGCAGAGCCAATGACAACATTACTGCAAAAACTATTTTTAAAAATATAACAAGAAAATAATATTTGAAAAACGTATTTTTAATTTATACTGCTATTAAAAAATGGCAGCCGTTCTTCTTTTAAGTTTAGGAATTTTGCTAATTTTTGCCTATCCAACTGCCGATGACTCAAGGGAAATATTTTTATTTCTTGCATATAATTATTATTTATTATTATTATTATTATTTAGTGCAAATAATTTATGTAGTACTTCAACAACACGACACAAGGCTTCTGTGATGCTTCTAATAATTTACAAACGCCATATTAAGCTTTAAAATTAAATTACAGAGTTCATTTTGGCGAAACCCAACCCAGCGGCTGGATTTGTACCCTACAATTATCAGCAAAACAAGTGAGTTTAGCAGAAGAATTCAGCACAGACAATCCTGTAGCATATCATACTCTGAGAATGGACGTTTCTAGATCTTATGTTATTATTTTATAAGCTCTTTTGCTCTCGAGGGCGTGTTGTTCAGCCTTTTGGCATTCAGCTGGTTAACCCCGTCCTCGATTGTTTATTCCATCCCGTTCTCTTAGATCTTTTGGCGACGGGTTCTGTTTTACTGATTCCCTGTTAAATAAAATTCTGCCAAATTTCCGTTGGCTCCGAGCCCTCTCTAAGCTCATTGCGTTCTTCGGTGTCCTTATTGCTGTGTTTGACATTATTCCGAATAGCCTGGTAACAACTATTTTACTTTAAATTGCAGTTGATTTTGATTTAGCTCCAAAAGACCGAGTTTTAAAGGCTTATTTCCAAATTGTGCATGTATGAATTGTTTAACCTTTCCGTAATAGCATGTACTGGATGAACCATTTTTCTATATTTCCAATATTGTTTTTATTATTTTGTTTTAATATTTATTATTTCATTAAGCAGCAGTTAAGGCTGCTCTTGTATGAGATCTTATATTCAAACTGAGATACTTCCGTTCTGGGCAGCGCTGTTGGTGGGTGAGGTAGGGCAATAGATGGATGCCAGGGGCACCTACTTTACCCCTTGACTTCACTAAATTGTAAGGAGGCCAATCGTGGAGATCAGAGGAGCCCCCCAACCTGCCCATGATCCATCCTGCCCACAGAAATGGGACAGCAGAGCTGCTTGGATCGGAGAGCGGCACAGTGTCTGAAAATTGGGACTGACTGTAGGCACAAGGACACTTGGGAGGTATGATACGATTAGCAATAATCTGCCCTAAAGCACTGCTTATTTTCAAGTGTTTAAAAATTAGTTTGAATAATACCTTCTTTCCACTTTTTTATTTCAAGAGACCCGTGCCATCTGGCACCTGCCCACCACCTCCGAGCTTGCCAGATGGCCAGTCTGGGCCCGGCTATGAAAACCTTTGGGTTATGGGGCACCTGAAATATAAATATGGCCCCTGTCCATTTCTGCCTCTGTACATATGCTAATGTTGTTCTATGAAATGTTTTCTTTTCTTTATATTAAAGCAATTTTTTATTATGCCTTGAAACTGTATCCAGATGTCATGCGTTGACTGGAATACAATGACATAAACAATAAACGCACGTCAATGGTGCTGGTTGCGACATATTATATTTATTCCAGAGAGCACGAGTCGTCTGCGTGACTCTGGGTATTAACGGAAAGATGAAGGAAGAATAAACAAAATAAATTATGTCTTATAGATTATTTGAAGCAACCAAGCCAAGGTTTAAAATCCAATGGCCCATAAAGCCTTACCAACGGTGAATGCATACAGTATTCTAGCCATCCCTGGGGACTCTCAGGGGTTTTTGCCCCAATCTCAGGATAAGGGGGCAGATTCTCAGGGTCAACAGTTTGAAGCTGACTCCTTCCTATTCTACACAGCCCCCATTTTATTGCACTGTAAGCCCGTTCAGGGGTGGGATGGCACCTTCTGGCCCAGGGGATAGGTAAAGCCGAGTGGACCAATGGCCCTCACTCACTCGTCTCACTCTCTATCACACCTCACACTCTACCTTCCTTGGAGCCTTTCCTTATAGCTAATCACACACTGTGTAAGTGGCCCTGCTATTACTGTGGGGTCACGGAACATTGCGTTATGTGCCCCCGCTGTTCTTCTATTTGGACCCTCTGCCAGCCTACCCCTGGAGTGCCCTTATATACATTATTTACTTTAAAACATCTACCCTTTTAAAATGCTGCTTTTCCCATGTATACACTGGCAGGAAAGTAATCCCATTAAAATCAATGAGAGCACTTTCTGCACATGGGGTTGTTAGAGGGGTCTCATTAGACTGCCTGGAAATCTCGTGAATATTTTGCACATGTTCTCCGGTACGCAGGAGATGCATTCGGCAAGCCAAGGAGCGGAAAATAACTAAATGTACCAAATAGAAAGAATTTTGCTGAATCCCTCTATGCATTGGGGGAAATTATATATGATATAAAGTGACAGCTGCCATATGCATTAAACAGCATATGATGGCTGGACTGTCCAGACTTAGAAGTCAATTTATATCTCAGCAGTACCGTGTAGCTCCCACCTGACATCAACTAAAACGTCAAACTGCTATTGCCCCCGTCATTCATTACGGCTTAAGTAGCGTTAAATTGAAAGTCAATCTGAAGTTCTCTTCTATTTTTAATAATTCCCCCTCCCTTAACTTCAAGACAATACACTTGTTATCCCTGTTTGGATGAAAACAGAGCAGTTTAGGGAACTCTTCCAATATTTAACCCCTTAATGGCAAAGCCCGTACATGTACGTGCTCAAAATGCATTGTTTTCAATGGGGTTAGGGACCGCCCATTGTCCTTAAGGGGTTAAAAAATGATATAACGAAAAAAAATAGTTTACTGTTACTGTGGAACTTTTTTTTGCAAAATGCCAAATAAAAATTGGGAAAACGTTTTGAAATATTATATTTTATGCTTATATAAATTTAAATCCATTTATGATACATTTATAACAAAGCGTGTCTTTTTAGCTGCATCTAAAACAAATAGAAACAAAATATATATAATAAAAATGTGCCTAATAAAAAAGAATGGTAACAATACACAGAAATGACTAACAATCTATTATTAGGATCAAAGGGATCGTACATTTATAAGGCCAGTTTATGAGCGTTCTAATAAATGAAATACATTTTAAAGACATAAACGGAATGTCTCATTTTTCTGTGGGGTTCAGAAGTTGCTGTTTACTAACTCACAGTTTGACGTTCCGTTGGAATCTGTCATGACATCATATCCCTCTCTGACATATTATCCACCAAGTGTGAATCATTCGACTTTCCAAACACAAAAGAATGAAAATGTTTTGTAACCCATTTTAAGTCTGATTAATATTGTTTTTTAATCACTGCAAATAAATAATAAATAAAAAACTGCAACATTTGTAGCTTTTTAGCAGACAAATTAAATTCCATTTATTATATATAATGTGGAACTGAGAATATATATTTATATAATTATATATATATATATATATATATATATATATATATATATATTCTTCATATCTATGCACGTTCAGTCTCTTCCCCCTCTTGCTCTCTCTATGCAAAATATAGTAACACTCTGTTAAACACTTAAAAAGTGTAATTTCAGGCAATTTTACATTTAGTAAAGGCATAATATCTTCTCACTTACATCTGGGAAAAAGTACCAAATGTTCTTTTCCATAAGGAAAAAAAAAACGTAATTTATTTTTTAAAATGTGTTTTTTTTAAAAGGTAATAAAATAAACGTGCAGGTGGTCCTCACACTTACATCGTGTTCCAGGAAAAGGTGATCTATGGTGAAATGATAGAAGTCGAGTCTGATTTTTTCCATGGATTAACGTAAATAAAAGTAATTTAATAAACAAGGGTATGCTCCTGATGTAACATGATATAGAGACATGATCTGTGCATAACTTTACTAATCGTATAAAAGATATGCCGTATATAATTTACAAAGCATGTCCATAGGCCAGCAACTGTAATAGTGATATGATGTATGTCTGAGTCTGCAGGGATGTAACTTGAGATCATTCCTTTATGTGTAGTATTTTGCCAATATTATTATTATTATTCATTGTTTTATATAGCACCATCTTATTCTGTAGCGCTGTACAAGGGTAGACAGGACATAACAATTTGACTTACAGAACAACGGGTATAGAGGGCCCTGATCCAAAGAGCTTACAATCTAGAGTGTACAATGATATATGCAAGTATATGTATGTAAGAGTTACATTCGGTACTTTGCGGGCATGCCTGGCCCATTCAAACAAATTAACACAAGGGCGTGGCGGGTGTATTTACTGAAGTGGGTAACGTTAACCCTTTGCTATGCAGCTAGGCACACTAACTTCCAGCAAATTGTATAGGATGCCTTAAAGCCGTGTCCAACAGCTCATGATCGCCCAATTTATTTGAAACAGAATGGGAAACATGGAAGAGACGTTTTTCCTGATGAGTCTATAAGTTACTGACTCTCATTTAGACTGCAATAGACGGTCGAGAGGCCTAACAACACAGAAGGATGCCCTTCTATCTATCTATCTATCTATCTATCTATCTATCTATCTATCTATCTATCTATCTATCTATCTATCTATCTTTTATCTTTTGTCACTGTTGCCCATGATTTAAAAATATAACCTTTATTTTATTTATAAACTGTACGTTTACTAAATTTTACTTTTCTTATCCTATGAGATCATTAAAGTTCTCGCGTTTGGACGGATCGCAACAATCACCTTCCGAAAGCCGGTGGACCTTTCAAAAGTATTTAAAACTATCTGCAATCCGGAGATACCGAAGCCGCTGCGTGGATTGGCAAGTGATGTCACAGTAGGAAACGTGATTAAATTGTAACAATGAAGCGGTGTCAAAGAGGAAAGATATTAGGTTTAATATGGGCAGCAAAAAAAGTAGAAAACTGATTTTCTACGCGGTGATCAGCTGTTGTGACAGACGGCGCTTGAAACCCTCCAAAATACTCTTCCATCTTTTTCAAGGTCGGTAAACATCTCTTTCTTTATTTCTTAGCTTATCCTGCGAATTGCAAAAAAAACCCCCAAAAAACCCAAAGATTTTATTGGTAATAAAATGAAGACGTGATCAACTCTTCTCCTTTTTATCCATACCATTCTTCACACCATTTCTATCCATACCAACCATTCAGGGTTAAATATGACACAACGCCAAAATAAAATAGGAAATTATACATCGTAACCCAAGTTTGCTACTTTACCGTTACTTGGCCTCATAGCATCAGAGATACCAGCGTATAATAGCGGTCGGAACTTGAAGTTAATCTATTTACATAGCGGAGCGGAGCCTTAAAAATTGAGGACAACTACATTTATAGTGTAATTTTTTTTTTACCCATAAATATTCAACGAAGGCTGATTTGCAAGATGTTATAGAGTCTGACAGCGCTGGTGATGTAGTACAGAAGATGTATTGATGCATATGAAGATTCCACAAAGACATTTCCTACAAGAGTCTGCTACATGGGTGCTCTACAGGACGCCGGTGAAACAAGAAAGGTTTTTTCCCTTTTCTTTTTTTTTTGATTCAAAGGCTTAAGATTTAGCAAAAGACTTTATTATTTATATTGATAGGGGTTATAATAATGCATTATGTAACGGATCTCACAACCGGTGCGTCAACTACAAAGACTAAGATGTTTCATTGTTCAGACTAAAAGGTTTTTACAAGGTGAACCAAATGTTTGAAGTGCAGACATTCCCCATGATAGCTAATATGACACGATGTTAATATGTATCATAGACGAGTCACTTAAAGGCAACGAGCATTAGCAAATGGG
Source organism: Spea bombifrons (assembly GCF_027358695.1). Lineage (NCBI taxonomy): Eukaryota > Metazoa > Chordata > Amphibia > Anura > Pelobatidae > Spea > Spea bombifrons. The sequence continues at coordinate 39,237,576 of NC_071094.1, forward strand.
GATCAATATTCCTTACGTTCCTTTTTTCTTTACTGTTGTTATTGATTTCATGTATATAGATTAAGTGGAAAAATGTTAATCTAGTTGTAGCTTGGTCAAGCCCATTTAGAGAACACAGTGGGACGGGAGAATGGGACCCAACTCTCTACAGCCAAGGTTCCTTCAGCTTGTGCTACCAACGTCAAGTGGACAAAACCAACAATCTCGACTCCATCCATTGAAAGAAGAACACTCAAAATGTGTCATATGTCTGACAGCCACTTGAAATGTTGTGTTGTTCATGAATTCATAATGACTTGATCTTGTTATCTGATGGGGAAATATAAACCATGAAGGTACCATGACAAGTAGCAAAGGTTCCATAAAAACGATGACATCATATCTCAGCACCGAGGGCGGCCGGTGGGGGGTATTGAGTTTTATATTCTTATAAATCCCCAGATCTTTGGTTTAATTGGCACAGTGCATCTCTCATGAACATTAAATGACTGTTTGTACCACCTGTGCTGAAAACCTGCGCTGCTAAGGGCCCTGGAGTGCCTGCATTTTATTGTATCCTTAATTACCGGGACGAAATGCATACAAATCATTATAGGGGAAATCAAAATAATGTATTTTTCTATATCCATGACCTTTTACATTTTAAATGTTAATGTTCTACAAATCTTGTATTGCACTTGTCTGGAAAGTTTATTTAACTAAGCTAAAAAAAATTGGATTTATTGTTTCTTGAGCCCTTATTTTTAGTTATATTTTAAAATATATTTTCAGAGCGTTCAGCATTCCCTTAATCTAACTCCCTGGATATAGTAATGAAACCGGGTCTTTTAAAGCATGTTTAGCAAAACTGGAAAAAAAAAGCTTAAGATAATATAAATGTATCCATATAAAGGTCAGGCACATTGTCTACGATGTACTCGGTTTGCTTTTTATTATCTATACACAATATGTTTCTTGTATGGAACGATAGAAACACATTTGTGAAAGTGACATAGATTTGTCGTGGGTCAACAGTTTCCAGATTACAATGTCTATTACATAGAAAGCAAATTTGCATCACAGAACAAAATAGAACATTTCCACATGCAAGGAAAGGACATAAAGGAGATAGGTGCTGCCAACGCAATATGAACACAAAGGTATTGATACAAAATCAAGCGTTTACAATGTCAGGTGGCATCGCCTGTAACCCCATAGATTTAACATTGACTTGTTTCTGTCTGACCCTTAAAATGTTCAGTTTTCCTCCATCGGAACGTGTACCTGCTCTCACAACACGTCTTGTTGCCCAAGAAGCCTATACTGGGTCCCACAGGCTTTTAATAATTAAGCAATTAATTAAGCAATTAATACATTTTCATGGTTAGTGCTGGTGCATACCGCTCTCACTCACGCTCAAGGTCCGTCTGGGTGTGAAAGGAGTGGAACACTCGCATATGATGTCATATTCCAGCAGTTAATGTCTCAAGTATGAGGAGACGAGGTGATCCAATGTGCCATTCCGTATGCATGGCCGTGAATGAGGATAGCAATTACTTATGGCTAGGTGAATGGGCCCTTTTCGTGATTTGGAAGAACCACAAAGCAAAAAAAATTTGGGCTGCTTATATTCAAAATTAAAAAGCCTGTGTAGTTCACAGGAGCCTCTGAAATCCTAAGGGCAACTCTGTGCCTAAGTGACTGATGCCAGGTGGCAGCTGCTGGGAATGTGTATTAGAAGTGTTTCTAAATTAAATCCTATCCAGACACTAAAAAAACAAATGCATATACATTACAGCCACCAGTGATGTATTTACCTTCGGTGTTCCCCTAGGCCTAGCCCAGGGGAACACATCTGCTGCCCCCTCCACAACATTGTCCTTACATTGTCCTTTTAGAGGAAGCGCATTGTGGAAAGAAACTATGGAAGACTGCGCCATCTTGGTACAGCCATCCATAGTGTCAATGGGTTATTGGGGAGAACAGAGATCTCTCTTTTCACTGGCCCATTGAGTTGTGGCAGATGGGCTGTTGGGATGGACCCAAAGCCCTCTGTCACATTTTTTAAGAGCTCAGAATGTTTGCTGGGTATGAATGTATCATATTTTACTGATCTGTACATAGTTGGCAGTTAAAAGGTTAAAGTATGTATGAGCATCACTAAATTATAGACAACAATGATATAATCCTTATTGGATATTCCGCCTTACTCCTAAAATGTTAGAGAACAGCATCTCTACCCCAAGGGCAGCAATACCTGATTACGGTTAATTATGTCTCTCTCTCCATTCTATATTAAATATACTTCATTAGCTCTTTTAATATTACCGTTTAATTGTCGGTAATAATTTCCGGTCTTTTATATTCCTTTTTTTTCTTTCTTTCTTTTTGTTTTTTTCAATCTTTTATATTGTTAATTACGAATCCAAATTGCTTTGCAAAACTTTCGGCAGGTGGTAAAGGTACTTTATCGTTTCATCTTATTTAATCTGGGCTCTTCTACGTAATTTTGAGTTTCATTTATGAAATATAGTTTCTTTCAGTCGCTTATTTTGGGGGCCATTAACGCAAAGATTGGTATCACGTCCTGGAGCATATTAATAAAGATCTGCCAATGAATTGCAAATATATCCACTAAATGCTCTGATTCTTTGTTCTGCGTACCTTCTTTGCTAAAGAGACATAATTTACTGTTTGTATAAAGCTGCAATTCATCTTTGGGGTATAATTATGTACTTCATCGGAAAACTTTTCTTTTCAATCACGGGGACTTGAAATATTATTATTCTCTATTGTCAGTCAATAATACTCTTGCTTTTACTGTCAACTTTCAATGCCATTTAATCTCTCCCAGGTATCTTTGCAGAACATCTTCAGTGGGAAGGGAATTTAATTGGTTTGACTATTGCGGTTGGCACAAAGTTAATGGCAATTTGCATAATGTAGTTTGTTTTAATTTGTTGGCTACAAACATGGATCATTTTATTGTATACATAGGTGTAGTTTAAACCCTTTAAAGGCTGGAGAAGGCATTTCTTATTCCTCTAAGGGCTACACTAAGAATGTTGTTGGCAGGTGTTCTTGGTGAAAAACCATATTAAAGTGTCCATCATATCTTGAGTGTGCCATGGATGGATTTCTTAAAGCGCCCCTGTACAATGAGATGCCTTCACCAATTATCCAGTTAAGCTTTATGAATGAGTTGAACACCTCCAAACTCCTCATGTAAGTTGACCCAATGGTATTCTACTTCATCTGTATATATATATATGGACATGGTGGACGTGTCCAATGGGCATGGATGGGGCCAGACCAAATACCATCTCACTCTGCTCTAAAATCAATAGGGTGCCCCAGAGATGGCATACTCACCAGCTCTCCTACCAGTGGCTATTTAGAGCATCTGTGAGGTCTCTGGTCATGGTGGAGCAGGAGAGGAAGAGCTCCAGGGAGTCATCCCAATTCCCAGTTATGGTCATGGCCAATCATTGTCACATCTTTGTAGGTTGTGTAGCCAATAATTACAAGTCACACAGTAGTTCTTCCAGATGGAACTCATGGAACTCTAGAACTGTTCCTAAAATTCTTTTCCTCACCTTAAACTAACCTTCCCCACCATTACGCAGCCCTTATACTTAAGACTAGTATTTTTAGACATAAGCATTTGGAGCTCAATATAATCATTTTCTTGTACATGTTCAAGTAGGTTGAACATCAGAGAGATTTTACCAGTTGTTTTATCTATCCTCTATAGAATCCAATACTAGTGAACTTTGCAACAACGGCAGCTGGCCCTGAATAACGCATAGTTCTACTCACCGCTTAGTAAATAATCTCCGCCGTAATCACTATAAATACAAGCAATTTCAATATGAGTTGTTTGTGATAATTGTTACTGATTATTGTTGCTGAAATCAAGTGTGGGAGGGTTGGTTCTGAAATAGTATTTTGTAATTATAGAGGATTTTTTTTTTTACCCCCGGCTAGTGAGTTTTTTTTCTTCTTTGCTGTAAATTTGTATTTATAATGCTTATATTGACATTTAAGGTTTAAACTGCTTTCATTCCTGCCTGATGATGTTTTAGGTGCGTAATTGTGTTCTATATACTAGTGTTTGCACGTTGTGTTGCTGTAATGTTTTTAAATAGATAAAAAGTAATTTTACTAATCATATATAATTATACTAATTTGTGTGCATTATATTTAAGTGCATAGATTGGTTATGATAGAAACAATTGGGAGTAATAAAGAGCGGTTGTGGAGCAAAGTGATAGGATACCCAATCACTATAGCAACCAACAGAACATTCCAGCAAATGACCCCATCTGTGAAATGAACTTTTATGCAATAAAAAAAAAAATCGACATACAGTTGATCTCATCTAAAGAATGACGTCTGAGGTCTTATGTGACTTTTACAGTAATTTACAAAAATTTGGTGCTAAAAGGCGTCGTTAATGTATAAACTTTTTTTGAAGCGGAACCCCTACCAATTTTTTTCTCAGATTAAAAATGCATTTAAAAAAAATTATATAGTATTATATAAATATTTAATAATATTTATTTAAATTATAGTCTTGCACAATATAACTGAGCCCAATCTACTAGACAAGCACCCTGACTTCAGTCTTAATCTCTAAGCAGTCCTTGATTTATAAAAGTCTATGGATGAAAGGACTTCATTAGCATTGCCATAAAGCATCAGCTCAGTGTGGTGATTGAGCAGGGAAAGCCACTCAAAATATCACATGACTGACAACAATGGCCACCTCCAAGGACTGCAGATAAAGGGAGTTTATAGGAACCAGGGCGAGATAAAACTGATATTGCTGTATACAGCACTGGGGTTTATGCTCAAAGAGAAGAATATTTTTTTTCCATAAAAACATTTAAAACCAGTCCACTAAAAAAAAAAAATTAAGACGACGAGGGTGCCCAAGGTAGGCTTAAATCTTTCATTAGTGGAATATGATTTGTTAAAAACACATTGTATAGGCATTTGCAGCGCAGTATTGATTAACGCCAAGTTAATAGCTTGTGACAGGTCTGCTTTAAGCAGAACAGAGAAGGAATTTCACACACATATGAGACGGCCCAATCCCCTGCACACACTTTTAAGCCCTAACATAATGTTAATAAATGTTTTATTCATATTTTATTATGCAACACGTTTTGTGTAAAAAAAAAAAAAAAAATGCGTTGGTATAATCATCGCATCTAGAGAAAAAAAAGAAATGGGAAAATTCTTAATCAGATCTTATGAATGTCAAGATAAATTAACCTTCTAAATTTCACTTCCTTATTCTCATCATTTGGGAACAATAATGAATACTTACAAATGCACATAGTGAAAAGGCCACAACGCTAATCTCCCCATGTCCTCGTACACATTGTCCAATTAAAGCATACGACTATGCCATACTGAAATACTCAACTTGATTACTGCCTTTGGCTGTCAGAGATAAGAACTGCGCAGCTCTCCGAGTGGCCTCGAGGGCAAATGTTAAAACATACCATGACAATAAAAACAGACAAGGCTGTACTCTTCGACGGCCTTTTCTTTAAAATACATTTTTGTTTACTACACTTGGTATGTGAAAGACTGTGACATCCCCTCAATTTGCACATCACAACGTACTTCCATAGAGAATCTACTAAACCAAAGACACTTCATGGCTATATAGTGTCTGCAATCAAGAACCAACTTAAAGTTCATTAGGTAAAAAGTATAATATAGTGTATGTTGAATTTATGCTATTTTTTAAATGTACTTTAATAGTAATGGAACTACATTTTGATGACATCAAAGCAGATTTTTTTAAGTGCTAAAAAAGCTTAGAATTGTGTTGCTTTAAATCCACTAGATACAACAAGACACACATGTCCTCGTGCACATCTGAAGTTGAGTTGTCCACCTCTTTCCACAAGACACACACATGTCCTCGTGCACATCTGAAGTTGAGTTGCCCACCTCTTTCTCATCACTTTTGCTGCGATTATTGTACCCCCGCCAATCCTGCGAAAAGCCAACAGGGTTAAATACTGACATCATGAATATAATGAATTTAAACGGACTGCTCATATGCATTAAAGTGCATAGGATGGCTGGAATATCCCTTCCATGACGGACTTTGCAGACAGAGCTCGCTCCTAAGACCAACCATACACATACACACATACATACATACACATATCACATGTTTTACTGATCAGCTCATGTAATGTGATATGTAAATGTATGCAAGGTTGAAAAAGTTTCTATTAAGCATACATCAACTGTAAACGCTCATTGCAGATGGCTGTGTGCCCGGGGACAAGATTCAATGCTCAGCAGGACAAAAATAAGCCATTTACCATTTACCCAGCACCTCCAAGTCGTACCGTTTTGTTCCAGAATTTATCACTGCGCCTAAAGGTTTCTTTTATGCTACCTAACTCCTTTCTGAGCTCATATATATATTTTTGATATATATATATATATATATATATATATATATATATATATATATATATATATATATATATATAATTATATATAATTTTGTCTAAGGACACAGTGTGCAACATTGTACGGTAAAATCCAATATTATCGAACTGCTACATTTTGCAAGCCATATGAGACATCTGGATAAGCTCATTCCTAGGTAAACTCCATTCCATAATTGTTTTGATTCATGATTCACAGTGAAATTCTGTTCGTATCTCCTTACGTTCTCTGCAAGGCACACCGCCGCTATTTAAACATCGCACTTCTGCTTGCAGAAGGCAAAAGATCAATAAGATCCATCTGTTTTGAATGTATATTACTTAGTGTACAATCTGCGATACATACAACTATTTCGGATGCCGTTAACTATTTCTATAACGATTAAATGTACAACAGCCAGGTATAGTTCTTTCCTCTTTTTACAAAATTCCTTTAATGTGATGGCCTTTTTCTATCCCATTAACATATGTTCAAACTGTGCATCTTTGTCATTTTTTTTTTTAATACAGCATAGTATACACCATATACCATATTTCACAATTTAATATTTTATGGGGGGAGCTAACAATAAAATGGATTGCTGTTATCTTCTATTGTGCCCCTTAATGACAAAGCCCTTACATGTACGAGCTCAAAAGGCATTATTTTCAATGGGTTTAGGGACCGCCCATTGTCCTTAAGGGGTTAAAAGCCCTTGGTGTTTTTCTTTAACCATGTCATGAAGTTGGTAAGACCACAGAGGGACAATTGTCCTCTTCTGTGGCCACATGCTTCGAAGGGATACCCTCCTGGTTAAAAAAAAATAACAGTAATAGCGGTAATACAGTAATAGCGGTAATACAGTAATAGCCGTATACAATAACAATTCCAGTCATGACATATAGGGTTTAACAAAGTGTTAAAGGAACAGACTTGGTGGTGTTGTCACTGGGGTAGGTGTTTAGGGTTTCAGGCAAGGTGGGGGTAAATAAGGGGATGGAGGACAGTAGGCCAGGAGGAGAATGGGACTAGTACCCCTCCTCTAGATGGTTCATAAGAGCGTAGTCCCTCAGTAGGGTGTGGATGAGCTCTTTCCAGCGGCAGGGCGCCACCATTTTTCAAAGAGATTCATATATTGTTATGCATGATTAAATAATACACAACAATTTATTTATATGCAAAACGCCTGGCCAATGAGGACAATGAGGTCAGATGCATGATGGGACCCGCTACATTATAAGCACAAAAGACCATTTTTGTCATAAAATTAGCTGAACAGTTATACCAACAAGAAAAAAAAAGGGTTAACGCAACATATATTGAGTTTCATTCTTTAGCAATGAAGGAGATGTTTTACTAATTCATCTGTTTTTATGGTGACGAGTTGGTTCTACATCTTACATGTCTCATGGGTATAAGAATAATGTAAACATACCCCGCAACAAACACATTGTTAATAATAAAACACATTTTTATGGCAAATAGTAGAATACGTTAAATTATACCACTGAGCTAGCCACGGTAAAAGTCCAATGCATGAGGATATGCATTTGTATAAATGATATGCCCATGGCCCTATATAGCAAGAGGTAATTGCATCTCATTGCACATGTATGGGTTGGAATAGGGTGACCTTTACTACAATATACCATACCGATTTATATCATCTATGTTTAATAATCTGTGTCTTGCAAATTAAATCCTTTTGATGTATTGGCATTCTAATACGATGCTTTGTTTTGCTACGCCGTACTATTAGGACCAACAAATTTGATCACATTTTTTTTTTTTTGTCATGTACCTCTTGTTGAATTATCTAACTAAACGTCTGGGTCAAATTATTAAATTTCAGTAGCCACTATAAAATGATTTAAAATTATATACACAGTTAAACCGCATCTCGGATTAAACGTGGCCCTCTATAAATATTAGTAATCGTGATTAAATCTATTAATACAAAATGCTGGCTCGGCTCTTTCATGCTATGCTGTATGAAGGAGCTACAATTAAGTGGCGGTATTACACCATTTAAATAGGTGCCGCATCCTATTGTATTTGTGGTTATAGCTTTATGAAAAATGGTACAGTTTTAAATTGCCTATAGAGCTAGAAGGCCACGTAGTGTCTAGGAAGTGTTTTATTATTCCCTACCACGGCTGCTGGTGGATTCTAATGCAATGTTCTAGGGATGCGTATGTATGTTTTTTTATGATGATTTCATAATGTACACTGGTTTCTGTCCATGGAAGAATTCTACAGTCAGCTCCCTAAAGACTTGGTTTTGGGGAGTTGGCTGTCTTTAGGCTGCCATTCCTCCTTTGGTCTTAGCCCTAGAAGAAAAAGATTGAGGAACTGGTATCCGCTTTAGCCCTACACTTTTGGAGTACCGGTTCACTTTCTTCAAGCAACAACGAGAAGCGCCAGGCACCTCAAGCTTCATTGGAAAAACCAAAAAATCAATGGGTTCTTGGATCTTTTGTCTAAGATCATGGTGTGCACCAAACACAACCCAGAAATGTCAAGCAGCTTCTTATTTGTTCCCTTATTACCCTATCACTTTGAGCAGTGCTTGCTCAGAAGATGAAGATTTGGGATCTGCTGATCTACTGTGCCTCCTCCTGGGAACTTTTACCCCCCCGCACTTCGCTTTAAATAAAAACCCGTGCAACTTGGGCTCCTATAAAAAAAGGCAACTATAAAACCCACCATAAGACTCTTTTCTGGAAAGCATGGATGTTTTCAAGAATGATATAAGTCTTAGCTTAGAGGTAGAAGTAACTTAACATGATTATTATTTATTGTTAAATAGCATAATTAAGCCAATGGAAAATCTAGACAGTGAGGGATTACTATAGGGAAAGCTATTTAGTGTGATGTGCTCACAGTTAACCTAGTGTTATAGTCCTTTGTATTTCCTACCTAGGGCCCATCATGGTCACAACTGCTGACAGCCCCTTTAAAAGCTGTTAGCTGCGGGTAACAGAGAGTGAAAAGATTATCCAGTCGGATGATTTCTCACACTCTCTCCAAGCTAAGATGGCACAGGTAAGCTATTTGAGGGTTAAGATGGCATAGGCAAGCTGTTTGGGGCATGTTTCTTGGTAAAGTTGGGGGGGGCTAACATTTTTGCACTGGCTTCGTATGGTTTCTAGTTTTGCCCCTGTTCATAACGTTCCTAAAAGAGTTGTTTTGGGAAATTTGTACAAATTGACAACATTTGCAATTTTTTTTACATTTACAGTTTCTCAGAAATCCCAATGCACGAGTCTCAAATAGCTAGAGTTTGTCACCTAATAGCCCTTCGCTCCATTACAATACAGCACGTATATCCTTAATAAGTTATATTATCTCATTGACGCTGGACTTTGTGAATGCTGATCCTAAATGAATTCAATTGTGACAAATTAACAGTAATTTACATACAGTATCTGATTATTTTAGGGGTATTTTGTTCATAATTATTTATACGTTACTAGTGTATGATAAAGTAGTGGAAATATTATTCACAAATAAACTCGATAATGGCATCACCGTGCATTAAATCATCTGATCTGTCTTCCTAATTTGTAGGGAATCAAACCCACCCGTGAAAATCGTGATAAATCACTGTCAATCTCATTCAATTTGCTGCAGGGCATTAATACGAGCTGTCCAGGTATTATTCAAAATTAGCTGTAGGAGTATCTGAAATGACAAATCAAATAGAGCTCCAAAAAATGCTAATTTCACAGCAAAAACTGATTACCTTAAAAACCTTGTCAATTCTGATGGTATGCAAACCACTTTCTTCTAGACTATTGTATTTCCCCTAAAGCAGATGGTTCATGTTTGTAAACTGTGTTCGGATATGCTACACATTCCAGATATATTGGTGAAATATAGAACAAAATGTTTATTGTTGAAAAATCTGCATCTGCAGTCATCCATAACACATAAAGACCCAAAATTTGGGTTGTCAGGACGAATCCAGCTTTGAGGTTTAGAAACCACCGACGGGGCTTAACCCGGTCTTTATTAGTCATGCCATTGTAAATTCTATTGAATACTATTCAAAAAAACACATATTTAAGGCAAAAAGTATTATACAGCACAGTGCTCACTACAGCGAAGGTTAGGGCTGATCATGACCCAGTAGGGGGTCCTGACCTCAAGTTTGAATAGCCCTGGTTTATATAGTATTATTTTTTGCCACAGATACATGCTTACGAGGCATGTTTTAGAAAATGGATAATTCTAGACTTATCTACATGGACAGTATGTGTCATTTTGTTAAATAGTTGCCATTAATGTGAGACGAACACTTTGATCGACCGGCTCGTGAATTGCACAGGGCCAGGCTGGCTCTCATATCATCTCTTGTTCTCAGGCAACTGTACAGGGTCCAATTCAGCATTTTATGGACAATTGCCCCAAAAGGATTAACCTCAGATTTAATGCCTTGAAATGGGCATATTTTCGTGTCATCAGTCATGTTCAAAGGTTGGAAGTCAGACAGCAAAATGAAGAATGTTAGATAATGTTTACAATGTTCTCAAATGACTAAAAGTAGACTAAATTGTAGGTAACTGACAGCATTAAAGGTCATGGGGAAAATAATTTTTGTCTGTGCTTGTCAAGCAATTCATCTCATGCGATATCTTATTTAACTATCTAATTACCCTGAGCTTTTAAGACAAAAAAAAATTATATAAAAAAAAGAAATAATAGGATTTAATTTGAAACAGAGTATACAAATTCTAATATTTTGTGATTTTCTTCCAGGTATGTTAAAAAAAAAATATATATTTATAAAAACACTCGTTGTGTCCCAGTGCGGTTTATAAGTTTACTCTGTTAAATGTCAGTCTGGAGAAAATTGAAGAAAATATTTGCTCTGAGCTTTAAAGTAAACAGCAGTTTAATATTAACCAAAAAAAACTGAATACAGAAATATGATATAATTATGTTTAAAATTCTACAGCTAATTATACTCTATGGGAAAAGATAATGAGGAATAAAAACTTTTATGGTGTAATAAAAATTGCTCTGGTAATATGCATATTTGTGCCACCTTTATGGCAATTGTTCTCCTTTGTAAAAACACCATGGTTTCCAAACGCCTTTTTTAAGGTTAAGTACACACAACGATCTGTTTAAGTGAACGTTTTGTTCTACCTTTCAGTCATGCTGAATCCTCATGAGCTACGACACTGTCTTAATTTAAAAAAATGTGGCATGGGGACATCTGCTCGATTTTGGGTAAGTTTGAGTCAGTTCCTGAGAGAGAGGAAATGGTTAATCCTATGGCTGGTTTGGTTCACCACAGCAATCAACATGGGAGTTTAGTGTGTGATGCACATTTTTTCACTTTATGGCATGACTTCTTGGCACCACTGATCTGGACGCTTCATCTCTTCACTTAAATTGCCATAGCTTATGGCTGGTAGTTGGAGATTTTTTATGATACCAGGTGGTGGTGGTAGTGGTGATGATGATGAGGGTGAGGGTGAGGATGAGGATGACTATGACCACCATTCCTCCTTCAACACTTTAGTGTGCTCCTGCTTTGGAGAAGATCATAAAAAACCTGGTCATCCTTTGCTTTTGGCCATGGAAAGAAGGAAGAGTCTGCATGTCCCATGGTGGGGAGTCTATCCCTCGAAGGAAAATATTGAGCACCTGGTATCCACTGTGGTATGAACACACTGGAGCACATAGTCCACCTTTTTGGATCAACACACTGGAATCATGAGGCCCCTTGGGCTTATGGAAGGAAAAAAAACCCAAAGAAATGTGGTTATCCCTACAGTGAATCTGCAGCCTACACCGTTTTGGCAAATCTGCATTTTTGTTTTCAAGAAAGAAAGAATTTTTTTGCTCTGGCATTCAAACAGAAATTTGAAAACTAAAAATCAATTACTGTTACCAGAGGTAAGAGAAGAAGCTAACATTTCAAAAGTCAGGTGGCCCAGTGCCAACCAGGAGACCCAAGACAGGGCCGTTGTCATAGAACCAGTCCAGAAATGCTATTAACCCATCCAGACTATCATGATAATGATCATGGGTTACATACTGTGATAAATATACCATCAGTGAATACGCAAGGAATCCCTGTGGAAGATGTACAAGACATTTGGTTTTACACGCGTGGGATATATCATACCTTATTAACACACAGAATCTATGTGTTCAGCGCCATACAAAAGAGGGGCTTCCCTCTGTGCTTAACGACTAAGAGCAAAGAGCAGATCCAGTCCATGTTCACATGCTATATATAAATATACCCTTTAATGACAATACCTTTTTGGTGTAGAATAAATTTCAGCTTGAAAGCAATCATAAAATAATAAAAACTAAATATTAACGTCAAACGCTGGGGTCACCACAACCAACAAAAACAAATTGACATGGTAAATTGATATTTAATGGGGCAGGGGGTTAGAGGTCACCCACATGCTAGCATGACAATACAAGTTTCCATGCGTTACTAAGTATTTTATCATTCCATTGCTTGAAGGTACGGTGCGATAAATGCGTTTATGGTCTCTTAATGCCTTTTATGCCCTGAAAATGTTGCATTCTCTTTGAATTACTCCATTGAGTAAAATCCACATATCTGTAGCATGATGACCTTCTACTGTTGATATGATTTTGAGCTAGGGAGTTTAATGTCAGTGCAAATGTCACTCTTTATATCTGTCGATTGCATTAGATATATATATATATATGTGTATTAGTATTGAATATTAGTCATGAGATCAGACCCTATGGTGGTAAAGGGATCTTATTTCTTAATACCGTATTGGCTCGAATATAGGCCGCACTTTTTTCCCCCACTTTAAGTTTTTAAAGTGGGGGTGCGGCCTATATTCGGGGTCTAGCGCCCGACGCCCGGGACATGCAGTCCCGGGCGCCGGGCAGGCAGCGGGGTTAAGATACAGATCCCCCGCAGCGGTGCAGGGGACCTGCATCCTTCTCCCCGATACGCTCAGACAGCCTCCCCTGCCAGCACTTCCCACGGGGGGGGGGGTGCCGGCACGGGAGGTTATCTAAGCGTTTTACCTCTGCCCACCCCCGACTTACCGGAGCAGACTCCCGGGTGTCTTGCGGGGCCGGCGGGAGACATTTACGCAATACGCAAATGCAACTTCCGGTAACGGTACCGGAAGTTGCATACGCGTATTGCGTAGATGTCCCTCGCCGGCCCTGAAGACACCCGGGAGTCTGCTCCGGTAAGTCGAGGAGGGGGGGCAGAGGAGGACAGCGGCAGCGTATCGCGGGGAGGGAGGGCAGCGTATCGCGGGGAGGGAGGGCAGCGTATCGCGGGGAGGGAGGGCAGCGGATCTCGGGGAGGGAGCGCAGCGGATCTCGGGGAGGGAGCGCAGCGGATCGCGGGGAGGGAGCGCAGCGGATCGCGGGGAGGGAGGACAGCGGCAGCGTATCGCGGGGAGGGAGGACAGTGGCAGCGTATCTCGGGGAGGGAGGACAGTGGTAGCATATCTCGGGGAGGGAGGACAGTGGCAGCATATCTCGGGGAGGGAGGACAGTGGCAGCATATCTCGGGGAGGGAGGACAGTGGCAGCATGTTTTTTTTGGTGCTTTTTTAAAGAAAAAAAACTTTTTCTTTAAAAAAGCACCAAACTTTTAGGGTGCGGCCTATATACGGGGGCGGCCTATATCCGAGCCAATACGGTATATAAGAAATCTATTCCATATTTCCACTGTATGGATAAAATTATATCCTTAGGGTGGACCTGTCAACCACAAACATGGACTTAATTATGCACACAGTAAATGCCATAAAATACAACATATGCTACACGTGAGATTTTGCAGTACCTAACATGACAAAATATTGGATCAGAATTAACAGTAGTATATGGAGTCACATACTCTTTCAAGCCTGCAGGGGGCCCTTCAGAAGCTGAACGAGGGTCGTCTAAGGTTCTTAAAGCCTTTGTGACTCCGGAGATTATTCAATAAGCATTTGACCAGAAGGGCAATGGCTGTTTTTTGTGTGGATACCAAAACAGAATGCTATTTGTATGCATACCTCCCAACAGCCCCATTTTCTGTGAGGCTGTCCATCACTGTCCTGCTGTCCCACCAAACAGCCACACTGTCTTGACTTTACAGGTAGTGGGGATTATGGGCCGAATGAAGACATCCTCTGGCCTCCCTTGACTGGGCCATAGAAACAGAGAATTTGACAGTAGAAAAGAACAATTCTGCCCATCTAATCTGCCCATTTTCCCTAATGTCAGAGTCAGCCTTTAATCCCTTAATCAGTCTCCTTTTCAAGAGCCATTTGCCTGCCTCAATTCCTTCACTGTTTTAGCCTCTACAAGTTCTGATGAGAGGCTGTTCCATTTATCTACCAAACTCTAAGTTAAGCACAACTTTCTTACATTCTATCTACTTCTCTGACCGTCTAGTCTTCAAATATGGCCTCTGGTTCTAATATTTCTCCTCCATTGAAATAAATTTCCCTCGTGTGCTTCGTTAAATCCCTTCAAGTATTTTAATGTTTCTATCCCATCTCCTCTTTTTTGCCCAGGTGGTTGTAAAATCCATGGAGATCTGAGCTGTAAGTGGGCTCTTTGGATAGGGTAGGTGGGCAGTCCAATCCCTCTCCTTCTTACTTAAATCCTTATTTAATCTGCATTTCCTTGTGTTTATTGCTGTTCTTATGTTATACCGGGGAAATGCTATACATGGCTGCATGTGGTACTTAAGAATAACTATTTTCACCACATTCATTTATTATTACTACAATCCATCCATCTGGTCTATTTTCCTCAAATTGCTTCACAATACAAAATTTCTAAAAGAAAACCTTGGCGTTCCGTATTTGAGATTATAAAAGTAAATGTTCCCTACAACGTGTTTCAGGAGGCTGCCGGAACACGGTAAAATGTTTGTATTACTTGTCATAGCCATGAATACACGAAAAAAGTAATATATGCCTTTTTTATATGTTTTTAAAAAAAAAAATAAAATCACAGCTTTAGTTTTGAGGGCAAAATAATGGATTAGCGTGAACTACCTGTCCGCCTTTTGTCTAATAAAGCCTTTTCATACGGATTTTAAGCACACAATTGGCTAAAATAGGGAACGGACAAACAAAGCGCCACAAAAAAAAACAACATTTGTGACGAATGACTCATGAGAGTTTACGTTTCCACTAAAACCATCAAAATCTTTCTTTATGCTTCATAGCGGAAAATACGGGCTGACATTACAATTGCTTGAGTGGGAAGCATAATGTATTTGCATGCAGTGGTCAGACTCACGCTGACTCCAACATCTAAACATATTGGAGGGAAGGAGATATATATGCATCGAGACATATTGGGAAGCAAATTATTCAATTTGATTTGAATTTCTCGTCCTTGCGAATAAAGCACACGTGTAGTAATCCATTTCCATAAAGACGGTTGAGTTGCAGCGCGAAAGCCGTGGGAGCAAATTTAAATCCGGGAAAGGATATTTTCTACGTGTAGCAAGATGAAAATATAAAATGATTATGTTGCTATGGTCTTATTAGCCATTTTTTATTCTTTCCCGCGGTTCTTTAACTTACTTTAATAAAGTAAGGTTCGAATGGACAAATGCAATGTATTCTAACACAAGCAAAAAGCAGCACGGTTTATTTTATTGGCAGCGTGACTATTGTCAAAAGAGTTTTTCGGGCGCCGCTCTCTTAAAGAGGTTCTGTCACTTCCCCAAATCTCACATTTTACAGATCATTTCACTAAAATTTTAAACTGACAGCCTCAACCTTAACCTCCTGTTCTCGGAATCTGTGTGGTTATTTCTCCTGATTGTTAACTTGCTCTTTCTTTTGGCGCATGCTGGTTGTGGCAGCGTTTGCAAGAGTGGGGATTCTTTTAGAATAGAAAATGCATTAAAATACTCGTTTTGGCACATTTTGCCACAGATCTCAGCTTTCATAAGATAACACCCTAACTCGCTTGTTTAAGCAGGGCCGTCCTCACCTGTGGTTTCTGTAACTTAAGTTGTTATGTTATACGCAACGTGTTATGTCTACCCGTTGTACGGCGCTGCAGAATATGCTGGCGCTGTATAAAACAATAAATAATAAAACAATCAATTTTATAAAATATTTTATGTGAAAATTACTCATATATATATATATATATATATAATAATAAATAAATAAATAAATAATAGATTAGTACTATTATCAATAATGAGCCATCATTCATCTATTTTGTATAATAAAAATGCAAAGCTTTTTTATTTTTTTTATTTTATCAGAGATATATTTAATTGATGAACTATTTTCAACAGAGCATAATATATGTGGGAAAGCCAAGTGACCCGTTCTTCACGTCTGCTCTTGGTTTATTAACCCCTTAACGACAATCCCCGTACATGTACGGGGTTGCCGTGCAACGGGTTAACGACAATGCCCGTACATGTACGGGCTGCCGTTAAATAGCTGCATTGCCGCGATCGCGGCGTTTTCGCCGCGATCGGCGGCTTTGCAGCATCCACGGAAGCCTCCCAAGTGAGGCTGACCGTGGATCCGAGGAGGGCAGCCCTTGGCAGCCCTCCCCGGAAGAAAAATGACCGCCGCCGCACCGATCATGAAAGATCGCGGCGGCGCCCGGCTAAAACAGCTTAGGAAGCGATCTGAATCGCTTCCTAAGCATAAATGGTGTTACTGACATGCCTCGATATCGAGGCATGTCAGTAACACTACCCCCCTACCCCGATCACCTTGTGATTGCTCCGAAGAGCAACCACAAGTGCCATCCTGTAAATGACGTTGCCGTCATTCACAGGATGGCATCAACAATAGATTTGAGTTCATAGAGGGTCTATCCAGACCCTCTTGTGAACTCTCGAGCTCCTCCTGCAGGTTGAATGCAGGTACTGCATCCAACCATGCAAGGTAAATGGAGCCCAGCTCACTAATGAGTGATTAGTAAAAAAAAAAAAAAAAAAAAAAAATTAAAAAAAAAAAAATTTAAATTTTTTTTTAAAAAAAAAATAAAAATAATATGGTAACATATAAAAATCCCCACTGTGACCAAAAAAAAAAAAAAAAAAAAATGAATAAGCAAGTCCTAAAATTCTTTATCTTTACAAAAATTCCAGCATGGAAAGAGTTAAAATATTGGCATTACAAATGCCCATAGGGTGTCTCGTATTAAAAAATGCATGAGTGGATGGGATAAATTGAATTGGCCGGGTTCAAAGGTGTCCCAAATATGGGACATGGGGGCAGTAGGATCAGATGTCTAAATGGCCAAAAAATACACACCTCACAAAGGCGGCCTTTTACCTCCCAAATAACCCAACAAACCCATGCATGTGGGGTATCACTGCGCTCAGGAGATGTTACTGAACACATATTGGGGTGTTGTTTGACACGGACATACACCACGAGCGATAATTTTATACCTGAAGTACAACGTGTGTGAAAAAAATACAAAAAAATGTACTACCATAAAGTTTCACAAAGGCTGGTGGTAAAATTAGTGCATGGAAAGGGTTAAATTACCAGCATGTGAAATACCTTGGAGTGTCTAGTTTTTAAAAATATATGACTTGATGGGGTAAATTGCATTAGCCGGCTTCAAAGATACCCAAAATGGCACATGGGGGGAAGAATTACCAGATTTGGGAAAAAAAGGTTTTGAAATAGCAAAACGCTACCTGTACTTATTGCCCCATAACGTGCAGAAAAAAGCAAAAAAACATAAAAACATTGGGTATTTCTAAACTCAGGACAAATAGTAGAATCTATTTAGCAGGTTTTTTCATTCGTTTTTGCAGATGAGTAAAAGTTTTTTGTTTTAAAAAGTGAGAAAAAGTAATTTTTTAACAAAAAATCCCCATATTTTATCATTTTTTTATAGTAAATTAGATGATATGATAAAATTAATGGTATCTAAAGAAAGCCCTGTTTGTCCTGAAAAAAACAATATATAATATGTGTGGGAGCACGAAATGAGAAAGAAGAAAATCACAGCTAAACAGGAACACCGAAAAATGTTAAAATAGCCATTGTCCCACAATATACTACGAGTAAAAACCCCTATTGTCCTTAAGGGGTTAATAAAGTACTTCTGAAGCTCCATGACGGTTATTAGTGTTGGTAACCATATGTACAGAACTACATAGTTAGTACCATATGACCTTCCATTAATCTTAGACATATGCAGTTATTTGTAATAAAAATATATTGGTGCTTTGCATATGTTATTTGCATATTAGAAGACTTCCATGACTTCTGTTTTATCATTATTTCATTTCTATTGAAAGCACCAGTTTTCTTACTTAATTTCAGTAAGGTGGCCTGAAATTCTCTTACTTCTCTTCTCATAGAAGTAAGAAAAAAAAACAAACAAAAAAAAAAAAAAAAAAAAAAAAAAAAAAAAAAAACATGATCGCCGAAGAGGTTCAAACTGAGACTTGATCTCATGATGGATGTGACAGCATTTGCAATAAATTAGTGTTATTTAATAAATTATAGTTCCCCCACTAAGAGAACTCACATTTTTTTCCAGTGATTTCTATAGATTTTTTTTTTTAGACCACTCACACTGTTAAAGAGACATAGTAAAAATGTAATAAAAATAAAAAATATGTATTCGACAGTTGGATTGTGACACCTGATGTGTTGTGGAAACTGGCCCTTTCTACTTGGCTTTTTGCCGAATAGTTTGGCTGGACCACAGTTTATGGACAGGTAGGTGGCCAAATCAGGAACCGGATATATATGCAAGAACGTGCTTGTTAATGTCTCAATAAAGACTAATTGTTGAACAAGTCGATAGGAGGAAGTTAAAAATAATCACTCTAAACTCGTTAAGATTCTCCCAGCTAGTGGTACACATCCCCAGTCTTATTGGTGTCCACATATGGACGCTTTGCCCACCTTGACTCCTGGATGGGTTAATACAACGCAGAGGAAATATTTTATATGAATGGGTGACCTCACATGTTATCTACTTACCTCACATGGTATCTCGTTGGTATTTACAAATTTTGTAATCTGTTCTAAAATAACTTGGGATACATGGCATAGGATTGATATTTTTACTACTACATTCTAGCAGTATAGCTGGAAACGTCTGTTCTTTTACTTTTATTATGAAATAATTAAAATCTCACTTTAAATTTACACATTCGCCAGCTTCTCCCTTTTTTATCTGGATACTCAGTTGGAGTTCTGTGATCCTGCAGCTCGGCGAACAGGTGGTCGGTCTAATTTGTCTCCAGTCACAGATAAGGTGCACCAACAGGAGGTACTTAGACACAGCGTGTTCCATCAATAACAAGAAGAAAAAAAAACGTAGGCTAAATATAGCCTTAGGTAATGAAAGGCAATTTTATCTTTAATATGAAGAAAAAAAGTCATAACTAACAATTTTGAGTGATATTTTTTTTAAATCAAGATCTTCACATTTTAATTGTGAATAGCCCATAATGTTCTAAAGTAATAGACATTTTGGTCCAGTATCTATCTATCTATCTATCTATCTATCTATCTATCTATCTATCTATCTATCTATCTATCTATCTATCCAGTATATATATATGTATTACATTCTATGGGGTCACCCTCAGTGGGACTTTCTGCCTGCATCACCCAAGGGGCTGGGGGCTCGGGTATCCGGAGCCATAAAGTTCCAAGGTATGAGTAGCAGTCACAAAGTGAAGGACGTGAAGAGTGTGAGACAGTGGTAGTAACAGACAGTGTTAAAGCCACAGAGTGCTGACAACTTTTGACCACAGCAAGCCCACCTATGTAGCATTTAATCTTAGCTTTTGGGTGTTAGGCTGGTCTTATAGTCTTTTTGATAAAGGGTATAACTTTTGGACCCACCGATGGAGCCTAGAAGTTAGAGAAACCTGAAAACTTAATTGACCAAGTTATCCAGATCCCTCCTACTCCATATGTGATCGATAGGGATAGCTCTCTATACGGAAGTGTCTGCTCCATATTACATCACAAAACTGGTGGGGAGAGGACAGAAGAACATAGGAGCGGATGTCCCACCCGTCCCACATAGGGAATAAAGCTCTCCCCCGTATTGTGATGGATAAAATATCATGGAATACACATTATAGGTGTGCCTGTCTGTTTGTGGAAAGCAATATAAACTCTAATGACTTCAGTGATATTATCCCTTTAATTCCTTGCTAACTACCATTCATTAAGGATTAGCAGCAGCAGGTCACCGCCTCTCTCCGACGGACGCACCTTATATCCCAGTAACAATTTACGTTATTGTAGAATTCCGGAACTTCAGAGTGTACAAAAGCCAGGTGGCATTAGTCACTGTCAAACCTGTGTATGGAAATCATAAGAAAGCACACAAGTGTTAAAAATACGATACATGGCTGCGCGCATGAGCGATTACATGAGACAGCTTTGTAATGTGCTTTGTGTCTGTCAGAAGCACTGGAGTTCTTTAAGTGGAGTGAAAAATAGCCGAGTTCCTCTCACTTGCGTAATTTATTTTATTGAACCATCCTGACTGCACTACAATGCCACAGTCACGGAATCTGTAATTTAGGGCTAATTCTGAGCACAGATTATTATTTATATTAGAAAGACACAATAAAACAGCACTCGCTGAATATCTAATCAATAAACACTAACCGAACATGGGCTCTTCATTTTATGTTGTATCCCCTAGAAACCAATTCAACGCAGTTCCTATTATTACACAACTGAGAAGCCAATTAAGAAGTGTAGTCGGCGCTGATCTAGAGGCGGATTCACATTTCAATTATTTAACTTTAGCAAAATCTGCTTGCTTTTCCTTGTGACGCGATTACTGCGTTGTAAAGAAAACTCTGATTCCCAAAAGCTTTATAAAATAATGTTAAGAGGCTTTAGCATACAAGCTATTGCTATTTTATAATTATACAATTATACATATAAATACATTAATTAATATTCATATTATATATATATACAGTCCGTGAATTTTGTTCAATGATAATGTGAAACTCTAAATCGGCTCCATTTTATGTAAATTGGTAAACAACTTGTTTTTTTTGCTAATGTTCATGTTCCGAGGCTTCCTCGAGCAGGGGAGCCGAGACGCAGCCCGCGCATTCAGCTCCCTGCTTGTTCCGTTCGCGGGAGACGCGGTGAGGTCCGTCCTGCCTCTAGACGCGCGCCCCTGTGAGGATCGAGAGATCTAGACGGGACGCGCACCTCAACATCATGTGTGAACGGCTATCTCATGAATATTCATGCCGCGTCTTAAAGGGGCATTTATCTTTTTTCCTCCTCCCCCTAATTAGGGGGGTAGGAGGATCTAGGAGCAAGAGGGATATTTAAACCCTCAGTTTGCAGTTATCCTTTGCCTGTGATAGTGCCTTGATTGCCTTCACTAGCGTTCTGTATCTATTTACGTTTATTGGTTACCTGAATTCTGCTTGTTCCTGACTACCTGTTGTTTGCCACCTGCCCTGACCTTTGCTCATGACCCCGACTACCCGATTGCCTGATCACTGTATTTATAGGCATGTTCCTGCATTATTGGGGACCCCTGTTGCCGTTTCTTCTACCTGGAGTCTACGTTGCTCTGTATTGCGTAGCTTCTCATCACCGCTGGGGGGCTTTTCCTTGTACTGCACCGTGGATCCACTTCCTGACCAGCCGTTAGTGACAAATAATGGTATCTTAGCACACCCCAAAAATAGTGGAACCATTTTAGACATACCTCTCAATAGTTCTGGTATTCATTGGACAGTCCCAATTTTCAGGCGCTGTCCTGCTGTCTTAGTAGCTGCCACATTATCCCTTCTTTTTGGGGAGTGGGGAGCAATGTGGATTGAGGAGATCCTCTGATCTCCCCTGATTGAGCCAAGAAGGTGGCTATTTGGCAATAAACATGTCTCCCGCGTGCCCCATCTCTTGTCACACCACCCAACGAAGATCTCTGGATTTGGAAATGTTAAGGTATGCTTCAGGAGAGACTTAAAGAATCAAATTAAAAAAAACATTAAAAAAATGCATTGTATGACATCTTGAACAAATTCTAAACATTCCAAAAGTGCAACTGCTTGGCTTCCATGAAAAAATCCAGGAAAAAACAATATAGCTAAAAAACGAATAAGAAAAGTCCGAAAAAAACGTTAAAACAAATATTTTATAGCAATTTTATTTCCTTAATGTTTTCCTGCCATAAAGCAGTCCCTCCAAAATTAGTGACTGTTGTTAACTAATAACAACAACAACAACAACAATAATAATAATAATAATAAATAATAGAAAATATCCTTCCTGATTGTCTCAATCAGACATTCATGGTTAAACTGTTGCAGGAATACTATATACAAAAGGAAATATTCCAGGAAAGCAAAAAAAAAGCATCTCTTCTAATTACAGCTAATTTACGTTACTGTAATTTGTTGTTATCAACAGGAAATGAAAACCAAACTAGGTAGGACTTTAACTCTCAAGACCCTCGGACACTTCATAGCCACCTAATCATGTATGTGATCAGATTCCATGACCCGGTAAAGGGGTCAGCGTCTGACAGAAATGATTTAATAAGATAGAACATCAGAATGTTGCAAGCATAGTTTATTAAATTTACCCAATACACTGTGATATGGCTAATATAACGGTTATAGCCGGAGGCTGGGAAGATAGGATTGCTTAATAGCCAAAAGAACAGGTATTTAACCCCTTAATGACAAAGCCCGTACATGTACGGGCTCAAAATGCATTGTTTTCAATGGGTTTAGGGACCGCCTATTGTCCTTAAGGGGTTAAATGAAACAAAAATTGAAACCTGCACTTATTTCCAAAATAAAATCTATATCGTACAATGGTTTTCTTTTAAATGTACGTTTTATTACACCGGGTACCAATATTTTGATCCATTTAATACAATTGTCGGGTAGTTTGAATGAATTAATGTTTCTGAAAGTAAATATACAATCTAAGCCTGCAGTCTAAGATCTGCAGTCTTTAGAACATCATTTATTGACAGAATGTAATTTTACGGGAACGGCGTGTATCCGAAGATCCGAAGTTTTTCAATAACAATGCGCTGTGTGTTTACCGGGTAGAAAATGATATATGCACGCAAGTTATTCATCAGATCTTCGGTTTCATAATATACATGATTTAGGAGACACAATCTCTGCCAGGGTAACTTGATAAAACATTGGTTTCAAATCATGGCCGGTCTTCAAAGGCCTATAAACACATCACATTTTATAATGCAATGTATTATCGATTGTAAAACTTTCGGCATAGGCTTGTCTGATGTCAGAATGTTAGACGGAGATGATACATTTTCCCAAATGTAGTTCTTCTATATGGGTATTTTTAATGGTGATAAATAACAAAATATGTTTCATAGAATGACATTAAGTTAAATAATTAGATTGTGTCTATTATTTTACATGTATTTATTTATTCATGTGTTGGTCGTACAAGTTAGCAAGGCTACATGAGTTTGTGACTCTGAGAACATGATGAAGAACTACGCCAGTAAGAAACTTGTAAAGTTAGAACAATAATAGAACATTAAACTTAAACCGAATAAAAATTATATTTTTGTATATTTGTACATTTTTGTTGAATCCACTGACCTGGAGGTCCCCATTGTTGGTTACCATCTGGGTGCCACCA
The DNA here is from genome assembly GCF_027358695.1 of Spea bombifrons. NCBI lineage: Eukaryota > Metazoa > Chordata > Amphibia > Anura > Pelobatidae > Spea > Spea bombifrons. The sequence continues at coordinate 39,261,643 of NC_071094.1, forward strand.
CTTTGCTTCCACATCTAATAGGGCAGAACTTAGTACAGTAAGTTCTTTACTTTATCAAGAGACATTACTTTGTTCTTTTTGTCTTAGAGGTCATTGAAGGTGTTCTGATGTTCTGGTCACATAAATCCAAAGCTTTGGGCACTCCTGTATCTGGTCCCGCCTTTTAATGAGCTTTTAGGACACCATTTCAATAAAATCAGTAAGTGTAGTATTGTTTATGGTCGCTTAGATGAGGCTTACTCATAAAATGTTCAATGTGTGTGTTAATAACTGTTAACAATTCAAATTAAGTTGAGTTGGCAGTCGAACTAAAAAGTTCTTCAACTTCAAAATCTACTTTACTTCCAGGGAAGAGGTAAGTTGTCCTGGGTCTTTAATAACCTCAATAAGGCTGCCCAGCTCGGCAACCAAATTGACCGACAGACTCATATGACAAGCTTGACTGCTGAACTTTGCAACAGACCGTTCAACGTAAGAATTACCTGAGACCGGTGAATGATTTTCACCTTCACCTTAACAACCGTCAACTCCATTCACCCACCATAGTTGTAACATTAACTACTTATCTACAAATGGCGGCAGTCTAAAAGAAAAATGTACAATGTCCTCAATGTAAGATCTAATGAAAGGTATCAACTTCAACCAAAGACTCCATTAAACTGTGATAAACGCTGACCCGCTGATACGGTGTAATTCAGAATGACAAATTAATTCCTCATTACCGAAAAAACCCTTTGTTTCAATGGACTTTTACAAATCTAAAACCCAGCATCATAAACGAAAACATATTAAACTTTTTTTTATTAGTTTTAATAATTCAACACATGGTTTCTATGGCACCTGCTTTATCCACTTCAGTGTATAATTCACAATCAATTACATTTAATCTAATTACAATAGATTGAATCAAAGCTAAAATAAAAACCTCTGTGTGTTTTTCCTCAATATAAGAAAGATAAAACATGAAACGTAGGTGGTTATTATCTGTAGCCATCTAATGGGATTGTACCTATGGTTCAAAATCCTAATTTTAAAACAAATTTTGATATAAGTATAACGTGAAATACAGGACCAATGCATCATTCCAATAATAAAGGATTACAAATGGCTGATAATAAACTGTGTGACCGAGTCAATCTAATTCTATTGCATAAGTTCTGAATATTCCCCCCCCCCCCCGGACATGGAACAATTCCTCTTGATGAACGAGTAGGTTAACGTATTTATTTGTCGTATTGATTGTCTGACGGATGACCATTAAGTAAAAAATATATGTACGCGCAGAGATCAGTTCACAAAACAGCCTTGATAAAGAGCCCCTTATTCCTGATGTAACGTAACACCGTCTGAAGCTATAAACCAGGCCAGGATGATGGTCGGCTCCAGAAGGCAACTAAAATGATACATATTGAATAAAAAGTTATGTCGGAAGAAGCAGACATCGAGACTCCCTGATGTTTTAATTTTTTGATTTAATTTTTTGATAATGCAGTACTGTTGCTTCTTTGTCTGAGACAGGGAAGAAAAAATACGACAAGGAGACGTTAGGGGGTTTCGGTATGTTCGTGGTTTGCCCAGAATCCTTTTATTTTACTCTTATCTAAAATCTGAAGTCCTCCTGCGTTTGCTTTTCCATGTGTTTGGGTTCATTGGACGGAAGCCACAGGAAGCGTTTATATGAGACATTAAAATGGCAAAATGCAAAGCCTACTTTTATTTTTTTTTTTTACTTTTCCGATTTCTGTAGCTTAAAGGCACAGCTGCACATCTTACAATTCAATGTTGTTTTAAGTTACTTCCCTTTGCCGGAGAAGAATACCGTACGTGTCCGTCGGACGTCAATAGTAAGGAACTGAGAAGGAGCTTCAGAGCTGAGACGGGATGGGGGCTTTTGAAGATCTTTGGGGGTATTATTTCTCCTTCTTATGCTCAGAGGGTTAATTGGAGAAGTCAGTCTTTCATTTAGATGGCAGCTCTTTGTAACTAAGATCATGCCAGAGTTTCATCTCGATAGCATGGAAAAGGTACAGTGTAGAAATAGGGGTTCTAGGATAAACAGACTGGGTATAATTTTATACGAGTGGCAAGAATAAGAATAGTATGCCTAGGTTTGTAAAGAACTAAATAACCTTGCGTTCCACGAGGGTCTTACGTCTGGTGATCATATGGCACGTAGAAACAAAGAGTTAAAACCTCAGCTTTGACATTCTGCCTTTCATGTAAGAGGGCCTTTAAGTATTGGGTCATACGGCACATCGGAAGAAACACTTGAAATCTTAGCTTCCATATGTCTGCCATTCTTCCAAAGAATAGTAACCATTATTCAGGGGATTGCCAGCCCGTTAGCTATTTTTGTTCAGGTTGATACAGTCCTGATGTTGTGCTGCAGCATATATTAAACGTACTCATGTTTGTAACATGTAACTACAACGCATGTTAAGTTGCAAGGAGATGCTAGAAGTGACATATTCCGTAGCGCTGGACAACGAGTAGAAAGGACATTACAAGTAGTGTATAACATAACAATCTGACTTACAGAAGCAACAGGTACGGGGGGGGGGGTCGTGGTCAAACGAGCAGAAAGTTTGCAAAAAGGTTGCGATGGTGAATGTGCTACAAAGAATATATGGAGAGAGCAAGTCTGGCATAAAGGTTTAATACCTTTAGCAGGAACATTCTTTTGGTTGCTATGGTGATAAGCAGTGACGTATCCTGGCCTAGGTGCAGGTCGACCGGTCCAAGGAGGCACAGCCTCTATAGATTCAAACGCGCGGCACACCTGGCCGCCGGGATATGACTTCACATCCTGAGCTCCATACTAAGGATGGCAGCCGCAGGGGAGGCACTTATATAGTTAACTTCTTATATATTTGCCATGCCAAGTAGCGCAAAAGTATGTGTACAAGAATAATAACCTCTCTCTGGCTAGCGGTGTTGATGTTAACCCATTCAGCACCAGATGAAGCCGTCTACATTTTCATGTATCTGGTTCTAAAAAAAAAAATACCATTTTATTTCTAGAACTTTTTAGGAAGATATCAGTCATACGATCTTATAAATTCATCTTTATGTATTAGGTCGAGTTCTCATTTGCGTTTAATACAAACTGCAAATGTGCCATTCTATATACATATTACAGATCTCTGTGATTACCTGCCTTCTGCAGAAGTGTGAATTTATAAACTGTGAACCCCCGAAAGGTGTTATTTATTTTAATTTTTGGAGGAGGCTGACTTTTTTTTTGAAATTGGTTCTAGATATGCCAGCTCCAAAGATATCTGTAGTCGTATACGCAAAACATAAATGTAAAAAGTAGGAAAAAGAAACAAATTAATATTGTTGTTATTATTCCTTTCCTGATTTTTGCATATAATGCCACAAAAAATAAAAGCCTACTTTGGAGAAAATATATTAAAACCGACGATGACAACCCGATACATAAGCTAAAGGAGTCCCTGCTGTCATGTCTGCCTGCATATTTCTATTGTTATTAACAGAACGCCTGGTTCTTGAGAAACATATTTTCAGATACAGTGTATTTGCCCTGTCGAGCTTAAAATCTAATTTTGTTGCCTGATGAACTGGGAGATAAAGTTACTTGTCGGTGTTTAAAAGGAGCAAACACAGCTTTATCGTTGTAATGTCACTCATCTACTATAAACAAGGGGGTAAGAGATATTCGGATGGAAAAGGACAAGCGTTAATAGATTGTTCTGCGGGATGGCGGGATGGTGTCCAGTGAGGACCATTTCAAACTTGATCACTTTGCAGTTTCAATAAGCTTCTTATTATTGGTGTATTTAAGGTATGTCAATATACCCCAAAAAAGGGTTAATGTAGTTGGGGAAATTATATGCTTAGACAGTCCTAGCTCTGGTCATAAGAGCTTACAATCTAATGGGATTTGGGGACACTTTATGGAAGAGCAACCCCCACTTAAAGTGCATTCCCAGGAAATATCGAAGGCAAATCCCTTAATGACAAAGCCCGTACATGTACGGCCTCACAATGCATTGTTTTTAATGGGTTTACGGACAACCCATTGTCCTTAAGGGGTTAAGTATCTGGGATTCCACCATGCTATATGACCATAGGATAAGCTCATTAGTTGGGTTGCGAAGAAAGAAGTTGATGCACATAAAATATAAGCCTTGTCAGGTTATTTCTTGGGTGGGACGAGGTTAACCTGTAGTGACCCTCATTAGCCCCGCTCAAGAGCAGGGCGAGAATCTATCTACCTACAGTACATGTTTTATGATAAAACCAATAAAAACCATTTCTTATCCCATACATGTTTAAAATCCCTCACCCTATCAGCCTCTGCTGGGAGACTGCCCCACTTATCTACCACCCTCAAATACGATTTCTGTATATGTTTCATATATTTTTAGCACCTTGTCCTATTATAGCCAACTACGCTAACACTGTTTAGTCAATTGTGCATTTTTTTCTCTTTCTTGGGAGAAACATGAAAAAGCAATGTGGACAAATTACATGGTTTAACGCAAATTCCCTTGTGAATAAATTGTCCATCTTTTTGGAAAGAAAGGGATTTATTTTTTTTACCGCAATGCATGAGAAATCCACAGATTGATTTCATGTGATAAATTTTATGAAATTCATCAGACTTTATCCATATCAAAAGAACTGCCCAAATCCCCCAGCATCAAAAGCTCTTGTACCACCAGATCTGTTATATCTGCTCCTGAGACAGGACATTAAAAATGCAAAGTGAGAGCAAAAGATAGATAATATTACATAAAAAAATTATATATACAAGTTTGGACTGTGGCAAAAATAATAATAATAGTAATAATAATTTATTATTATTATTTTTATTTTTAAGCAGAGGAAGTATACATTTCAATTAAAACTGGGTTTAATGTACATGTCCAGGCTGTGCGACCCACAGACCCACATTCACCCCAAGACTGTGGGTCGGCAAATCTTACATTTTGCACCAAATCGAAACTTCAATTAAGTCAGAGGGAAATTAAAATCACAATCCCAGTCAGTAGATTAAACCCATTTGGCCCCAGGGTTGATCATTTCGAGACATTACCAGATTACCTGTGTTTCCACGATTTTAAATTAAGAACTTCACGGGCCCTAGCCTAGACCCCAGATTGAAGTTATTGGAGTATTTTTTTTTTGTAATGCGAAGTACAAAAAATAAAATATATTTTATGTATATTACATGTTTAAAAAGAAATCTCGACTTCGGAAGGGATTCAGCTAACTATTGAGACCACGTTGAGTTACCTCAATCTAAGAAACGGATACTCTTCCTGTCCTTGCAAGAAAACCCCTGGAAAACCCATTCTTTCACAACCCTTCAACACCCACCCGAGCGTCAGGGTGGGAACGTCGCTTCTCCATAGGATTCTTCTGGACTGATAAGTGAACAGGCGTGTATCATACGATGATAACACAAGTGTGAATATTCCATCATTCGTCGCTAACCACAGCACCTGTTCATAAGCTCTCAATAAAGTCAAAGAAATGGAACTGAACCTATGTGACTACATTAACCCAGTAACCATTATTAACTCTATCAACTTCATATATAGACTTTCACTGTATCTACCAAATAAGATTGCTTCTAGTATTAGAGATATTCCTCTGGTCTTCTTTTCAATATATCATTTGGCCTGAGGGGGGAATCCAAGCCTGATAGCTCATTAACATGACTGATCAGAACATATTTAGGATACAATGCACACAGCGTCCAGTACTGTCCAACGGAAATTCACCAAAAGGGGGCTGAATAGAATAGGGGTCCCATAAAAAGGGACACAGATGGGATCCAGACAAGGTGTAAATGCTGCATAAAATCCATGTGTTAAAAAACAAGCAAAATGCACAACATTCTGGTAGTTGCCCATGATGTTCAAATATGAAGAGCCAAGGGTACATTTGTTCCAGATGCCCCCTCTCCTAAGACCTTCCCTGGCAGTAACAGAGCCTTTTTCCCCCAAAGCACCCTCCGTTATAATACAACATAAGCCGTTTTAGGAGAACACATCATCTACCCTTACTAGAAATCGGATGTGTGCCACCAGTCACTAAGCCACCCCATTTTGTCATCTAGAAAACGGTGTATATGTGCATCTAAATGTTGTAGGGCCACAGTGTATAGCAGGTCCCTGGTTTTCTTCTTCTGGGGCCGCACTCCCCATTCCTTCCTTCTCTACCTGGCTGAAGCCTAGGGAGCGTGAGATTTCCCAGGAGGTGTCCACAATGTATCTGACAAACTCCCTTCTAACAGTTGGAAATAACGTGTGCTAAAAATCCATTTGTTTTGGTAGAGGAACATAATTATGACTTCATTTGGCATCCACTGTTGGTATCTCCTTAACCAGCGAACGCATTCATTAAGCAAAGCGTAGTTATTACATTACATCTCATTTCATTTTCAAGAACATATCTACGCTGAAAAATTCTAGTCCATTCTCGGTCAAGAACAAGGAGCATTAATATATTAATTACATGCTAATTAGGAAAAAAAAAAACCATAAAGCTCTGGGCAATGACTTTCCCTCAAGGACTGTGTTGACTGCCCTTTATCTTCAGGTTATATGGAATCTGCAGGAGATGCGCTCTACATTTGAACACAAATTCTTATCTTAATTTAATCACAACACTTTTAAAGGGAGGGAGCTGTGACCTGGAAGCTTAGATGGAAGCCCCATCGCTCACAGATGTTGTGAGCAAAAGCTTCAACTCCCAGCTTAAATGTTGGAGGTGATCTTTTGGGTCAAAGAGGTTCCTTTCTTAAGACATCTTTTTTAACCCACCAGAAATCAGATAGTAAAATTACTGTGAGTTATTTAGGGTTTTTTTTTTAACAGCTATCATTTCTTTAGACCTTTTGGTCATTTTCATCTTTTTTTTCTGGGATTTATTCCCGTATTGGCATGATTAGGATAGAGACTTCAAAAGACAGTCGAAATATCTGGAGACACACAGAACATGTGACGCGAGAGATATTAAACATATATCATATTCATGCTTTCAAGTTCACTTGGGTGCTGACTTTTTGATGATTGATTTATTCCGTATGAGCTGTGAGCAGAATCATCCAGTGATTTTTTTTTTTTTTAAATGTCTAAAAGGTAAAGTTTTCGGGCTCACACCAGAACGCTGAGGTCTTTCTAAACAATTTACTTGTCTGTTGTTCACAGTGTTCTTAACTTTGCCCTTTTAATATTTGAACTCCTTTTAAAAGCAATGTTACTCGTTTATTAGAACATGTATGGAGAAGTATTTTATATGGTTTATATATATATATATATCTATATATTTATATATATATATATATATATATATATATATATATATATATATATATATATATACACACCGATCAGCCATAACATTATGACCATTTGGTCCCACTTTTGCCGCCAAAACAGCCCTGACCCATCGAGGCATGGACTCCACTAGACCTCTGAAGGTGCGCTGTGGGATCCGGCACCAAGACGTTAGCAGCAGATCCTTTAAGTCCTGTATGTTGTGAGATTCGGCCTCCATGGATGCGTCCCGGTGCCATGTGTTCGCCAGGTAAACGAAAACGTTATTCATCAGACCAGGCCACCTCCTTCCATTGCTCTGTGGTCCAGTTCTTATGCTGATGTGCCCATTGTAGGCTCTTTCGGCAGGGGACGGGGGTCAGCGTGGGCACCCTGACTGATCTGACTGATCTGCCCCATACGCAACAAACTGCAATACACTGTTTTTTAGCAATTTGAGCTACAGTAGCTCGTCGGTTGGATTTGACCACACGGGCCAGCCTTCGCCCCCCACGTGCATCAATAAGCCTTGGCTGCCCATGGCCCTGTCGCCGGTTCACCGCTTTTTCCTTTCTTGGACCACTTTCGATAGTTAGTGACCCCTGCAGACCGGGAACACCCGACAAGAGCTGCAGTTTTGGAGATGCTCTGACCCTGTCGTCTCGCCAGCACAATTAGGCCCTTATCAAAGTCGCTTGGATCCTTACGCTTCTCCATTTTGACTTTGCTTCTAACACATCAGCTTTGAGGATGAAATGTTCACTTGCTGTCTAATATATCCCACCCACTGACAGGTGCCATGATAACGAGATTATTAGTGTTATTCGCGTCATCTGTCAGTGTTCATGATGTTATGGCTGATCGGTGTGTATTAAGATATATGGATATTAAAGAACAGCGAATACTTAAACAGTAGTCAGTGTGTTAATAATTTTGAAATATTGAGAATTTTGATAATAAGTAATTAGACATATTTTGTCATGAGCACACATTCAGAAATAACTAAAATGTGTGTCCTTTGCATGTATTATTGTATTTTCCTGGGCAAAGCGCCATGTGCCGGAGAGATAGAAATTGTATTAATATTAATATCTAGTTTTGCATTACAATAGCAGAATGCAATTGAATTGGACTTGATAAAATTAAAAATTGATTCTTGGACTTAAATGTCTTTATTTATTTTGTCTAAATTGGGTGCTGCAGACCTATTTTGCAGGAAATGGGCAAAATGTGTAACAGCGGAAAAGCAATTAAAATCTGGGGCTTTGTTCCATTCCAGAACTTAAGAACCATAAGAATATTAACTTTATTAACTTAAAGAAACTGTATAAGAGGAAACATAAAAAATATAGTAAAGCAACACTCTGGCCATCATATACACTTGAATCATTTACAATTCCCTTGGAAAAGATAAGAGTGAGTTAGTGTGTGTTAGTGGGAGTTTCAGTGCATTAGCGTTAGCGTGTGTTTGTGTGTGAATGTGTGTCTCATTCATCTCAGAATTTTCCCTATTCTATCTTTCTGTCTTCCCTTCTTTATTATTTTCTTAAACTAAGGAAGATAATATTTAAATTGTTATAATTTATGTGCTTTTACCCAGATTACAAATTGCAAAATAGCAAATTAGGCGCGGTGAAATTAATTTTGCCTTGTAGCTCGGTGACCACTGCTGCTACTATTTACATAAAAAAGACTCTGTTAAGAAATAAATAAACTGCATGTGGGAGATTTGTAACTTTGGTACCCTAAGGAGTTATAACATTTTTTTTACAAGCAAGTTGGTGTAAGTGGAACAGAATCTGTGCAGTGAAAGCCATTGTGGGGCTTTATTCACTAAATTGCGAATCGTATGGGACCTGTATTGTCATTTTACTACATTGGCAATATATGTTTATACCATCTATCACTTTTATCAGTGAAAGAAGGGTACTTTAAAGGGGATTAAGGGGGTGTGATTAAAGGAATGTCTAGGGGCCAGGGCTGTATCAAAACTACTTATGTGAGTATGTGATCCATTTATACTAAGACATGTAACCGAATAATGCATTCAGGAAATAATAATGTGTTTTATTCTTTCTTCTTATATAAACATTAAATTTTTTCATTTAAGGCTATAGAACAATGTAATATATTCATATTTGCTTGGGAGTAAATTGCCAACCATGGTAAGAGATTGGAACAGCATGAATTGCTATATTAAATGAGGGAGCCCATGTAACATCCCAGTCTAAGATGAGACCAAGCACTGATTAAGGTTTGGGTATTTACAGAAGGAAAAAACAGGCAGACTAGACGGGCCGAATGGGTCATATCTATCGTCAAGTTCTATGCTTCTATACCTTGTGCTTGTGTCTGTATCTCGCTCACATTTGTGAATTTAGAGCAGGATTGTTTTTAGAAAAACTTATATTAGAACAATTATATTGTATATTTCTTGCTGTACAATGGAGGTTTATTATCAATTTTTTTTTTTTAGCTCAGAAATTGTTATAGTAGGGGGGTGCATATTAATACGTATTTAAAACTAGCATAGCTGGTTGGAAAAATAATGTATTGGGGTACTTATTTAGAAAGAAAAAGCTTCAGGAACATTGTTTGCATCGCCCTAAATGTACTTTCCATATTGTACGGTTTGGTTCAGGCTGGAGAAGCATAGGCTTTTCCATATCTGTACATTTTAGATAACGTCATGTCTGCTAAACAATTGTACATGCATGTGAATTATTATATTTATATATATTAGTAGAAGTATTATTGAACACTTTTGAGCTTTTCCCTCAGAAATCTCATGGTGCTGCCACAACCACAAGGGATTCTGGGTAGGCACATGCTAATAAGGCTAACAATAATCACCTTTTGCCTCTATATCCACTTTATACATGGATCCCTTGAAAGTAATTGCCTTCTGTACAGGACAGCCTTTAGACAAAACTTGGGTAAGAGGTGCAATAACCAGATCACCGTTCATGGACAGCTTTTTTTTTTTCTGGAAGTCCGAGGTTTTGTGCTTCTCTTTGTGTGCTCTGTGAATCCAGTGAAAAATCGCGGCGAAGCTCAAATCCAACGAAAAACTGTTTCCCCGGCAATCCCCATGGGGTATGCCAGGGCCTTTCCTTCCCACCCTGACCAGAAGGTCTGCAGGAAAGCCACAAGACTTCCCCCTTCTCTCCTAATAACCAGAATCCAGTCTTCGCTGCGACACAGTGTTCCAAAAACATCAAAACGAAAAACATGTCCAAATAATATCGCGTTCGGACCGTGTATCAAAAATCCATCCTAATTAATAGGAACAAGGACACCAATGGACAAGAGTACACAGAGAAATAAATAAGTGCCCATCCCTATCCATGCTGCCAAAAAGAAAAAAAATTGTTGCACCTCAGCCCTAAAGCCAAAGGATCACATTTTTCTGCCCCTCACATAAGGTACTAGACTTAATCTCAGCCAGCTGTTTCATCCTCAATGGGACTCATCAACATGAGGCTAGGATGCCGGTTTGGTACTTGAGGCTTGGAGTAGCACGAGAAATACCATTACATAAGTTATGGTGAGTAAAGGTGATGGAAAACCCTTCCACTTAAAATTAAGGGGGTGGTAGAAGTATTATTACACACTCATCTACAGACACCAGACAAGCCAGAAGGCTTGCTTTTCCCTCAGAAATCTCATGGTGCTGCCACAACCACAAGGGATTATGGGTAAGCACATGACTTTATTTGCATGAGTGTTTAACAATGCTTTTTAAGTGGAATATATATTGGCTAGATATTGAATTAATTCACGTAGCTAAACTAAAAACTGTAATTTTTCCCATTTTTGCCTTGATACATTGCATTTTAGTGTTTGACACTATAATACATCTCCAAACCCTGTTTAATTTCCTAATTTAATCCCGATTCATACAATGTATATTGGAGAGCTCGCCATATGTTGTTTGGACGAGTGACATCACAACGTGACTAATGATTGCATTCTGTTTTTGACCGCTGTGACACAGGTGAATCCACATTACCCCTGCCAATCAACCGAGCTCCAGAACATCTTTAGGATAAATTACTATATTTTAATTAACTGTATAATGCGCTTTAACAATTTTGCTCAGCTCTACACTTTCCTCTTAATCCTTCTTCCATCACGCTGTGTAATTAATAACGCTGGACATCACCTGATTCAGTGCAAAATTTGGCACTATATCGCAATGTCCAATCAGTAGAAAGAGATTTATAGTCGCATCACACTGAACAGGCTGCTTCCATTAAATTATATTAAAGCCTGGTTGATGTCAGTCTTTAGACTAATAAAAGATTGATTTAACATTTTAAGACCAAGTCATTGGCATTATCGTAGTCACATTTGCAATGCTCTGAACATTCAGATGTTTTATAGATGAAACAAAGGTGGCAGATTGAGATACTCCATAGCGTTTGCCAAATCTCCTTTTTTTGTATTTTTTTTTAGACCTGCTTTTTACATGGGATACTTATGTTATTAACTGAGAGGTCATATTAATAGAAAAAAAGTATGTAAAATACTGATATAAAAATGTAGTCTCGTGTTGCAAAAAGTCAATTATTACAAGATCAGATAAACATGATCTCAAACATACTAAAGTTATTTCCCTGTGTCGGGGTATTATTACAGATATTGTAGAGTTAGAAACTTTGATTTGCTTTTTAATTGCCATTTTACTTACTTTATAAAAAAACGCTAATGTTTATTAAATAAGCATTTCCATCTGTATCATAAATATGTATCATATAGTACTGCGCAAAAGAGGCAAGTGTGAAAAAAAAATGATGTCAAATAAGAATGTTTGAAAAAATAGACACATTAAGAGGTGATTTTTCTAATTTTGCAAAATGCAAAGTGAATGAACAGATGAAAAATCTAAATCAAATCAATATTTGGTGTGACCACCCTTTGCTTCCAACACAGGATCAAAAAGCAGCAGCAGTTCTTCTAGGTACACTCGCAAACAGTTACTTTAGGAAATCGGCAGGTAGTTTGTTACAAACTTCTTGGAGAACCAACCACAGTTCTCTTACGGATGATGTTGAGATCAGGGCTCTGTAGGGGCCATACTAACACTTCCAAGACTCCTTGTTCTTCTTTACACTGAAGATACTGCAGAATACATTTGGGGCAAATCAGATGCCTCCCTGGTGGTATCGCATGACGGATAAGTATCTGCCTGTACTTCTCAACATTGAGGAGACCATTGATAAGGTAATCCTCAATATGTTGATTTGACTTGTATTCTGTTCACTCACTTTGTCAAATGATAAAAGTAAGCTATTCACATGTCTTTGAAGATGCAATATTATATACTATTACAGAAAGTCACACATGAAATTGCGATTTCTCAACCGAATTAAGGTGTTTTGATAAAAACACAACAGCCTCTTTGACATAATCTGAAGCTCCATAGACAGTCTGGATTTTGACAGCTTTATTGAAATTAATACACTGTAGGTTTACCACAGATGAGCTGAAAAGTTCAATAAGTCAGAGCTAGAATGGCGTCGGGGGAATCCTCAAGAGGCAAAGATTGCCCTTTAAGGAAGAGAAATATTCAGTCTACGTTAGAGAAATCTGCTGTTTTCTTTTCTAGATTTTATTGGGTTTTTGAATATGGAGTTGCTTAGCTTGTGCCGCCTGAGGGTTGAATAAATATTCTAGAACAGGTCCACATATATATGTACAACGGAATTCTGTATCTGTACAATAAATTAGGTGCCTACATTAACCATGTAAAGCTGGACACCTATAAATCCTTTAAATCTTAATTTATTATTTGATAAGTACCATCTGTCCTTGTGTAAAATTCATATAGTCCCTCAATATAACCATTTATTTGTCTGCAAGTGTTATTTGGGTGTAAACATTAACAAGTCTAGTGGCAGGTCAAGTTATGGGTTAACACGACGGACCAGACTCAGTTGAGGTTGGATGCCCTTGCCTGCTAGCACTGGCAAAACAACTTACAGGAACACTTGCAGGGTCTTTTGATAAAATGATCTTCATGATGTCTTCGTGTATTTGAGTTTGAATGCCTTTTTCCTTGAGGTGGAGAATAACTAATATCGACTAGGCCCATAATTAAAGATTTTCATACAAAAAATGTTTTTTCAAATTTTTTTTTCCTGGGAGATTATATTTCCAGTGGAATTTTGATTAACACCAGTCTAATGAAGGACTAAACAACATATTTTCTAGAGATTCTAGAACTGTATGCCACTTACTGGCATCAACACCAAAGTGGCCTACCTGAGAACTCTCTGGGTTTGATTGAGAGTCTTTGGATGAAGCACTACTTTACTGAGTCTTTGAGTCTTCATTGTCCAGCCAGTGGAGCGGCACTTGGTAATCCACAAACTAGCCTGCTAACAATCTACTTAATGGAAATGGAAGAGGCTTAAGATCTCAGCAGTGGTCTTGGTGGCACAAGGAGGTTAGGAGGGGGGGTTGATAAGACTGTTTCTTTAATCGTGGGCTTCTGTGGTCATTAAGATACGTTTTTACCTATATAAGCATATAACAGAATCTGAGATTTTTAGCGTCCTCTGTGGAAATCCTCCAAGTCTCTGTTTCCTATAAAGCGTCCCAACTACTGCCACATGTACAATAATATAAAAGCAAACCTTACTAGTAATGTAAAATAATCAATTTTGTTTCGACTCCCTTTCTTGCCATAAAACCCACCATAAAGCTGTCTTGATATTTCTTTTAGATTTTGTAGAACGCTAACACTTTTTGTTTCTTATCCTGATTAGTTTTAATTCACTGTAAAAAAGGAAACCACACATTTGAACGGAAAATAGCACGTAGCAAGTTGTTTAGAAGGATAGCAAATAGCCAAAACGAAACTTTTTGTATTTCAGGTGAGCTGTGAAATCTCACGTGTTTACTAATGCTCAACTTTATTAGACTTCACAGTTTAATGAAATTAATTGACGCATTTGATGTCACGACTAACGATGCGGTGAATATAATTTGTGATAATGCAAGCAATGACTGCAGTGATGTCATATGTTATTTGCTTAATTATGTGAGGTAATCAACAATATCATTTTCCTGGAGGTTTAATGTTAAGAACTGGGAGCTGTCAGGATTTACCCCAGAGTATCAGGGTTTTCACCCAAATCGCCAGGTCAATTACTACTCATATTTTGCTCTGATTTGCTTACATCCAAGAATACAAATTGATGACTTCAAAATACATTCACCCCCCGATAACTTGTGCTTTTCACAAGGATCTTTATTAGCACTATTTGGTTATCATCAATGGTACGGTGTCTTTGTGACTGGTTATTAAAAGTTTAATATTTGTAGAGCCTCTAGGTCAGCAGCTTCTACCCCTAGGTGTATTCTGCCCAATGTTAACAAGACCTAGGCCTAGGATGGTGGGTCTGGGGTTGGCAACAACCCTGTCACAAAACCAGGAGCAGATCACTCTTTAGGACATTTAGGTGCCTGGGTGCACTTAATGGGCCGATTGGTGGAAATTAGAGATCTGCTCTGGGCCGGGGCTAGGGTGGCCCTCAGCCTAAATACACAACTCCTTCTATCAGCTCCCAATAAAAGACTTTGTCCATTTCAAGGCAGTTATAGACGGTGTGAATAGGTTTTACATAAAAAAAACTAGAAATTATTGACAGTCAATCAATTATGCAAGCTGATATCTGTATTACTGTTAATTAGGGAGAATAATGTATATATTATGTACATCTTACTTGACTGGCAGTTGCCGTACTTTGGAAATAAACGTGTCCGATATCCGTACGGCACTGAAAAAGTTAATTAATCAAAAAGAAAGCCACAGGTACGCAGCTTCCTTTCCATTCTTAGACCCTCGTTGTTTGAACACTAGCGTTGCCGGTATTACCTTGCAGCATCGTAATGTCAGATATGACGGCGAATATCACAATTCATTTGACGTCTGCTCCTGGTGGCGCCACTGAAATGCCAAATTACTCTAAAAAATATAGGTATTTGAAATGAATGAATAATTTACACACTGCAGCAGTAAATTCCTTTTTTTTTTTCCTTTCAAGGCCTTTTTTAGAAAGTTTAACAGCTGTAGTTTAAGGCAAAAGCAGCTAAGTGGAACTCTATAACAGACAAGTTCTTTTTTCTTTGCCTCTTTTATTCAAGCCACAAAGCGAAGTACCTAAACAAAGCCTGTCTTCCTGAATATAAAATGAAGTGGTGTTTTTTTGTGTGTGTGCAAATTAATTATTTGCCTGTTATGAGGCTTTATTGCTCTTTGTTCGCTTTATTATGATCCAAGATAATTTATAACCGAAGTGCGTACCCCAGCAGCTCACATGCGATAGGTTTGCTTTCTCATAGGGGATTCTCAGCAGGAGGTGCTGTAAATGTTTATTATCATACCAGCTATGTCGTCTTTCATGTATTATTGATTGCAAGCAGATTCAGAGTTCTCTGCGCAAGTTGTCAGCACATTACTGGTAGGCAAAAAAAAGACATTGCAGTTTATATAAGAAATAATAATGCACTTGTCAGATAGGAGAATTTAGAATAATCCATATCTAACAATCCAGATCATGTGGATTGTCCATTGTACTCATCTTCTATAGAAAAGGTGGTCAGTGGACACGAGAAATTCCCAGGATCGGCTGTCCGGAGCGCCCCATCTCATGATTCTAGAAATGGGGTGTAGTGGTAATAATTGGCAGATCTAGCCATGCATAGATGCAGGTCTTGCCCTCGTTTGACCTTGTGGAGGTGAGGAATGTGCAGGGAGGTGAAAGAACCATGGTGGTGAGTTGACATGACCAAACATCTCCCTCCACGGAGGTGGAAAATACTAACCCAGAGTCCCAGGAAAGCAATGTTTTATGAAACCCACCAAAGCTCCCAACTTTGGTGACCAGGTTCATGCAAATCATTCAATGTCTACAGAAATTGGCTTCTAAATATTCTTGAAGACAATCCAAGCCTAGTAAGACAAAACGCAACAACATCCAATCCGTTTCAAATAAATAAGGTTAACATAGTTTTACCTTGATAAATACTACTATGTGTACCTGGATAGGGGCATTCTTCACCTAGAACCAAAGTACTGTCAAAAGAAATGCATAAGGGGGTCCCATGGGCCCCGCACAAGTTCTGCTACTGTTGATTTTTCCATTTTGTATGGTGACAAAAGTTTATGGAATTATCTTCATATCCTCCTTTTGTATGTGGGCTTGAATGCCATTTTTCTGTAGATGAGAGATATTTAACATGGACCAAGCTCATATTTAAGGATCAAAGTTTTAATATAAAAATAGAGACGTCATGTTCGGATTATCTCATTCTTTTTCTTGGGAGATTGCATTGCCTGTGGAATCATGAGAAATACTACTCAAGTGGAGTATAAAGCGGCAGGCCTGGGAAGTCTCTGGGTTTGTCCGAGGGTATCTGGGTGAAGCCCTGCTTCCCCTGGTCAGTTTTTTTAATTGTCCGGGCAGGGGAGCAGCAGAAGAGGGGCAGCTACGGGTTGATTACCCTGGGAAGTTCCCACATATAGTCATGGACAAATTTGGTCTACCATCTTGGTTTACCAGATGGTCTTTTTCCAACCCCCTGTATGTGATTGAGCAATGTATCCCATGTATGGACAGATCTCTTTTCTCTGATGCCTCATGGTATTCATTGACATAGTTTTGAGAGTAATAGTAGTAGATGTTAGGACATGGTTTACTTGCCAGTGCACCAGGCACAGAGGTTGCAAGGGCCACACGGCCCCCAGGCTCCAATGGGCTCAAGATACAGCAGCAGCTGCGTTGCAGTATATAATAGTTCTCATTTTCATTAAAACATCTTATATATTATTTAGCTGTTTCATAAATTAAAGCTATGATATGAAGCCCTTGCACTCTATTAGCGTAGGAAACAAATAGCTAAAAAGTCTGAACGTTCCTTCAAGGCACTGAAACGCTCTATGCTGGTTTGGTGGTTTTCAATCTTTTAATATAATGGACTTTCATTTAGGAACTTGACTGTTCTTATAGGAAACTTGCAGACTTCACAACTCCAAAAGCAGCGCAGTGGATTTTTATGTAGATTTTCTTTCCTTTGTTTCCCGTTATCCCCCAAGGGACATCCATTCCCAACAACTGCTTGAATTTGAGATCATCTGAAATGTAACAGACACATTGCAAGACCAAGCTGACTGCAACAAATAATAAACAAATAATAAAATAGCTTGATAGACGAATGCAGGTGGCAAATCGTTTTAATGGCACTATTTACTTTTCTGGAGAGCTCCAGTGACGCAAATCATTTGATAACGGAGGGAGCCTTGTGCTGCAGCTCTGGTGCTGCAGCTTCTCCATTTTATTCTTAACATTTTAACTGATACATATTAAAACTACTTTAATATATATACTTCTTTGGTGAGGCTGCCTGGGACATTAAACAGCAATTTTAATACAAAAACCTGTTGTTTGCCTTCTTTTTGATCCCGTCTGTTCTTATAAGCATTAGATATATAGAATGTCATCGTAAAAATAGACATATACACCCATCTGTACAGATGGTAAAATAATAAATTATTTTTATAAAAACAAGAAAAGAATGAACAGTAGTTCTAGATAGAAATGGGGGATTTGCATACGTTGAACCGAAGACAGAGAACCATTTGAATTTGAATCAGGGGACAGTGGGACTAAAATGTCACTGTTCAATTTAAAGTCTTTTGTATGACATTTTCAGATGCTGGAGAACGCGGCAATACAAATTTCCCTTTGCCTGACTGTAACTACTGGTTTAGAAGGGTAACCGTGGGTTTTTAAGTACACATGTGTGTATTAGGAAATCACGTGTGATCATATGTGATTGAGGGGAAAACATACCTATATGTTAGATGCATATTTTTTAAAATAATTACTTTTTAAAATGTATCACTGCACCTGCAACATTTAAACCATACACATATATTTACTGTATACGTGTCACGCCAGCTATAGGAGTCGGCACGGTTTCGCAATGCAGAGCTGGTATCAGCTGATGGGCAACACACGGCACAGGAGCACCAGGAACGTGGTGCAGAAGGGCAAGGCAGAGGCTTAGACAAGGCAGGCTGAGGTCAGGTATACCAGAGCAGGACTCGAGACGCCAGTACAAAGGGATAGGCCTGGAACAAAAGTCAAAGCAAGGCAGGGGTCTGGTACATAGTTTAGCATCCAATGGTGACAGTACAACAGGATAAAACAACTTGTGGTCAAGTCAAGGCAAGGAACTGGAAACCAGTGCAGGACTCAGGACAAGGCAATTACAAAGAATTATACACAGAGTCTAGAAATGGCTCTTGCTTGGGCAAGGGCTACAATGTAAGGGTATATAATGTATAAGGGAAAGGTGTGCACACCCTGCAATTTAAACTGAGTGTGTGTTCCCCTATAGGGCAGATATTGTCCTTTAAATCTACAAGACACCGACGATCATCCCCGACATGTACCAGCAGCATGGCAGCGAGATCATGCCCACTGAAGCAGCAGTATCAGTGAGTATTTAGCCCACTGGGCATTTGGTCCAGATGGCCAGTCCAGGGCTACCTCTAGCCCCTCCACATAGCACTGCATTCTTTGTTAGTGTAGTTGTCCAACAAAACAGATAGCGACACAAATGGGCAACCAAGTTGTATAGGTCTCAAAAAAGTGACGTATGTTACGAGCAGCCAGTACTTGCAGGAGCAGCATTTGCCTTGGCAGTTTAAGTGTTAACCCGCTCTTTGTAAAAAGAAGTCAAAAGCACCTTCGCATGAGAAATGGGCTATTTAAAAAGGTGCAAAGTACTTCGATTGTTTTCATTTTCTATACAATAGGGATGAGGCGGAATGAATCCTCTGGCTCTTTCTTGTGTCTGACATACTGTGAAACCTGGCACGTAGCATTGTGGTAGAAATGCTCAGATTTTGCATTTTAGCCATAATGGGGTGACTTCAGGAACAATCGGCCCGGGATGATATTGAAAGACCGAGGCTGTTTATTTTTAGGCAGGTAAAAGATTTGAATAGCTGCTGTTTTGCTCGGCAGTTTAAAAGTGCAGGCTTGTTTCTGGGAAAACAAAGTATTCTCCATTGTCAGCCTAAGGAACCGGCATTAGTTCAACATCTCCTTTGTCCTCATACTTTTCAATCCAATGAATTGCATACAAGTGTAAATGTACCTTCTATTCTGGGCTGTAATTTCTCATTTGAAATGTGGTAACACCTCATTTCTTTTCCCTTGCCTTTCTTTTTCTCACCGCAGTCATCGCGCACGCCGAGATTTCTCCTACACAGAGCCGTATTTCCCATTACCGCAGAATAAGGCACGTTGACTTGACCATTGTTGGCAGCTGTCCTTTGTGTAGAAGAGGCTCTCAAACTTATGTTGGGCTATGATAGTTTTATACCAGATATCAATTTATTAAATTGATATTATTATTATTTTCTTTACCAGAAAGTTGACGTTATAAAAGTTACCTCCTAGTATCTACTTTCACATTGGTGGGAACTGACCTCACAAGTATATATGGAACACTTATCCACAAGTAACATAATGAAATAGACTGCATGCTTCAGTAGGAAAATAAAACTCTTATAAAAATGAATGCATGTAATCAGTGGCGTATTTCCCTCCTTACTACTGAATTTAGGGATACAGTGTCATATACCAGCACTCCATGTTTTAAGGGTTCAAAGTGCCTTTTATTGCCTACTATAGGGCTGTGCTGACAATGTCCTTCATACTGTCAATAGGCCAGTTGTGGAGATGAGGGATCTCCCTTGGAACCAGCCCAAGAGGACTACCCCCCCAGGTTTTGAGGCAGTCCTTCTGCTGCAGTAGCCTAAGTCCATGGTCAGTGTGGTCAAGATTCAGTGAGAGTTGTCCATCTGTGCTTGGGGAGTTGATATCTGCTGGTGGACAAAGGTACTCCGGGACAATAGGACCCTCGATTATTCATTGTAAATGCCTCCAGTTGACAGATCATTTTAAAGTTATGGCTTTGGCTTGAGTTCACATAGCTTAATAAACCTGTTGATGGCCGTTGATATAGAGTTCTGGAGATCCATTCTAGAATACCACTGAAAGGGCTACTCCATCTTTTTGAGATATCAGCAAAATATCTCTATGACCGTGTCTCATAGATGAATGCAAAATTATTGACTAAAATTAGATGACTCAGTTTAAAGGATTCAGAAAATACCAAAGGAAGGATATACATGAATCGGTCAGTGTTGAGTAGGTATCCAAATAACAATCAAGACACTGGATATCTGTAACTAAATATCTTTAAAATAATTTTCCCTGTGCAATGTTGAAACTGAACCAATTCTGTCAGAATCCCTGACCCTGGGAAAACCGCATATTATGTGCTCAGGCAGCTACATATCATCCATTTGTATCAGTTTTCATTGTTATCTGAGCCCAATCTACTAGATAAACATCCTTGCTCCCTACCCTATAGAACGGCTCAGTCTTAATCCCCCCAGCTGGACACTATGACTAATACAAGTCTATGGAGGACTTCATTAGCATTGCCATAAAGAATCAGCTCAGTGTGGTGTTTGAGCAGGGAAA
Source organism: Spea bombifrons (assembly GCF_027358695.1). Classification (NCBI taxonomy): domain Eukaryota; kingdom Metazoa; phylum Chordata; class Amphibia; order Anura; family Pelobatidae; genus Spea; species Spea bombifrons. Next base: position 39,282,509 of record NC_071094.1, read on the forward strand.
GCCTTCTAAAATATCACGTTCTTTATTCATTATGGCAGATTTATCCAGTGAGAAGGGCTAAGCTGGCCTTGTATAATGTATATTTAAGTATAAGAAATGTGTAAGTAATCTCCCATTTTTTTATACATTAAGCAGGGCCAGCCAAACTCTCTCTGTTGCAAAAGCTCACATGGGATGGACCTTCAGAATGTATAGTAAAGTACAGCAGTCGAAACACCACCCTCCTGCAAACTCCCCTGAGAGCTCACCAATTAGATAATAGACCCCAAAGTGTGTTTTTTAATAGACTAATCTGGGCATGCTTTTGCCATATCAAATACTTTTTAACTAAAGCAACACTACAGCAACATTTATTTGGAGAAAATGTATCTTTCAAAAACTCTACACTGGTTTAATAGACTCTTTGACACTTCCAGGGTTAAACATGAGTAGCCAACGTTTGGAGGAAAACAGCTTAGCCTGGCATGCAGCAACCACCTTGGCACCAAAGGGGTCAATTAACTTCACTAGTGATTTAACATATTTTGGAGCACATAGTACCTAATTCTTGTGCCTTATGCATTTCATCAATTTGCAGCTGGCGTCGATTTTAGAACATTTTAATTTAAAATCCAGGCATTTCTTTAGGTGCTGTAGTGCAAGTAATCAGTTAATTATCCAATAAAGATTAAACAAGGCAAGCAATGAAAAATTCAATTAAAATGAGGACAATTGTTTCATACGTGAAGAGCGGTTTCTACAGGCAACCAAAGTCATAATTATGTGTTGATAATAAAGTAATAATTTTTCTCCTTGATGTTTTTTTGCCCCCATAGACAAATCTTCAAGACGGTAACCCTTTAAGTGCCGGAAAGGCGGATCTCCCTTTGGCATTCTGAGAATCTAATTCCATCTGTTTTATTCTATGCTTTTCGGCACTAGGGGGAGGTGTACTCCCTTCTGGCAGTGAATGGGTTAAATCTATTCCAGGGCTACATCTAGGTTTCCCCGCAGTCAGAATTTAACCCTTTTGGTTAAGCAGCATGTTCCCTTGTAGCATCCAAGGCTTGTCCTGGCACTCATAGGGTTTCTCTGTACTCCATCTGCTTTGTAAAGCTGTCTTAAAATCCAATCTGTAGTCCGTATAACACATTGTCTTAGGCTGCACTTGCAGATGTCAAATTTTGTATTTATTTAAAAAAAAAAAAAAAAGATCCAATATGGAGAATGGAAAAAAAAATTAAATAAAAAAAAATAAAAATAATTTAAAAAAATAAATAAATAATAATAAAAAATAATAATAATAAAAAAAAAAAATATATATATATATATATATATATATAGATCACAGTCATCTTTACTAATTTACTTTTGCAAACAATTCTATTGCATTACTCTATGAGCGATTCCTGACAAATTAATATGCGATTAGGACGAGCAATTAGATTTCTGCTTGAATTGTGTTAATATTGATTTATTTTAAAGAATAAGAATTGGACCGGCCCCTGGCTGCAGCCCTGCAGCTACAGATGCCCTCCTCCTCTGTGGTCCGATGATTCTTGCCACTGACTGGCAGCTTGAAACATTATATTGAGAGGGCAGCAAACATGTTGCTTTATTTTGGCTGCTTGCCAATCAATGGCAGGAAAGCACTCTAATCAATGCGATTATTTTTGTGCATGTGCACGGGATGGAGATGAGTTTGGTCGCTCAACATATTGCCGGAGAGTGGGGTGAATGTGTATGTGCAGAAAAATTAAAGGGATAGAGCAGCCATCATATGCATTAAAGTCTATATGAAGGCTGAAGTATTCCTTTAACATCTCATATGGAGCAACCTACACGTGATTAACAAAATGCAATTAACATTTAGCCACATTCTAAAATTTAAGGCTTAAGTTTCAAGAAAAAGACTTCTCCAACCCAACTACCGCATTGCCTCATCTGCAAAATATTTAACATTTCTGTGAAATAAGCGGGCTTTTAGAACATGCATCGTATAAGAGCGTGCTTACCGATCTTAGCAGTCCCCCCCCACCTATACTGTATTTCTACGTATTTGTTCGCATTACAGCAAAGGTAAAAAAAAATATACAGAGTTACAAAAAGTAAGAAATACTATTAAGAAAGCTTCTACAATTCATATTTCTGTAAAAATGACAGCACTGTCATCCTACTGCATGTCAGAAGAACATTTATTTTTTAAAGGTCTGCATATGTGCGATACTGTTTTCCAAGTGACAACACCGCTCAATTCCACAGGGAATAAGCCATTTTAAGATTGCATTGCATCTTACGTCGCAAAGCTCCTCGTGTTTCGGCAAGAAAGGAAAAGCTATGTCAAGCTATTTGTATTCTTCTGAGGTCTTTCGTGTCAGCGCAATTCATTTTTGAAACTCTAGAATTAGCGAAATGATTGATGGAGTACAAAATGTTTCTTTTTGTGACTACGGTAAGAATACTGCGCCCTCTAATTCATTCCTGTAACAAGCTGTAACAAGCTAAGAAAAGAATAATGCCTGATTTACAGTTTATCAATGAAAAATATACTATAATCCATCATCTGAGCATAAAAAAAGATATGCTCAGTAAAAAGGGATTCAAAGCATTACAGACGGGTGAATTTAATGAAATTTGAATTTTTTATTTTTTTTTGTACAATTTCCGTGAGCAGATCTCATATGGTTAATTTGACATGGAGGTCCCGCAAAAAAACCTGAAAGAGACGTTATTAAGGCAGCTGATTTCTCAGGTTTTAGAAGTGATAGTGGTAGTTTTTTAAAAAAAGAATATAATGGTTCAAATGGTTTAGATTGTCAGGAAATTAAAGTAAATGCCACAAATAAAAAAAAAATAATTGTAACTGAAAAATAACAAATATATATTATCATCTATCTGTCCATTTATTAACCCCTTGAGGACAATGGGCGGTCCCTAAAGCCATTGAAAACAATGCATTTTGAGCCTGTACATATACGGGCTTTGTCATTAAGGGGTTAAATACTCGGCATAATAAATCCCCTTCTTTAAAATTATTTTACGTACAAAAAAATATGCTATACAAAGTTACAAAGGTCGGTAATTCAAAAAATAGCATATAATGTGAAAATCTACTTCTCAAACTAACTTGATACCTAGATTTTTATGTTGTCTCATTCCAAGGTCAGGGCTGGACAATAGAAGGACAATATGGAATGTTTGCTCATGTCTTCAGGGAATTACTTTTCTTACTCCCGTTAATAGTGTTTTTCTTTGAGTTTCTGAGTATAGTGGTATTTATTATAACTTCCAACTTAGGTTTCGATTTTTCATTAAAATTTGAAAGAATTCTTGAGATTTGGCATTTTCATGCAGACGGGCTTCTTGCGCTTACTGTATATTAGTTTAGGACCCCCAAACAAACTTTTGTAACATCTGTAGGTGGGAAAAAATAAAACACATGGGGAACAGGTAGGAGCACAGCTGTGTATTGAATCAAATGTGAATTCAGCATCTTGCCGTGAAAAAATTTCATAAGCTAAAGCTTGAGTCGTATAATCTGTTCTGCGAATGATAGGAAACCAATGTTAATCTGATAAGACTGGAGTAATATGATCACTGGGTTTTAGCTCATGTAACAATGTTAGCGATAGAACTAGGGATTAGCTGAAGCTCCTACATGTTGATTTTATTTATTTAATTTATTAGTCGACAGTAGAAGAAAAGTTAACAGGGCTATAGCTTTTTTGAGCATTTAAAAAAAAAATAAAAAAATAGAATGCCACAGAGTAATAAAATTGAGTAGTCAACTTATTTTATTTCTACCATAAAATAAGAACATTTATTTACATTTTCTGTTAAGAGTAGGAATGCTTTTGTATCATTGATGTCAAACAAGTCATTATCGATCTCCATTTCTTGACTAGAGCAGTACAAAATGTTGAAAATCACATTCTAGGGAGTTTTGAAAGTTGTCCCCTTTTTCCCTGCTTGCGCAGTAACTCTTGTGAAAGCGATGATAGTAAGTGGGAAAACAAACAATCCAGACCTCCGGAAACAAAACCATAAAATGTGACAAATCCTGAATAATAACACCCCCCATCGACCTTACTGGCACTACTCCCAAATTGTTCCCCCCTAGGTGAACCACTAAAACCGACCGGGGGCCCAACAACCTAAACAGCTGTACAATCCCCAAAACTAAGGCCCGACAGACGAGAAGACACTGCAGACAGGGACACCCACCAAGACTCCCACCTATATTGGTGATGACTGCAGAGAAGATGGCCGCCAGACTCGAGGAGACGCCTCACAGAGCGCGCACGGTCCTAGATCAGGACTCCTGCTGCAGTAACGTGCATGAGGGTGGGCACCACTAGGCCCGGAAGACACCTCAGGCGCCGCTGCCTGAGGTAAAAGGTGAGCGAACTGCTCACGAAGCGCCCTGCCACTGTCCTTGTACACACTAGCCCTGAGAGCAGCGAAGATTGCCTCCAGATACATGCTTCAGGCCATCAGGAACCACCTCAGCTCAAGCAGGTAAGGGCTGTCAGCCATTGCTCCAAAAGTGGCCCTGACCGGGGTCACCCAACAGGGCACCCTAGGGATTCCCACCCCCACATTTACATGTCCCAATCCCAGAGCACTCACCCACACTCATACATGCTCCCTGTCCATTCAGCTAATTCCCAGGGGCCTTGCATAGGTTAAGCGCTGCGTAAATCGTTGGCGCTATATAACTAAAATATAATAATAATAACTTGGTGAAGCCATATTGGATGTGACGTTGTCGACATAAAAACACATAGAATGTCAGTAAAAAGCACTTTGCAGGATTTGTCCTTCACAGTCATTATACGCAGTACATGTGATACGATGTTGTGTTTGAAGTGGCTCAAGGTCCATGGTACTTATCCGTCTTTACTGTAAAAGGACTGTTTGCTTAACTTAACATAAACATTATTTTTAGCTTGATGGAGATTTCCAGAATTGGGTTCTTAAGCGGTGGGAGTTAAATATCAAATAAACATTTTTAATGTGGCGCAATAATCATCTTTTCTGTGTTACGTATGAATTCCTGATAGACAAGTATGTAGACAAGTAGAACACTTTGCAAAGTAGCGTACGGCAGGGGGTATAATGTGCTATAGATTACCTATGCATTATTCTTAGAGACAATTTTCCTTTACCTATATTTTCCTTTTAAGTCCTGATTTAAAGACATGCTGAGAATCCTAAAATCTACAGATGGATGAAGTGAAACTTGTAAGCATTTCCACACAAATTGTATTTTTACAAAAATATATATGTGGATAATTTGAGCTGTATTTATAAAACCATTGTCCAAAATAGAAAATCCCTCCCAAAAAGGCTTGGTTGAGAAAAATAGCATTTTATACTTTTTTGTATTTTTGTATTCAATTGCTGGATATTCTGTGGGTCTTAATCATCCAATATGTCATGATAAATCCAGTCTAATCTAATAAAAAAAATTGTTTAATTGTTCAGTTAGGGTTTTTAAAAAAGCCTCCACATTTAGTTAAGAGGAAAAGCAGATTTTGAATTACATTGCTGGGCTCCACGCTGGACATCTTTTGTAATGAAATAAATATTTTTCTTTCACCCCTTAAAATTAAAAAAATATATTTTGATGGTGAGAGGGTATGATATATATATATAGATTTAATACTATTATTATTATTATTAATTAAAATTTCTGAATTAAAGTCTCACAACTCTAATATGATAATAATATTTTATAATAATATATAATAATATTTTCTGTCCAAAAATATGAAATTTACTCAGAGATGGAAAAAAAAAAAATATGCAAAATGTAAAAAAAGAAGAAAAAAAAATCAGATGAAAATCAATGATTTCATTTCTCATCATGTCCTGCCATTTCCAGCAAAATTAATATGGCTCTACCCTTTGCTGAAATTAAAAAAAAAAAAACGAAATATGAAATTCACACAGTGTAAACAAAGACATCTCTGAATTATCTCCAAATATATCTGTATCCGAGGTTGTAGGTCTATCCCTGGTAACCATGGCAAAGATATAATACAATACCACAAAGGCTGCGATACGTATTTGTTAATGTGAAGATTGTATCGTTGCTTAAATTTTTTTTTTTTTTTTTACCGTCCGCAAGACATATGTAATAATTGAAATCCTATTGTCTGTAATGTAACCAGCCTTAACCGATAATATCTGTGTGTCTGTATCTAATAGGAAGTTATTATGATGTGCTGTCATTGTGCATAGGGAAGTAATCGCATGAGGACAGATAATATCCTCTTTGGCACCACAAGCTAAGCCGTAAGATACATCCGGGAAGGAACGTTGGGTCTTTGGAGACAGCTCTGTCTATTATGTACAGGACAGACATTTCTTCAAACAAACTTCTGAGTCTGTCGTCTGTGGGAAACTAATGATGATGTTAAGCAGTTAATGGGAAAAAACGTAGATGATGTGGAAATGTTACCGTTCCGTTTAGTACTAATATTTATTGCTCTGGAACATTGCATTATAATGACATCAAACTAATATACAACACAGCGGCAATCATGTTCATTTACTGAAAGAAAGGTTCCACTTGTATTTATGTTATTATGGTAAATAACGGTAAATAAAGATTTTAGCTGGGATTTACATGGAGGGACTGAATGTTAATAGTATGGGTAATGTATTTGGTAGCTATAGATGTTCTCAGCAAGCATGAAACCTGATTTGCAACACAGAATTTAGAATACACAATTTCACTTTAAATACCCCTACCCGGGGCAGGAACCATCTTAACTTTCAAGGCTTATAATCTTTATGATTATTCCACCTTATTATCTTATTTCTGATAACTTGCTGATTGTTGTTGAGGCAGCCTTTGTAAGTGATGAGAATAAAGAGTCAGATAATGATAGTCCTGCCCAAGGTTGCCTTAGAATTTGTGGGGACTGGGGCAAGTGGGGGGGTCCTGCTGACTTACGAGCTTGTAGTCTCTGCGTCGCTGAGCGTTAGAATATGACATCATATTTTAGAGCTTCACTCAGTGATGTAGTGATTATGAGCTTGAGGGAGGGGTGTGGTAAGAAGCCGGGTGGCTAGGCCCAGGACTGGTCTTGCCACCACTTCGCCATTATCTACTTCCTGTCAGGGGAAACAAGCAGACACCATATATATTTTTGATACATATCTTTAGTTATGATGAAAAAATCAGTGAAGGCAGCGTTTAATCAATCCTTCTAACCAACCGGTTTTGCAGAAAACAATCGGGCCCCTAAAATATTACACACCGTGGAAACGAAGAGGCTAATTGGATAGGAGACCCTGTTGCACCTGGCTCAAGTTTTTTTGATTTTTCTGTAAACCCATTATTGCTTATTTTATATGCGGCTAATCGCTGTTGGCGGTAGATTTTGGGTCTGTAGAAGGTCTGGGATTTCCAGATATAAGAGCAGCAGAATTGAATAATGCCTGCCGCCTCACCGGGCCACTCGTATGTAGTGCAGAGAATTGCGCTGTGGGAGCATTTAGTTCCCATTGTCGCTCTGGTATATTTTCTGTCCTAAATTGAAGGACTGTAAGTAATTACAGACAAGCCGAGTACACACGTGGTGAGATCAATGCTTCCCGTAGCTCTTATCTGCTATGTTCTGGCTGGGATCCAGAAGCCCTTGAGCTCATAGTGACTCACGGTTGGAAGGCTGTTCAGGTCCATTCTATGTAATTCAGGAAGCTGCAATCAATGTGCGTTAATAGTTAATATGCCACAATACATTGGGCGTTGCAACCTCTTATATCGACAGACCCTGGTAATGGGATCTCCTATTTACTGCCCTTTTTATATCTGGTATGTTACAATTTATATTAATTACATTTTTTTTTTATTAATATAGACAGAGATGCCTGTTCCAAATAATTGTAATCATGGCACTTATTTATATATATAGAAAAATACATATCAATACATCAAATAAAATACATGTCAATTTTTGGGGGAATTTTTGTTATAGGAAATAAAATTATTGCAGAAATATTTATTCATTGATGGTAATAATTCAAAAAATTAAAAATCCAGTCCCTGATCCATTTAGGATTTTTTTATATATATATAAATACACCATTTCCTTTTTTTTACCACATACATTAATCTGTTTTACTGCATATAGGTATTTGAAAAAAACACACAGCAATTCGGTGATAATAATAATAATAATAATAAAAAAAATGAATTGGAGCCGTGGGAGCTGATAGCCGTGCCCTTACTCTGCAGCGCTCAAGGCAGATGACTACGATTGCCATGCGATAAATCACATGGGGCTACTTGTTTTCTGTATGGTCATAAAGCAAGATTAGTCCAAACATAAAAGTCAGTTTATATGATGCAGGTCAGGAATGAGATGATAGGAGTTATGGCCATCTACACTCAATCATTTATTTAAGTGCGTGAGTATAAAGTTGTATTTTCTGTTTAAATTTTAAAGAAAGACCAGGACAGGGAAGAGTCGGATGACTATGCAGCTGGGGCACTTTTTGGCCAGTGACGTAAGGGCCACCGGAAGCTGGATACTCGGAGCTGAGGGCCAATTGGGTGAGTATGGATCACTGTCGGCCAACAGCACCACCGGGCCTGTTCTAGATTATGAACTGAAATTATAATAACTCTTAATGATTGGATCTTTGTTTTGTGACATCATTCTCCCTTTTAATAATTTATTATCAATCATTCAGCGAGTAATCTATGATTTTGCCCCTCGTTGGAGATAACTACATTTACCACTTGAGTCATAAATACACCCCCTCCCCGGCAAATCCTTTCACTTGCCTCCCTGGAAACCCTAAAAGCATTTAGCTTCAGTGTTCTGATCCGTATGAGTTACAAGCACCGATGGCATAGAGGAAGCTAAGTTCTCTAGAGAATCCGTCATTGTAAATACGCCGCGTTTTGTTTTATATTTTTAAATAGCTGCGAGTACATCCTGGTGGCGGGATTGACAAATGGTGTTTTTCAACGGTGTAAGGAACCCGATATCGATGCTCGGAGAGAAATGATAGCTAAAGTACTTACCACATCAAGTTAAATTTTTTTACAATACACAATAGTGGATTCCGAACCTCTGGTTGGCAAGATAATCTCGCCTTCAATTATCCATCATTTATTTTTATCATGCTCAAAATGTCAAATGTCGAAACTGAACAGTCAGAATGTCAAACTGTCAAAACTTTATATCATCTGAATTACTTTCTTAGTATTACTGTGAAATGTGCAAATGTGCCACTGTGGTCCCATTTATGAAGGGAAGCCATCAACTTTATTTTATGAAAGTTGTCATTGGGAGCTGTAAGCTAACTTCGCTTTCCCGGTCTAAAAACAGAGACACCACACTCCGTTTATCACCGGCTATTTATTTCCTCTTACCTTTTTTTTCATTTCACTTAGACTCACGCTGAAAACAATATATTGTCAGTATTTTGCCTCATTGGCTTTTTTGTAGGGTTGGCACATTTCACATCCGTTTGCGATATATTTGTCATGTTTTGTTTTCAATTAGTATCGATAAAAACATATATTTTTTATCCATCTTGGTGGAAGGTTTACTTTACTGAGAGGGTGGTAGATAGGTGGAACAGTCTGCCAGCAGAAGTAGTAGGGGTAAAAAAAGGTATGTGAACATGCATGGGATAGACATATGGCTTCTGAAGACAAGACCGATCTTCACGACTGATTAAGGTTTGAGTCTTGACAGTAGTAAAAACAGCAGACTAGACGGGCGGAATGGCTCTTATCTGCCATCAAGTTCCTTGTTTCTGTTTTTCATGCTGTCTGTCTTGTAGATAATATTTTTATCTCCATGTTATTAATCTCTGTGGTGTAGATATCTGCATTAGCTTTTGTCATTCATGGACATTCTACAGGGATCATATATTGTTTATTTGAGTTGAAATACTATATTTTTTGATTAATATCTTTTTTTTATACATTACATTTAGATTTATAGGCTGTTAGTATCACCAACCAAATAAAGGCGTATTGTCACTTTAATATCATTATCATTTAATAGAGAAACAGTTCCTCTTTGCCCTTCGGTCTTCAGGCAGTTCGCCGGCCTTAAAGTGACAAGGCCGCCTCGTCAATGCCAGTCCGGCTTTGTATGCATGTATATAAGTACTTATTTTCAATTGTAGCGAAAGTAAGATCTGGTACGTTGGCAGGCCACGGTCCCCAGGAACCACATCATTGACCTTCTATGGTTGGCAGAGAAGAACATGGAATTATATTTGAAGTGATACGGAGCCATATCTATGCTAAATCTGGACCAGATAAAAATCCACATGGGAAATCGATGCAATTTTTCAATACTTCTTGCCTTATTATTCCTCCCATTAATTTCTCTTGTTTGTTTTATGATTTATTTTTCCACTTCATAGTTGAAGGTAAGCTCAATGTTTATAGATAACTATATGGTATTTGCCACACAAGTAATCAATAAGCAATACAAAGTATGGAAATGTTTCATTAATTCTAATTTTCTTTCTTGTCATAGATATCCATATATTTAGTTGCCTGTCTTCTTACATGTGTTTCATTTTTTTACATTGCTTATTTACAATGTGGTATCAGAGAAATATGGTGACATTCATTGAAAGCCATATTTTAGTTTTTGAAGGCATCTTACCTGTCTTGGCGCCATTGTTTCAAAAAGGAGAAATGTGAGGACATGAGATCACAGTTTAAACATAGAGGGTCATCAACATACTGGGAGTCTCCAGATGAAGCCCTGATTCCCTGGGTCGCAGGGTCAGATTCTTCTTTCTCCTGGCCTGTGAGCAGAGTTCGACCTTGCCCATTTCCACCCGATTTTCACCTAATTCCTGCCCAGATCCCTCACATTAAAGTCTGCCTGCTTCCATACTCCTGTGTGAGACCAGACCCACCTCATCATTAAGCTACTTTCCCAGAAGAGGGAGAGCTCCAATGAAGCCTACCCTGGGCTTTTTTATATTTTCCTTGTAAATCACTTTTTTGTTCTATTCAGTTCTATAACAAAAACACATATTTGACAAAATAGGACTCAGCTTCAAATCAGTTCCAGTCATACAGACATGTCCTCCGATTGAGGAATCCTCATGCATACAGAATTGAGGACAGATAACAATTGTATAATAGTTTAAACTCATTCCATAAATCAATCCTAAAGTATTCATTTCGGCTCTCGGAGCGATTGTTAAAATTTACCGGCAGCTGACAGCCATTGAATACAATAGGCTTGGTTCGGTATCCTAGGATTATGGAATTACTCTAGGATTGTAATGTCATAAAAGTAACACAAAGGCCGTTCTCAAACGAAATTATTTATTTCAAAGGGTTCAACTAGAGATTGCGGAGCAGTTTTAATGAAAGGTTGGTCTTATATATATATATATAATATATATGTAAATATATGTTCTAAATATATTATTAATTTTAGAATGTTAACTCTTTTTGTATAGAGCATAAAATTATTCATTTTGGAAAGTTAACTCCTTTTGTATAGAGCAGGTGCAAGGCTTACTCATCGCTCCAGCTGGCAGGGAGTTAAGAAATTTGATTAATTATGCATATTATTTCCTGTAAACTTTTTAATCTTTTTTTATTTATTTTTTTTGCTGATGAATAATTTAAAATGTAATACAGCAATTTCAAATGGAAACATGAGAAATATTGTAATTTAAAAATGACACTTGAATCCTTTTCACTTAGCTCCTGTTTTTGTTCATATATTTGTTGATATTACTGTCATTCCTTTGATCGGTTTATTTTTTTTATTATCGCATTTGAGAATCATTTAAACGAAAACATAAAAAAATGTAAATATATGAAAGTCATCCTATTCCTACTTCACAAACAACTAGCATATTCGAGAGTATACAGGTTGCTTTGCAAATTTTTATGCATCCCCAATGGATATTGGGCAGTCACATTAACCCTTAACTCGCTGGCCACTGAAATTCTTAGCAAATAGGCCCAAATGTCTTTATTTGTAGCTCGTTGAACATAATTGTGTAATATCTCTTTAAACTCCCTTTATGTATTGTGTACACTACTTTTGTCGGATGACATTATAATTGCTGTTTTTTTCATCAATTATCGACTCATAAGTGATTGTGGAGCCAGATATGTTAACTAGTAAAAAGACCCCTTTGATTGGTTTGCGGTTATGTATTTATTATTAATGTTAGGCTTCATGCAGATCAAGTGGCAGCATTGATTTTTCCAGTCTTATTTCCACATTTTAACCAAAAAGCTAAGTACTTAAATTTGCACAGCCATCATTCAGCTCATTTTTTTTTCTATCCACATCCTGAACTAATCATGTAACAAATGACTGTACATAGAATTACATCCTCAGATTCATACACAAGCACTTATTGTTAAAATACACAACTTATATTACCATTACTTTGTAGCGTAAGCGTCTGATATTCGTTTTTTTTTAGCTATTGCACATTCTGTTTTTTACTCAAAAACGGGTATTTTGTACAATCCTTCTTGTACCTTCTGTTCTCTCTCTCTCCCTTGTATTTCTTATACTTTACCTCTCATACAGGGCCAGACCAGCAATGATGGGGCAGCCTTGGCACTTTAAGGCCAGCAGGCGAATGATGACGTAAGTCAGGTTGAAAGCTGGATACGTGGCCGCGCACGACTTTTTCAAGCTTGTGTAGAGCACAGCCGGCCATATCCAGCCACTGGGCACAAGCTACAGCATGAGTATATGGCGCTGTCGGCCAGCAACCTACCGGGCATTTGCCTGGTGTGCCAGATGGCCAATCTGGACCTGCTCTTTCTTTCTCCCCTGTCTACAATTTGATGACAGCTCGTCAAGCTGTGTTGAGGGTCATCTAGTAACATAGTTATTTAGGTTGCAAAAGACCAAAGTTTAATCTTGCTGTTGATCCAGAAGAAACAAAAACCCACATTGAAGCTTTCTCCGAATGTGCCTCAAAATAAGGAAAAATATTTTTTATGGTGATCAGACCCTCCCCCTCTCCTCCAACGTTAAATGCATCCATTTTTTTGTGGCCGTTAATACATTTTATTGTAAGCAAATCAGTGCATTGGAGTTCTACTGAGCATGTGCAGGAAGTAGTGTAAGCCGGTTTCAGTCGAAGCAGCCAGGGGAAGACTTTCCCCCTTGGTTTCAACATGGACTCCAACATTCTGTAAAAATAACCAAAATGCAATTTACTTTGATCTCTAATGGAAAGTTTGCATGCCTCCCAATCGTTTAGATGTCCACATAAGGACACCTGTGTTGGGGTGTGTGGCAAGAAGTGGTCTCCTGGGCCTGCCCTCCTTTGCTGAAGAGTCCCATGATCCCCACTACCCAGAAAGCAAAAAACAGGACTGTTTGGAGCTATGCTCTTGATTTTCTCCAAATGTAAGAAAAAAGAACCACAGAAAACATTGCTTGCTTTTTCCGCCATTGAGATGGTGGTGGAGTTCTATATGTAAAGTCCTCGTTATCTATCCCATTTCTACTTATTATCCATACATATGAATTGAGAACAGGCATGCTCATATTGGTGAACAGTATTACAATGGAATTTTTCCCTATTTGAACAAAAAATCCAGAGAAAATGTGACCCTGTTATTTGCAATTTAACATAATTAGACATTATAGATATCATGTGAAAATCACCATGTTATCATTTAAGGTTGTCCGGGGGTTTTTGAGGCTTAATTGCTTAAAATGGCACACATTTTGGAATGAATGAGTCCAGTATATTAAAACTATTAGTGGTGGTTATCATTTATTTATTAGATAGCGATCCGTTTGCACACTATTATACTGACACATATCTGTCGGCGAAGTGAAGAACATATGCTATTTCTAGCTCGGCTCTGTTTAAATTGATCAGACCAGACATGCCTAATTTAAATTTCAAGACAATTTAAAGAATTCTACATTTTCAATGAATATTTTACTGTATATATATGACAAGTGAGATTGACTGATATTCGCACAGTTTTAGGACCATAATTCAGACTAGATACTCCGTATTAAAAACTTTTTTTTGGTAAACTGTGATATAATATTAATGTAATTATATTAGCGCAACGCAGTATAATGATTATAATCATGACATAATTATATCTCTGCTTACTTATTGACCAGGTCACTTATCCCTCTCCTAGTTAGGGATGAATGTCCTAATTTGTTCATATCCAAAATGACTGGAATAGGCTGTATTAGCAGCTCCTCCCTGGTTTTTTATCTTAGTTACCCAGTCAAAACCATCATTTTTTACTAAGGTAGTAAATCCATGCTGTTTCTGATCGGGCAAACCATTCACTCGCTGATATTTAACAATTTTATCCTTTAGCATGGTTTCCATTCATTGGCCAACTACTGGCTTAAGGCCTACTGGTCTGTAGCTTGTTGAGTCTTCCCTACCACAGTTGCCAACTTCAGGCAACAGTTGCCAACTCTTGGCAATAGGACACTCCGAAGCTCTTTTATTAATTTTGGGGTGTATCCCATCTGGTCCCATGGATTTTTCTGAATTTGAATTTGGAGAGTTTTTAAGTAGAACTTCTTCCTGTGTTTTACATGTCCCCCTATTCCTCTCTGCCAACAAGGCCCCCTCACCTTTACCTTCCTCTGTAAACACAGAACAGAAGTATATATTTAAGCAGTCCGCTAGATCTTACATATTTATTCCTGGTTTATGCTTTTTTTACCTCGCTTATATATCTAAAAAAAATTTTGTCACCCTTTTTTTTGTTAATCTCTCTTAACTTTACATTTTCTCCCATCCTAAAAACAAGCTTCTCCTTCAATATATTTCCCAGATCTGCAGGGTTTCGCAGTGGTTTCCTTTTTCTTTTAGTCTAGCAAGTTTAATGCAATGTTCTGCTGGCTCGTCAACAAATTCTTCAAAATCTACTTTTCTAAAATGCAAAACCTTATATTATCCTTATATTAAACCACCATGATTGATGATCACTGGAGCCCACAAACTCTCCTACAGTGACATCCGAAAAAACTATCCGTTTGTAAATACTATATGATCAGCAGCCTTTAATATAATATCTAACTATAGAATATGTCATTTATGAGGTTTTTGTGTCCTTTGTACATTTTGTGACTTGTAGAAGAGCTTTGTCCGCTCGGAAACGGGGTATATCACAGTATTATACTTGGCTATGTCTGTACATTATTACATCTACACACAGAATGTGTTTTGTTTCTCATAATTCCCTGCTTATTTGTTTAAAACAGCTCATCCCACATGCTAATTGCACCTTATCTTAATTACTTATTACTCCGCCAAAGCATCAGGCTACAGATTCAATATTCATTATTATATGCAATGCCATTAACGTGTGCCAGGATTGGAGTAATATTTCATATAGCGTCCATTAGCGTTCATTCATTTCACATGCACCATTTATTTTAACAAAGTGTGCCAGATCCAGTTTGCAGCAACGCCACATATTCTTCAACTATACCTAAATTTCCAGGCTTTATTCACTAAGCTGTGAGCTAAGGTAACTTGTAACTCTAATTAACTTCAAAGATTTAAAATCCAATTGCGGTCAATTCTAAAAATGTTTTTCTATTTGCCCGTTAAAATGTAAAGTTTAATTGGTTAGGTTTTTGAACATCAATACATGCCCAGACTGACTGTACAGCACGGACGATGGCCGCTCAGTGCAGCACCCAATTTCTCCCTGGAGCATCATCTTATCCCATCATTAAATTGCACATTACCTATAAAGTTGACACAACATTTTTGTCCCATATTAAGTGAGTGTATTGTTCAGAGTTAACGTGAATAGCCTACCTCCAAAATGTCCCTCTGTATGGGGAACTGTACAGAGTCCTCCCCAGATGTCCCTTTTTTTCTAGGAACTCAGAATGTTTGCTGGGTATTACGGTGTTCTACAGCCCTAAAAGCAACAATAATGTGTATAGAAACTTCAGAAAATGTAAGAAAAATGTTTTTTTTTTTTTTTAAAAAAAAGGGGCAACAGTGATGCCCTGTCCCTTAACGTGCCTCTTATTATACCTTTTAAAAGTGTCTCTGTTGGTCATTTTGTTATTTTGGAAGCGGTGCTTCTACAAGACTTACGAAGAAAGCCCCCTTCTCTTTTGCCTTTATCAACTTCAAGACTCAGCTGTCTGCTTCTGCAAGCCTTCAGCACCGACCTCATGCTCCACGGGTCACTACCTGAAACACTGTAGACATTTCTCAACTAACTAGAAGGCATTTCCCAACTAACTAGGAGGCATGCCATAACGTCTTTGAGGGCAACAAGAACCATGCCCAGACTGGCCATCTGGAAAACTGGCCTCTCATGCAGTAGGTCCAGTCGATTAGTATTCGCCCCCTGTTACAAAAGTGTAGCATGAGGATGTCGGCAGCCGACCACCCGGCCGTGATAGACACGTTTTTAGAATAGCTCTAAAAACATTGAGACAGTAGTTATTTAATGGGTTCACAAAAAAGAGTACCCAAATTACACATAGATTGGCATCATGTCTAGATTCCTTGTTATCATTATGGCATGAAATGATTGTTGTGTTTCTACCCTATGATATGTTATATATTGTTACCCGCATTGGCTTCGTGTGCAGTCTACGTGCATGTACCTCCTCATGAACTCACAAAGCATAAATGTAACCATATATAAAGAGACAATTAATCATAACATCCCGCCAGTCACCACCATAGCCACCATTCCACAAAACAGCTGAGGTGGCGAAATGAGTCTACTGCTACATGGGCTAAAATATGATGGACGCTTATTAGATGATAAAATAATGTGTGTTCTAACTTGACTTTTGTGAAATTATGTTCTAAAAATTAATGCCTTTTTCTTATTTAGGAAAACATGCAGATCTTTAATCTTTAAAATGAGTACTTTCCAGGGCCTAAAATGATTAAACCATCGAAACAAGCAGTTTTATGAACAGAAGGAAAAATGTGTCTCTAGAATGATCAACAAGACTGAGACTCAAGAGGAGAAAGCAAGGGTTCCTTATGTTTATAAATAACTCAGTATGTTACAATTGTGATGTTAATGGTGACAATTAACAGCGTTGTTCAGACATGTTCAATAAATGACATTATTAGCACGACACCGGTCTCGGAAATCCTCACAGACTACATACACCCAACGCTTTAGCAACAGACACGCACGTGGCTTGTCACAATAACAAGAGGCAGAAACAGATGTGTAGAAACAGACAAATGCAAACATTAATTTGTCTGACGCTATCTACATAGATATAGAACTGTCTGTCTGTCATATGGTCCTGATTATAGGCATCAACCCGCTTTTAAAAAGTTCAGACACCGTGTATTATAATCTGGACGATAGGGAACAGAATACTATCCCTTACCTCCCTAATTAAGGAAACATTGTGCGGAATACAGCAAAGAGGAAATTCTATATTCAGGGCAGGATTTATATGCATTGGGTGCCTATAATAAAACATTCTGTAAGTGAAACCAACTGCCGCAGGCTCATTGATTTCATGTAGGTCAATAGATGCTCAGTTAGCTTCTTGTATGTATCAGTGTTTCTACCCTTCCAGGTAAGATGGAAACTCCGGCACCTGCAGTAGCTACTAAGTCGTCCAGTTCCATCCATTCTGTAACAGGGTCAATTTGTGGTCAAACAAAAACCCTAATTATTAAATTTGGGGTTTATCCACTAAGAATTGAAATAGTTAAGTCAAGTTGAAGGGTCAACTTAAGTTGTGCGTTTGTCGTACTTTTAGCCAACTGACCAACAGTTGCAGATTAGTGAATAGACCTGCGGGAATCTCATCATCTTTAATTTTTTTTTCTTCTATTATTCTTACAACCCGGTCTTTTTAGGTTTTTAGGCTTCCAGTTTTAACATTTTTGCCCGGCATGCCACAACTAGGCATACTTGCCACAGGTCCAAAGTGGATTTCAGTTGCTGTTTTAATCGGCAAAACAAAATATTTCCGGTAGAAACAAACAGCTATTTCAGATAAAAGTGGTTGGTGGATTAGGAGTATTTTTTTTTAAAAAAAATAAATGTCATTAAATGAACATTTTTATTTGGGGGAGGCTTAAAAAAATAAGCAATTAATTTTCTAACTGATCACTATGGTTTCAGTTATGTCAGCGTCATTACAAAAATACTTTATCTATAGATAATGTGCCAGTATCAGTGATACAAGTCTAGTGGGAAAAAATAATGTGTGATATTGCACATAATTAAATGTTACATCTTCACGTCTTTAGTAATATATCACAGAGATGCTTGAATATGCTTGTAAAAAAAAGTCTGCCAAAAAAATAACTGTTTCTGCTAATACGCCTTGAATTCCTCTTCTCTTTTTACTTTGCTGTTATAAGCCTAATGGCTACTCGGGGGTGAACGACTGCCTCACCTCATCTGTTGGTGCTGCCACAAATACAGGTTTAAAAGGCTTCTTCAATCTAACAGAGAACAGGAGAGTTAACAAGTAGAAGAATACTAGAATCTGACATGTCAAATGCAGTTATAAATCACTGGGATTTCTAGGTCAGGAGAAAATTCCAAGGATGGACACCAGCTGGTCTTTTAGCTGTTGGCGGGGCTCAGTATCCCAGACTTGCCAAAGACCAGTTGAGAATGATGAGTGTGATGAAGAGTTCAAGACGGAGTAGACTAGACATTTCTTACCCGCCTTTTTAAGATCATTAAATTATTCCAATAAAAAGACTGTAAATGAAAGACCTACCACAATGCATACTGTAAAATAATATTTTTCTTCTTTTATGGGCATTATTGAGGTCAACAGCTCATAAACGCTCCCTCCCAATGCTATCTCCATTAGCGGCATGGCCGAGAACCTTCGACTTCCATCCATTGCAAGCCAAAAAAAGGTGGAATACTTTAGAGAGGGCAGGCATTTCCTTAAAGGAATAGTTCTGTAAAAAAATAATTGCTAGAATGTTCCTTTCATGATGTTTTAATCTTACTGGGATCTATTAACTAGGGTGAGTGTTGACAGGAGGGGGTTTGCATGGTTTCAGTCCCTTGACTTCACTATACAATAAAGCTTCTCCTGCAGGAAGACTTTGGCTGGCCCTGTATAATGTATTGTTAAACCAGTAGGGTTTCTTCAGTCTCTTAACACACTAAATTCTACATCATACAGTGCCAGCGCAGTCCTTCTATCTAGAAGAACTTTCCAGTTTTGGTCCTTCTTAATGAATAGTGAAGCAAGGAAGCTGGAACCACAACTGTCCTGCAAACTCCCCTGCTAGCTCTTCCTTTAGTGAATAAAACCCTTAAAGTTTGTGAGAGAAAGAGGTCTTGAAAGTCTTGGAAGCTTACTCTATGAATGTTGGTCATCTAAATGGCATCACATTCTCTGAAATCAAATATGGCAATATCCATTTATATGTTAATTCTCTCCTGAGAACAAGCCATAAATATCTGATCTAGGGATTGTAAATTAGTTATTTAACCCCTTAATGACAAAGCCCGTACATGTGCGGGCTCAAAATGCATTGTTTTCAATGGGTTTAGGGACCGTCCATTGTCCTTAAGGGGTTAAACTACCATGGTTGCTAAAATTATTACTTATCTCTAGTCAAAGAAATGTCGATGAAGCTCATGGACCATCCAGAGAAGAGCCTGACATGTACCAGCCGCGTGTGGCTTACTTTTCATCAGCCCTTTTCTAATTTAGAACAAATTTAGCATGGAACGTCTCAATGTTTTTTAGAATTCTATTTTGACTTGAAAGGGTTAGACTAGAAAATGTGTTATTTAGTCAAATTCTATGTAACATATTATTGATGCAAACCTCATACAAATAAAAGGAAAAAAGTTGGGTAAACGTGGCTGGGTGATTATTGAACAATTCTACTCTCATACTTACAGTTTATCTTGTAGATTGAACAGTGTAACTTTTTATATCGGCAAACTAAGTTAAATTACTGCTTTGTTGACTCAATATAACCCAAATGAAGATTCCAGCCAATAATTTAATTATCTTTATAGCTCTAGAAGCTGGGCAGGACCATTTCGTTTCCTGCACATTTTGTAATTAGCTTTTGTATTACAAAGGTTAATAAATTAGAGACCAATGAGCCTTTTATCTCAATTTAAATTCAGGCTACTTATTACTTGCCAGATGGGTTTCCTTTAGAACAATGAATAGAAATCTTAAAAGATTTCTTGGTTCTTGTTGGGTTTTTTTTTATCCATAATAAAGGCCAAACTCAGAGAAAATAGAGTTAAAATTATACATGTTTATTAAAATTAATTAATTAATTAATAATCATTTATTTTCTGTGGGTTGCTTTTTTTAAATGAGCTAAGAGATGTCTAGCGACAAGAGTGTGATTGTATATTCAATCCAGATAACATAACTACTAACTTATATTTATTATATTTTATTATATTTATTTTATTCTGAAGAATATTGAAAGCTAGTATTTTTTTATTATTATTTCATTTGTTGACCATATTAATTAAAAATAAACAATATTAGGTATTGACAATGTACCTGTGTCAGCAATTGGCCAGTTAGTTGAGGAGATCCTCTGATCTTTCATGACCAGCCTGAAAGCTGTAAGGCCAATGGAAGTCTATGTTTATGACGTCACAATGATACAAATACACAAAAACAATAAATAGTATTATTTCCCAGTTATTTTCCAATATATACCAAACCAAATATGTAAATAATTAATAAAGTACTTTTTTCCCCCAAAAAGCCTTGACCAGCTTTAGAATGGGGCAATACAAATTCTTAAAAATAGGAACTGCAGGGTTACATCCGGATTCCTAAAATAATGGAGCTTTGCCTTTTAAACTCCAAATTCCATTAAATAGACGTGTCGCTATGAAGTATTAATTCTGTTTATCAAACAAGAGTTTGAAATAGAAATGTAGCATTGTCAAGCCCCATTGTATAGAAAACAACTAATGACCTTCGCAGATTGAATAAAGATAACAGATTATCCCAGGGAAAAAAGACCGTCTTTCTCTTTTCTCTTTTGTTACCCGTGATGTCCATTTTTCTTTTTTTGTCAGTCAGCGGATCAATAAAACAAATAGGACACCGTGTGGACTGAAACACCGAACAGTAGGATCACAAGACTCCATCAATCAAAATTAGTACAATACATTAGTGACATTAGCTATTTCATAGAGGTTATTGACTTTCTAGCACTGGTGTCCCAATTCATCCTGGGAGCACGTTCCAACCGCTTGTGATGATGATGATGACGATTTCACGTGTGTAAAATGCATGATGTTTTCTTTTACTCCTATGAAGAGTAAAGCCTGGTGACTGGCCTTTAAAACATTCAATGCAACAATATTCTATGCAATGACTATAATCCCATTTACTTTTATCCTGTACATTTAATCGGTTAAATGTCTCTTGAAAAGATAAGAGCTCGTCGGGTCTTGTATTCATACCTAGGCATTATTTGACCACATGGATTTTCTATATTTCTATAGTTTCTTATGATATAGTTGTTTTTTTTTTCCATAGCTCAATGTGCTACACCCATTCTGAAATGTTTTACTTGATTTCACACTTTGCTAATTAAAAATTACGAAAAAAGTACTAAAAAATAAATTTATGTATAATGATGTAAATTATAGGGTCAGTTCTGTGAATGATTAAATGACTATGATTTTTGTGAAAATGTACCGTACGTATCTTTCTATATAAAAGTCCATGGTGAGCTTTATTATTCATAAACTATCTTAGTATAAGCATTGTATTTTCATTATATATGATTCATTCATTGGCTATTTGCTGAAGCCAACAAGATGATAACTCAACTATGAAGGAAGAGTTGAGAGAGCAGGAGTTGAGTTGAGTTGCGTCGAGTTGAATCAAGTAGAATTTCTCCTGAAACTTGAGACAACTTAATCCTTAGTTCTGTAACTCATATTCAGCAATGGGGCAACACTTTTATTGTTATAGTGGCTTCTAGTGACAGCCTTGGTACAGCCAGCTTATGGCTTGTCCTACAAACATACGTATCAAAGGCACTTTTTAGAGTACAAATAACTGGTAAACATTTCAGTTTCATCACAGCAATAATTTAAGTAAAATGCGCACTAAATCTGATTCTTCAATAAACAAAAATAATTTACCAGCTCACTACTATCCATCAATGACCTCTTTTTATCAGGGCCATCTCTCCATTACATAGCGGTCACCTTTACGTCACATAAGGTTTGCCTATTTTGCCTGTCGCCAGTTGCACACTAGGAGAAGAATGGCGCCATGTGTGAGGAAGGTGCTCCATGGTAATTAAACAAATCCACAAACCCTTCTTCACCTACATATATTTACTATTACGGGAAAGGTGAATGATTACCCTGATTCTAGTGGCCTTTTAAGAAAAAGCAGCTGAAATCAAGCAGCAGCTGGTGAACATTTATAAATGCGAGACAGCCACAGACCTACTTCTCTAATCACTTGGTACCCCGCTCAACCACTCAGCTTGTCTCGCCTCGTAGTCGATACATTATTGCAGTACGTCTTTTATGGTGGAGATCACATGATTTTCGCGAATGAACAGGTATTTTTCAAATTACCTACTTCTTCATTAAATATATCATATATATATATATTAATATATAAAAACAGCATGGCCGTATTCACTCATGGACGGGATATATTTTAAAATCCATTCATACAACTAAAGGATTTAACAGGCAGACAATAAAGCACCGCGGTTACTTCTCTCTTTGTTTTTTCCCCTTCTAACAATGCTCTAACCTTTTTGAAGTATTGCTCTGTTATACCACCCCGCAGGAAGACGTGAAGTTATTTATGATCTGCTTCTCTCCTGGGCGTTCATTGTCCACTCATACATTACCAAGTCCCCGATGTATTTTTTCTTGTCACGGAAAAGCCATGTTTTTGATAATTTCCAGGTCAGATGTGAACGGTTCTGTCCTTTTATTCATTATTCTTGGCTTTATTATGAAGACGGCAAAGTCACCGTGTCTTTCAAGACATTATGCTCTGCTTGGGACAAGTCTTCATTTCCCTTCTGAAACTAATCAGACTTTGATGCTTGCAGCATTCTGCAATTGCATCACTCATTAGAGAAGCTCTTGTAGGCAATTTCCTTACTAAATGAGGATATAGTAGCCACACTATTGTGGACTAATGGAGGTTGTAATGAAGGCTTGGGCTTTATAACCCAAATGCGATGCATTGTGTCACTTTGTATTACCTTTCTTGAGTGATTATGGTATAAATCAGAATAGTCTTATCATCCAATACGTTAATCCCATTATTTTATGTATAAGGTGCTTTAGAGAGAACGAGAGCAAATTGTGCATAAAACCTGATCGTATGATCAATCAAACGATTAAAAGGTATATAATGAAAAGATAATTCTGACTTTCAGCACATTAGTATAAAGAAACCCAGCTAATGATGCTTGGGTGAAATGCCATTCAGGTGACCCCTGTACCAGGCTCAACTCCTCCATCTTGCTTCATGGATTTTTTTTAATTTGAATAATTCTGAAACGCATCATCGGTAATCTTGCAGAACAGCTAGTAAATTCATTTGGAGAATTACACAAACTCGGCTTACATAAAATAGAATAAAAAAGGAACACATCTTGTTTGAGATCCTCCCCACTCAATGGTAGAAATCCAAAAAATATGAGTGCCATCAGCATGTACATCTTTTGTTGTCTTTGGGTCCAACATTCTATAAGGAAATGTCAAATGTGTAATAAAAAAAATAAAAAAAAAAAAATATATATATTAAAAGGTAGTACCGGTACATATACTGCATGAATAAGTCAAAGGATCCATATCTTTTCTGGCACCGAAATCATTAAATTGAATTTAAACATGAATTTAAACATTCATGGGTCCATCAGGACTAGAAGTATTAGGCTTTCTTTGCATGTATTGTAGAGAAGTACAGCTGGAAAATCCTGATCTGTGAAAGTCAGCATTTCTGATTATCATACATGAAAGCATGCACGTTACCTACAAGGACCATGAGTTTAAAGATGTGCCCCACTGCTTGAAGAAATGAAAGGTAAAGCCGAGGCGTTACCATGGAATGTATTAAAAATGTAGCAAGACACTTAATTTAAAAAAAAAAAAAAGTGATTTGTCGTGGGTGAGATTCTGATGACCGATAGGGAATGCTGGATTGCATAGTGAAAGGCATTTGTAACCGTACGATAGAGATGATCTTGTTGCTTTACCGCTCACTAGTCTGATCTCACCTAGACTATTGTGTAAAGTGCTGGAGAGCTCATAAATATAGATGCAGCTATAATAAGAGAAAAACCGGAGAACGACTAATAAAATAGTGCATGGCTTACAGAATAAGAATTATCAGGAAAGAACCTCGAAAAGGGAACAGCTAAGAAGAAAGATGAAAAAACGATACCCTAGCATCATCCGAATGCATAGAAAGTGATTGGATAATGTACCTGAAAGCCATATTTCTTAGATGAGGAAGGTAGATTAGGGTATATTCATGAAAAAAACATTCAGCAGAAGTGGTAGTGGTGCCTGGAAGTCTGCCATGGACGTAGTGGAAGTCAAGGACCAATGTTAATGACCAGAAAGAGCTCTATAACAGTAATGTTTAACTTATGAATAGAGATTTATGAAAACGTAGAGCCGACAGGGACACAGGAAAGGGTAGAAGAAAGGAGACAGGGCTCAAGAGTATTATCATCAACAGCGTCACAATCTCATGATTGTCAGTATGCACCATGCCGCCACCAGCCGCCACCAGCCCCTAATACAAAAATACCCCAAAAATTCAGACAGCAACCAATTCCATAGAAGACTAGGAATATAATTTATTTTCATGCTTATTCTATACACATTTGTGTGGCTTTCAAGGCTGTAGAACATTGTGATACCCTCATACCCAGCAAACATTCTGAGCCCTTTATAAAAGAGTAGGGGAGAGAGGGACAAATGGTTTTGGGTCCCAAAGAGGGATTAAAAAACCACTACTTGAGAGATAAGCTAAGTGATTCTGATTTCTCCAATAAATTCATAATGCATATGGAAGCTGTGTTTAATCATTGTCACATTTCCAGACACATAAAGAAGGGCCGGGAACCCAAACCGCCCTTATTTCTCTATTCATAATGCAACTAGGCCTCAAAATCAGTCCACGGTGAAGCATATAACAAAATGCAGCTACCGATTTGATTTTATATTAATCTCTTTTAGACGTTATAATAATAATAACAGATCCTGAAGCGAAATGCTCTATCTACAGATATTTTCTCTACAAAGCGTTTTCAGAAATCTTTGAACACTTTCCGAAAAAAGCAATTTTCTAAACTTAAGATGTAAACAAGTGTAAAACTGGATGAGGGGATAATGGATTGTGATATAACAGAGTGTTGGATTAACTGGAAATATTTATGTCAGGTCTCTGTCCTTCAGAGACGTATCTAATCAGGGCACCGCAGGATTAAAATTTCCTTGTTTTCATCAGTTCTTACGAGAATCCATGCTCCTAAAAGCCAAAATCTCCTTAACTAGCTGGAAAAAAAATATTTTATTTCTTTGTTTCTGTTATTATTATGTCGTCCATCTGCCGCTTCCTTTAGATTCCACGAACACATGCTCAAAATGAGGTTTTATGTGATGCTCTGCACCAGAAACCTAAATAAATATCTCTTTATTTTTTAGTATACATCTTTGCAGTGGATCTGTTGATTAATATCCGTATTCTCTGTATTACCATTAAAAAAAAAGCTAGAATTTGCTAGAATTACAGTGATTTCTGTTGCCTTAAAGGGATCGTATAATTTCCCTGACACCCCTATTATAGAATAATGCATATTAATGTACCCTGCGAGTAACTTTAACCCTCTGTGAGTACTTTAATATGCATTCTTACAAAAAATAAATACTAAATAAAGCACTTACCTGGCACAGAATTTGCAGCCACCTGGCAAATTCACCTTCTGTCTTCATGATCCGACATTTCTTACCACCGATTGGCTGCGTGAAGCTGCCAATCAGTGGCAGGAAAGTGTTACCATTGAAAACAATGAGGGAACTTTGCACATGCCCAGTGGAGTCGAAACAGATCCCCGCACGCAGCATTCGCAGAACCAGAGCTGAATCTCAGCGGAGGTGCATCTCCTGCGGGGCATTTATCTGAGAGTTGGGCAAAGGGGCAAATACTTTTAAGGAAAAATGCAACTATATAAATTATAGCCATACTTTACAAATGTAAAGCCATAGACGTTAAACCATCACGGAATAATTAGAAATGTAATAAATTAGAGTATTGACATAAGCTGTGCCCTATCATATTCCATACTTTGCCGTCATAGGCTGAATAGGTCTGAGTGATTACCCATCCATCATTTGATTTCTATTATGAATTCGTTGATAATTTGAAGATGCTGTGTTATTAAATATTTGAAACCTGCTTTTATAATGAGAAAGAAGATGGTAATATATTTAAAACCGATTACATTAAGAAAATCTTACACATTTTCAGTGAGCGTGTTTGTCTGGGGCTATCAAAAACATATTCGATACAGACAAATAAAGGGTGCGGAGGGAAGTAATATGATGTATTTGTTTATTTCAAGTGCCAAGTGAGTAATTAAAATATTTGGTATTCTGTGTCTGTAATGATCGGTCTAATCAATGCTCATATCATTTCCCTGCTCATCATGGCTTAAAGGTTAATCTATTTAATTTGTATTCTCTTTATGCATTCTGCTCAGTTACTCTATGACCTTAAAATTCCTTATATAGAACTCATCCGTCTGCTTTTCTCTTGTTCATTAACTTAAAGTAAAATATATCTGCATAATTGCAAATTTTCCACTTTTGTGGCCAACCAAAATAGAACCCTTGCATCAAACTTTTGCATACGTGCATACCTGGGAACTTTAGGCGGCAGGCTACCTGAGGGAGTGGCTTAATGGGGGGTGGGGCTACATATGGGAGGTGACTAAGGGTGTGGCTAGCCCCAGATAACATTAAACGAGTTGTGAGTGGCAGGAGAATTAGGGGTGTGGCTAAGTGCCACTCTCTAACCTTTAGAAAAACAAGAGAGAGACCCAGGGGGCCGAAAAAGCACTGCTTCACCCGGAGACTCCGGGTCAATCTCAGAGAGTTCCCAGATACCCAATATACTTAAAAACTAGTTTGGCCCAGAGACTTCAAAGATCAGTGGGCCTCAGGGCCGAGTTTGGGCCATAGGAAGATGGGGTGTTTGGCCCCACCGGGGCATATAGCAAAACAGTAACAACATTTTTAACCCCTTAATGACAAAGCCTGTACATGTGCAGGCTCAAAATGCATTGTTTTTAAGGGGTTAAAGAAAACTTTGTATTGGCAAAAGTGAGTCTATAACATAAAGTTAACGTTCTGCGTACAGGTATTAAAATATACTAACTTTCATTAAATAGAAAAGGCTTATACACCTTATTGTCATGCACCGTTTCGTGCTGTTTTTTGTGTTTTGTCCTATGCATTTTATGCACTTTTTTTCTATTTTCCTATTCTTCGGTATATAACATATCGTTATTACGCGGTATATTTGTAAGATTCCTGTTCCACGTCTAGACGAATAGCCAAAGGTTTATTGTCAAAGAACGGTATGTTCCGCAATGACTGTGTTATTTTCCTAAATCTCGAGTTATGGCATGTATTGCATGATATCGAATCACTTACATTCACTGAAAGATGGCTTTCATCATTTAAATAATGTTCTGTCTGGATACGTTTATCTATCTGGGATTGGAACAATTAGACCATTGCTGCGTCTCCACTGTGATACAAGATAAGGGTTTTAATGATATCATTTTCTACTGGCTATTTGACTTCTGCTTAAATTATGATATATGATATAATTGTGGGTTTGTCCTCATATTTTACTTTTTTAATGTGTGCTCTGTGGCACTGAATATTTCATTTTAGTTATTTTACTAGTCTTAAGAAACATTTATTTCTGATTTTTTTTTTGTAATTTATATATTTTATCAGGGATAACAAAGCAATAAAATGTACATATTTCTTTTAAAAGTGTTTATTTCATATGATATCATCTCAGGAAATATATTCTTCCTCTTGACCCCTTAAAAGTAAAACTTCAGGCATCATGTTTTTATTATTCGTATTTGCACTTAGTATATGCATGTGATAGCTGAATGTTGTCTTATATTTTACCTCTTGTTCCATGCAAGTAGACAGAGGGTTTGGTTTGAAGGAGATTTCCAGCGGAATCTCCATGTGTGCATGCGCAGAAAGCTCTCCCATTCATTTGGTTGGT
Organism: Spea bombifrons; assembly: GCF_027358695.1. NCBI lineage: Eukaryota > Metazoa > Chordata > Amphibia > Anura > Pelobatidae > Spea > Spea bombifrons. The sequence continues at coordinate 39,310,768 of NC_071094.1, forward strand.
AAGTGTTGGGGGCTAACCACACGCAGGGGTCAGGCTTGCCCTAAAATCTACTTGAAAAGGATTGGGAGCGGGATAGAACCTGAACAGGGAGTAACGTCACCGAAAAAAGCTCCCCTGTCTGACGTGGAGGAGTGATGAGGTCTATACTGGTCTAGAGGGCAGGTCCACTAGGAGTGGCAGCCCCGCTGACACAAAGCAAGGAGCACTGTTATTCAATGGGCCTGAATTACAAAGCAAATTCCTGATCAATCAAACCAGCCCATTCATTGTGTTCTGCCCTTTGCAGAACTGAGATTGTGAATAGGAGTTAGTAGGGGACAACATTTGTTTTGTTGGCTAATCTTGTTAAAATGTAAATTATACACATATATATACCAATTACATAAGTTATGGTGAGTAAAGGTGATGGCAATCCCTTCTACCTAAAATGAAGGGCGTAGTAGAAGTATTATTAACCACTCATCTACAGACACCAGACAAACCAGAAGGCTTGTTTTTCCCTCAGAAATCTCATGGTGCTGCCACAAGGGATTCTGGGTAGGCGCATGCAAATAAGGTCAACAGTTATCACCTTTTGCCTCTATATCCACTTTATACATGGATCCCTTGAAAGTAATTGCCCGCTGTACAGGACAGCCTTTACACAAAACTTAGGTAAGAGATACAATAACCAGGTCACCGCTCATGGACAGGTATTTTTTTTTTGTTTGTTTTCTTCTTGGAAGCCCGAGGTGCCGTGCTTCTCAGTGCGTGCATCTGTGCATAAAAACAGCAGAAGCCTGATACTTTTTCAAGTCTTCGTCTGGCATTCCCCGTGGGGATATGTCAGACCCAATTCCTTCCCTCCCCGGCCATAAGGCCTGCAGGAGGGCCGGATCTTCTGGTCCACCTCCAAAAAGAAGGATCACTGTATGGAAGAGGTAGGGAGCCACGAGGCATCGCACTACCTCTACCTGCCAGGACAAAAAGTCCAGCACCACTGATGGAGTGCAGTGCTCATTCAAAGTGCTAAGTCCATGATCCAAAAAACTAAATCAAATCCTCGCCGTGTTCAAAAAAGCCTGATTTGGAGACCCGATTGATTGGCACACGCGCACATATCAGTGCAAATCATGAAAATAAATAAAGGTGCTCAGCCATCCTTCCTTGGCTGAAATAATAAAAAAAATGATCCACTTTCAAGCCCATAAGGGTCAAGTAAAGGGAGGTGCTCTAGTGGCGAGGCCTTCAGCACTTCACTGTGCAAACCATATCCGTAGTGGGAGATGCAGACCGTGCACACATTGGGCTCCATACTGCCTCAGCACTAAATCCAGAGAATCAAGTCCCACCCCCAACCACTAAGGTACTATACTTGATTTTAGCCAAGAAACAATTTCACCACTTATCCCTAATTGGATTCATCAGCATAAGGTTGCAATACTCAATACTTGAGGCTTGGGGATGCACGAGAAATACCATCAGATAAGTTATGGTGAGTAAAGGTGACCCCAGACAAGCCAGAAGGCTTGTTTTTCCCTCAGAGATCTCATGGTGCTGCCACAACCACAAGGGATTCTGGGTAGGCACATGCAAATAAGGTCAACAATGATCACCTTTTGCCTCTATATCCACTTTATACACGGATCCCTTGAAAGTAATTGCCCTCTGTACAAGACAGCCTTTAGATAAAAATCAGGTAAGAGGTGCAGTAGCCGGAGCACCACTCATGGACAGCTGTTTCGGCCTTAATAGGACTCATCAGCATGAGATTGGGATACTGGCTTAATACTTGAGGCTTGGGGTAGCACGAGAAATACTATTACAAAAGTCATAGTTGTGGCAGCAACATGAGATTTCTGGGGGAAAAACAAGCCTTCTGGTTTGTCTGGTGTCTGTAGATGAGTGTTTAATAATGCTTCTACTACTATATATCTTGGAAGAAAGAAAAGAGAGAGGAGATGTGATAGAAACATATAAATACATAGAGGGATTAAACAGATGGGGGGGTTATTCCAAGGCAAGAGATCAAAATCTAAAAAGAGGCTGAGAGGGTGGTAGATAAGTGGAACAGCCACCCGTCAGAAGTGGTGGAGGCTAATACAGCGTTTGAAGTTGAACCTGAATGGGATAGGTATATGGCTCCTAAATGTAAGACATGACCCACCACTGATTAAGGTTTGAGTCTTCACATCAAGAAAAAATGTCAGACTAGACGGACCGAATGGTTCATATCTGCTGTCAAATTCCATGTTTCTATATAACCTACCCAAACTGTCACAGTCCAGGGGACATCCATCATGACCACGGGCGTAGGAACCGGGGGGGACGGGGGGGATGGATCCCCCCCAGGAAATCATGCGGGGGGGACCGATAATAGAGAAATCCCCCCCAGGGCTGTGTGAGGTGAATGCCGTCTGCGCCCAGCGGCCCGATCAGCAGCTGCAGCGTGCAGGACTGGTTGGGGATTTCCCTAACCAGTCCAACATTAAAGTAACACTTACCAGTCACTGAGCGCCGGGCGACGGGATATGACGTTTATATCCCAGCCCCGGCGCTCAGAATAAACAGCTGTGGGCAGCCGCACTGCAATGAGAGTCAGCAGCAAACCAGAGGGCAAAGAGGAAGAGAAAGGTAAGAGATGTGCAAAAAGGGGGGGAAGGGGGGTGTCTGATGTGCAAAACGGAGGGGGGGGGTCTGATGTGCAAAACGGAGGGGGGGGGTCTGATGTGCAAAACGGAGGGGGGGGGGTCTGATGTGCAAAACGGAGGGGGGGGGGTCTGATGTGCAAAACGGAGGGGGGGGTCTGATGTGCAAAACGGAGGGGGGGGGTCTGATGTGCAAAACGGAGGGGGGGGGTCTGATGTGCAAAACGGAGGAGGGGGGTCTGATGTGCAAAACGGAGGGGGGGGGTCTGATGTGCAAAACGGAGGGGGGGGTCTGATGTGCAAAACGGAGGGGGGGTCTGATATGTGTGTGTGCATATACATATGGTGAGGCATGTATATGGGCAATGTTTATGAATGTGTATGGGCACTTGGGCAGGCATATATGTGTGTATATGTGTGTGTATGGGCACGCGCATATGAGGGCAGTGTATATGTGTATGGGCAGCGTGTATGGGCAGTGTATATGTGTACGTGTGTATGGGCAGTGTGTATGGGCAGTGTGTATGGGCAGTGTGTATGGGCAGTGTGTATGTGTACGTGTGTATGGGCAGTGTGTATGTGTACGTGTGTATGGGCAGTGTATATGTGTACGTGTGTATGGGCAGTGTATATGTGTACGTGTGTATGGGCAGTGTATATGTGTACGTGTGTATGGGCAGTGTATATGTGTACGTGTGTATGGGCATTGTATATGTGTACGTGTGTATGGGCATTGTATATGTGTACGTGTGTATGGGCATTGTATATGTGTACGTGTGTATGGGCAGTGTATATGTGTGTATATAAGGAGTGTATTTGTCTTATAGTGTATACGTCTGTGTAAGTATGTGCAAGGGCAGTGTATATTTATGGGGAGGCATGTGTGTGTGTGTGTGTGAGCAGTTTATGTATGTTTGGGCAGGCGTGTATAAGAGTAGTGCATATGTGTGAGTATTGGCAAGTGTGTATCTGCAGGCAATTGCAGCGTAGATATCTGTTTTTGTGGGCAGGCATGCGTAAGAGCAGTGCATGTGTGTGTTAAAGGGAAGAGAATGATTCCCTGTAACACGTTTAACTCAGGGGCACCTAGGGTTAAATCCAGGCCTATTTCTGGTTAAAATGAGTGTGTGTGTCACTGTGTGTAGCATTTGGACACTTGGTCTAGGCCATCACTAATACAAAGCGCCACGTGTTAAATCTAGGGGTAGGCAGAGTAAGTGAAGGATGTGTTTGCGTGTCTGGGTGTGATAGTGTATGTTTGTGGGTATGTTATTGTGCACATCTGTTTTTATGGGTATGTTAGTATGTTTCCAGGTGTGTTATAGTGGGCATGTGTCTAGGTATATTAGTGTGGGAATCTTTTGGGGTGTATTATTGTGTGTGCATGCGTGTGTATGTTATTCAAGTGTTTAAGTGTGTGGATATGTTCCTGTGTGCATGACGTGTTAGATGGTTCCTTGAATACATCATAGTAGTCTCTGTGGCTGGGTCCATCTGTGGTTGTAAGATTTTTCTGTTTCTGTGGGAATTTTCTCCCATTCATCCAGTAGAACGTTTTATGAGCTGAAGGTGATAAACCAAGACATTTTGGACAACACTATGCTTCTAACTTTGTGGGAACAGTTTTGGGGAAGGTCCTTTTCTATTCCATCATGACTGTGCCCCAGTGTACAAAACAAGGTCCATAAAGGCATGGTTGCAAAAATTCCCCACAGAAACTCTCCAAAATCTTGTGGAAATCGTTCCCAGAAGAGTGGAAGCCGTTATAGCTGCAAAGGGGGGCCAACTACATATTAATGTGTCTGTATTTATAATGTGATGTCATAAAGTCCCTGTTGGTGAAATGGCCAGGTATACCCTACCAGTAAAAATGCTATCCCCCCCAGATTTTTAGGGGCTCCTACGCCCATGATCATGACCCAGTTTTCCTGATTATCATTCCCTAATTATGCAATGTGAATGGACACATCTGCAGTTTTTAAAACCAAATTATTATTCATTTCGTTATACTACTACGACCATATATTCACTAGAAAGAATAAAGCAGAGGGCTGCTTAGGCGAAATAGTCCCTAACCTGTAACAAACCCATTATAATGGTCTTAAAATAAAAATCCAAAGTATATTCATTTCCCCAATTAGCGAGGCAACAGTCTAACCTGCCACAGATCTATTTTAAATTCAGCTTTCATAGTTAGTCCTGTACTATGCGTAACCTCAATGACAAATTTACATAGAATCTATATAATAAAGCAAATTATAGACTTATCCTACTCTTTATATTCATGATTTTAAAAACAGCATCAAGGGAATATATATATATATATATATGTATATATATATATATATAAAAAATCATGTAATTTGGTTAATTTTCACATTTGGCTATACACAATGCAATTATTTTATTTTTTTAATTTTTGTGTAGTTAGATTTAACTTCAACTATAATTTTTCTCAAGGTTGTTAGGAGACTTTAAACAATATATATATATATATATATATATATATATATATTTTTTTTATTATTATTTTTTCATTTTATATTGATTTCTTTCTCGACTCCTACCTAGAGACAAAAAAAAGTGATTGTGGTGAAGAAATTTGAAAGCAGAGTGTTTTACCATCTACAGGAGTCCCAATGCTTTTAGGGGAAAGCATGCTGTGTTAATACACCAAAGGACCTCGTCCTTACACTGCTGTTCAGATCTCATATTGCTGCATTCACTTGCTGAATGGTACAGATTAATTATTAAGGGTCAACTTCCAAAATATCACTGCTAGTGTAAAGGAAAATACTGTCGGATACATGTTCCTTTAAACGGGACAGATACATCTATTGTCTGCAAAGGTTAACAGAAGACATTTATGTAATTAAAAGCCAAGTGCTTTTGTGGGTTCCAGATTCTCTGTATATTTTTTGATCTATGATGCGTATTCTTCGTGAGGTTAGAATGTGATTTTTTTTTTTCTTATAGAAACTTACTGAAGAATTTGATGAAAAACCATTCGCCTCATCCGATCTACCCACTGTTTTCTCTATAAAGACTCGAACCTTAATCATTCCTTCGCTCCCATCTTAGGTCCAGCATCGTTTTCTAACAATCCCACGGATTTTTACTTCTTCTAGGTTACGGGAGGAATTGTATACATCTTTAGAGATAATCAGTCAATTTCTCATTATCCATTTTGAGTTAAGACTCATTTAGGTATTTTAACTAAATGTGAGCGCATGGTAGTGTCCAAAACAAATCACACTCGGCTTCCATAGACTTAATTTCTGGTGAGTTGGAGCCATGTAAGACCCCAGTTTCTCTTTTTTTTTATATATATATATATATATAGTTTGCTGGGGGAGGGTAGCTGAGTGATTTTTAAAAAATATTACTAGGTTCAGACAAGGACATGCAAACTTTCATTAAACTTGCATGTTCTCGCCTAAAATTTGTGAAATTTAAAGTCGCAGACTCTCTTGAATGGTAAGAGAATATACAAGATAATCACAGAATGAAGGCATGTGAGGGCATGTTATTGAGGTTGTTAAGTTATCCCTTAACTTCATTTACTCCTAGACTTCTTGAATGCACTAAATGTCTGTGACCTTTACAGTTCGACCATAGAAATTGGAGGATTTGATGGACAAAGGTGGAGCTCAAAAACTCATCCAACAAAAATGGACACAGGCATATCTCTCAAATAGAGTCCGTTTTTACAAATCTGTGATACATTTTAATAACCAGTATACATTTTGGAATAGAATACATAGTAACATAAGGTGTAGGCACATCAGAGTTCTCTTCTTAACATGTAATTAAATCACATTAGAATGATTATTGCCGGTACATTGCAAGAAGCTACTATTTAGGGATATTTTTTCATACCTGAAGAAGGGACCCCTAAAGTCCTAAAAGGTTACTTCAAAACTTTTTCTATGCAAATGATGTCCTATTTAAATATATCACGCATTTATTTATTTTTAAATAAAATCTGCTGTTCTAATAATTATAAATAATAGTGACTTTTCCTGCTTCAATCTGTTGCAGTTGTTGCCTACAATAAACTACTGTTAGACTACCTTATATATAATAATATTATTAGTATTACATCTGCTTATGACAACATTTTATGGTAAGGTAAATCAAGACACCATACAACCACACATTATTGATACAAATTGATATGAAACCTATGGATGTCACCTTACTAGTCCACTAAGGTGGACCATTTAGTCAATGCATCAAAAATATTTATCTTGATGAGAAATATATGACCTGGCAAAGGGCTCAATCAATACTTTGTTAAATGTAATTTTACTATACATAGAGCAAATAGGGACAGTGATTTTTGCCTCGGTGGATGCACAAATTTTAGCTGCTAAAAACTTCAAATCCAGATTTTTTTTTCATTAAGTTTTGAGCTGCAGATTTTAAAGACCATGCAAATTTTGGACTCTGGAGCTCATTCAAAAATAACGAGGACCAATTCACTGTAAGGCTGTGTTGCAAAATTGAAATGTGAACATTATTGGAAGAAAAAAAATATTAAATAGGTAATATGTGGTTTCTAAGAATTCTTGTAGGCAACTTTTTATAAAGAATGCATTTGCGGTGTTCTTATGTCAGATTCCTTGATTAATGGTGCTGGCCCACAAAACTTCTATTGCCCTCTCCAGTAAATCAAGTGAATAAACCTTCAAAGATCTGTCATTTTATTTGTAACTGAAAATGTAATCACCTAAAAACATAACAAAAAGTGTTAACTTGCTGTTTTTAAAAATTTGCATAATTCTTTCAACCCATTGGGATTTATTCCCTAAAGAGAAAGTTAGTAGGGTAGTTTGTTGAAGAGCTGCGGTCTAGGGGAGGTGTCAGGGAGTGTGAGAATAGTTTTATTGGTGGCATCGAAAATGTTTGGTTTAGCAGATAGAAAGGAAAGAAAAGAAATGAGAGAAAGAGAAAAGAAAGAAAAGAGAGATGAGAGAGAGAGAAAGGAATGAACAAAGATATGGAGAGGGGAGAGAGAAGAAAGGGAGGAAAGATAAGAAAGAGAGAGATAAAAGACAAAAGAGGGAAAGGAGAAGAAAGAAGGAAGAAAATATAGAAGAAAGGAAAGTAGAAGAGCAATAAGAAAATACGGAAGAGAACAGAGAAAAGAAGAAGAGAGAGAAGTAAATGAGGAGAAAGAAAGGAACAGAAAGAACTGAGACAGAATGGAATAGAACAGCAAAACCTGAGGTGAGCATTTTGCTCTTATCGCTTATGTTTTTGCTGTTCTCTTACCTTTTGTCTCTTTTCTTTTTTTTCAAGAGCAAAAAGAGATAAGAGGATGGCAAGACAGGATAACCCCTTAATTGACGGAGACTGATAACAGCCTTATCCCTATTTAGATCATGCTTTAATTTCTGCACAACTGGCCAATCTGACTTATTTGAAGATCAGGGACCAGCCTGGGGGGTAATTGGCTTGTTATTCTCTAAAACTCCACGTGTGGCTTCCTGATCTAGTTGCATATTCATGAAATTCCGTTATTTCGTAGCTCTCTGTTCTGCGTTCCTTGCTCTCCTATGGCCACCACTCTATTCTTACACATTCTGCTTGGCCTTTTAGGATCTTTTTCACAACATGGCGCTTTCTTCCAGAGCCCAAAGAACAGCCAAACCTGGCCAAAGTTCCCAGTAAAATTTGTGGTGAAAAAACCCTTTTCAATCTAACTCCAAATCATCTTGTATTTGCAATAAATCGTTAAATGCTAGAAATACCCTTACAAAAAATTACTGCAGTTTTTCTGAAGTAATACTACAGTTTTTTGGACATGAAAAACTGCAATACTGCACTTTTACTGCAGTATTACTTCACATTTACTGCAGTTTTACTGCATTTGTACTTCACTGTACTGCAGTATTACTGCACATTTACCGCACTTTTTTTTTTATATTGCAAACCTACAGTTGTACTTCAAAGTACTGTAGCTTTATTGCATTTGTACTTCCGTACAAAAATAACTGCAGTAAAACTGCAGTACAGTGAAGTACATGAAGTGAATGTGCAGTAATACTGCAGTAAAAGTGCAGTATTGCAGTTTTTTCATGTCCAAAAAACTGCAGTATTACTTCAGAAAAACTGCAGTAATTTTTTCGTAAGGGTATTCTTGCTTATTTTTAAAATGAATGTCATTTTCAAATTACTTTAACAATGACCTATTATTACTATTTTTACATCCTTTAAAAACTGACGCTTTCAAGCAATACCTTTCCCGAGGACCGTAATACGTCTGCTTTATCATTGAGAACATGTGTAGCGCATAACGCAGATCGCCTGCTGTGAAGCAGAAAGCAACCGTCTATGAAAAAAGAGTCACGTGCGTTGTGATTGAAGAGCTTAAGTGCGCCATAGGTGTACGACATAACTACTTTTTTATTTCAGCCATTATGCAAATTAAAACAGTTCCCTGTTTCTCAAGATAATCAAAACACAGAGGGGCTACAGTCTTTAAAATTCAGAGACAGTGATATTGTAAAATATTCTGCACAGTTAACTGACTTTACGAGATATTTTTTTGCAGTTCAGGAGCCAACGGTAATAACTTTTGCACTTCTACCAAATTGGCGTAAATGCTCAGAGCGGCAGCACTAATGTAAAAGTGGCAGTGATGGACCGAAATAGTTTTCTAACTATTCTTCTGAAAGATTCATTTAAGAGAATAGGAATATTCAAATGACATAACAGACGCCATTAATGCAGCATTAGGGCGTATCGCGCTCACATATCATGCCATAGACCTACTTAAAGATAACATGCATCATGTGACAAAGCCAAATCACAAAGAAATTAACATATATTTGTTATAAGCCATTGGTTGCCTAATCTTTTTTTCATGACTACAGAACAGAACACTAGAATACGCTGTATCAACCTCTCATCCTTGACATTCTTAGCGGTACGATTTGCATAGAACTTTAATCATATTCCCAGTGCTAGAACATTGTTTTCCTTTTTTTTTTTTTAACCTAAATGAGATTTTATTCATTTTAATAAAAATAGGGATTTGTTATTGTTTGGTGGCTATTAAATCCTTTCTGCACATGCAGTTTTAAAGTGAAATATTCATGCAAATAGGCCATTGGAGTAAAAAAACCATATAGCCGATGCACATCTTTTTGTATTTTTGATGCACTGAAAAGGCCCAGAGGAGCCGGATCCTTGAAGATTCTGCTTTTTTTTTTGGTTGGAGATGTCGGTTGTCGTTTTGGGCTTCTGCCTCCTCTTGAAGACGTAAGTGGTTGCACATTTCGGAGAGGTTCAAGAAGATCTGGTTTTCGAGCAAGTCTTTTGGCGGTGGGACAATAAAGGGGGTTGAAGAAGATTTGGGATCCAGTTATCCACTGTGGCTACTCTAGGGTACTTTGCTGCACCCCACATCGATATAGAAATGCTTGAACCTCAAGCTTCAGAGAAAAAAGAGTTTATAACCAGCACCGTGAATTTTGCTAGCCAGGTAGAGATACAGCCTCCATCCAATGTACCCATAAGCACATGAAAATTACCATCCAACCCACTGGCAAAGATTGCAACCTGCAAATAAAAACTTTACTGTATTTACATCTACCACTTCTGCTGGAAGGCTATTCCATGCATCCACTACCCTTTCCATAAAGTAATATTTTCTGATGTTACCATTAAACCTTTGCCCCTCTAGCTTATGGCTATGTCCTCTTGTTGTGGTAGTATTTCTCCTTTTAAATAAACTATCTTCCTTTACCTTGTTGATTCCCTTTATCTAGAATAGAATGACCAGTATTAAAATTGTGTATTATTATGTATTAAAGTATAGTAGAAGTATTATTAAACACTCATCTACAGACACCAGACAAGCCAGAAGGCTTGTTGTTCCCTCAGTAATCTCAGCCACAGGGGATTCTGGGTAGGCACATGCAAATAAGGTTAACAATGATCTCTTATTATCTCTTCATCAGACAACATGCCTGATGAAGAGACCCGGGAGGTCTTGAAAGCTTGCAATCTATATTTACTCAGTTAGCCAATAAAGGTATCGTTCAAACTCCACTCATCTCCTCGCTTTATACATGGATCCCTTGAAAGTAATTGCCTGCTCGGGTAGGAGATGCAGTAATCAGAGCACCACTCATATACAGCTGCTTCATCCTTAATAGGACTCATCAGTATGAGGCTGTAATACTTGAGGCTTGGGGTAGCCAAGAAATACCATTACATAAGTTATGGTGGGTAAAGGTGATGGGAAAACCCTTCCACTTAAATTTGGGCAACGGATTTCAATCCATACCTCCAAATTTTTGGCCGAACCGAATGGGCGGAGAATGAAATTTGTTGCCTGAAAACAAACGGGTCAAAAACAAAATGAAAAATGTGTCTGAATCGTTTTTGGCCCATTTGCCTAATATTTCAGACCACAAAAGACCATGAGCATGATGGAAAGTGGGGACCTCCAAAGTACAGAGCCGAGGACAAGAGCCCTGCTTGCCTGATGGAGTTTCTGATGATGTGACTTTAGAGACCATTGTTTTATACTTTATTTCACCTAGCACCGGGGTCATACATCTGTTTCCTATACAGCTACTCTATCAAGGCATTATGTGGGTTAATTAATTAATCACCAAATGTCCAAATGTCCAAATTCAGTAAAGGAGAATCATATAATCTCATATTTTATATCATATGCACTGATTATGAAGAAAAATAAGTGAATATCATATAATTTAACAATATTCCTTGAAGTATCACTTTTCCAAAATTAGCTATTAACGATCACTTACTTAATCTCTTGCTGGACAGATGTGATCTTTATTATTCTTTATTACATTATTACAATTTCATTTTATTGCTGCAGTGCTAGTATAGCACATATGGATTTATAATCACATTAAAGAAGAAACAGCCTGGCTGAGGCTAATGGGAACTGGACTCCAAGGACAGCCATGTATCCGTTCATCCCAACTATATAAATAAGATACCTATATGTCTATAGGTAAACAAATTAGACAATTAGTAACTTTCTACTTTAAATGCTATTTTATGTACCATAACGTGCTTATTAAATTGTATATAAGTAATATATTTATTTTAGGTAACTACTATAATTTAACGGGTCACAGCTGGCATATATATATATATATATATATATATATATATATATATATATTTATTTTATTTTTTTTCTGTAGTACTGATTGGCTAATGGCATTTTATGCTTATTATTCTGCTACCGATTCCAGGCACGAACATCGCAATTTCTATAGATGACTAACATATCACATACTCCATAGAATAGATTAGCATAATTGGGGGCAAGCTGTGCTTTAGAGAGGAATAAAGAATTAATTATTAGACATCTACTTTAGTCTGTATTCTCACATTTAGTACAAGATGACCACTACCCGGGAAGAAACAATGTACTTCCCATTAAGCATCTCCACTGTTTCTCAATGATAAGATGATTAGTGCATAAAAGATTAATGTGTTCAGAAATTCTTTCCTTTAATTATTTACTTTTGCTTTGAACTATTTTTTCGCAGACTTTCTAGAAAAATGAAATATGCAGTGAAATAAATTCTGCACTAAATTTCATTCATTAGCATAACCCAACACAATTTGTATATCATTCATTGATTTCTGCCAGTGTCAATCTTACTTTATTACTATGTCTTTAACGTGGAACAGCCTCCCAGCAGAGGTGGTAGAGGTTAATGCAGTGACTATTCTGAATCTTAAATGAGACCAAAGACTGATTAAGGTTTTTGAGTGAAATTCTCTGTTTCTATGCCCCAGCTGAACAGAGAATGAGTATGTATGATGTTCCCCTTGATGAGCGCTTTACTAATTTGTAGAGATGAACAAGGGCGCATTATTTAGTATCGGGTTTTACAAACATTTTACAAAGAAGTTGTTTCACTTTTCAAGGAAAATAAAATATTAACATATTTGGCCAGCAGTAGGTAATAGGATTAGATGATTTTCGGTGGGCCAACAAATTATTAGAATGTCTTCTTTTTTTTTTTTTTTTTTTTTTTTTTTTTTTTTTTTACTATAATCCCATATTAAAATGGACAAACTAAGGACAATTTTCCTAAGGACATATTCTACGTCCCCATACCTACCCCATGCTTACCCCATCCCCACCCCATACCTACCCCATACCTACCCCATACCCACCCCAACCCCACCCCATACCTACCCCATACCCACCCCAACCCCACCCCATACCTACCCCATACCTACCCCATACCTTTCCCATACCTTTGATAGGCAAGACAACAATAAGACCAATACATATCACCTTTTACAATATAGTAATAAAATAATCTTATCTTGGACTTCATGGTTACCTCTTGCATTCTACTAAGGAACCCACCAATAAACAGCTGAATGTCCAGTTCTAATTCTGCAACACATCTTTGATGATGAGCTATCAAGGTACAAATGAGGCATGTAATATGAGCAAATTGCAATAAACAAGCAGTAATCGCATTTAAGCAAGCAGACCGCCCCATGCTACACAATATTTAAATATTCTTTTTATACAGATTCGTCACTATAATAAGTATTTCTGAGCTGGTTGTCAAACAAGTTGCAGTAATCCGAGGATGAGTTATCGCTATAGCAAATGTATGAGTCTCACTTTGCTGAACTCCAGCATTAAAGGTGGATTTCATTTTCATACTCAGTTTATCTTTATATCCAATCTCGTGTCATTTTGGTTGCCGCAGAATTACAATTACTATTTTACTGGAAAGATGGAAAACTGATGAAAGAGAATGAGAACGGATTGATTTTTTTTTAGCGTGGTCACTATTTTGTCACTGTCATCGTCCTTCACGTACCTGGAGTACCGAAATGACTTTACCAAAATGATAATCCAGGTTCTGCGGTATCCCACGAGGCCATTGCCGGTATCAGCCAAATATTATCGTTTCGACGCGATTTAAAAGATGTGTTTTTATGTTTTTTGGCTTCACAGTAACAGATTCAGACACAGAAAGAGATTGACAATAAATTGTTTATTGATTACCTGTCAGTGACCTGATGGCGTGGAAGTAAATTCCCTAATTGTCCCTTTTTAGGGGAGACAGTCCACCTTTATCTCCTGATGTCCCTCTTTGGGACCTGAATCCCTCTGCCCCCCTTTTCTCCCCAATGCCCCTCTTTTCTAATATCTAATATCCCCTCTTTGGCTATATGAAGTATTGAGTACTTGGGGCAGTTGCCACCTTCCCTATATTTCAATATTAAATCCTTTTTTTTAAATAAAAATAGGATTCTTGGGAAACTTTTTTCGAAGACATGGGCTCTTGGAGAAGGTCCCGTATAGTATTCATAGTATTTTTAGTAATGTAATTCCTTAAAAGTTACATTTTAATTTATTTGAAGTCATTTATTTTTTTTAAAAAATGTATCATTGGATTTCATGTCTGCTGTTAATTAATTCTGTAATTTTGTTATAAAACGAATTCAGTGTAGTAATAACATGAGCCCAATTTTTCCAAAATGAAAGCTTTGTAAGATGTAGGGATAGACAATAGCAGCTGGGGAGTTATTTGTCATTTATACCTTTGCAGGACGTCCCCCCTCGTATCCAAACATTGGTTCTCAATGGATGAAGAATCCTTGGCCTGATTGTACCTTCTTTCTACATTCCTTCTGGATTACATTTTATATAAGATGGTTTTGAAGCAAATCACGAGCACGGAATTAAAATATTAAAAAAAAACTGCGGTATTCAAGGGAAGACGCAGTATGTAAACGCCGGTCCTGAAGGGGTTAAACAATGAAGTCTTTCCCTTGTAGTTGTAATTTTGGTGCTCATTGTACCTTGTCGTTCCTGACATGCATTACATGAAGTGGTTAAGGAGATCTCCCATGTAACTGGTCCATTGACGCCAGCGACCTCTTGTTTAGTTGCGGAGGGACTGCCGCCCCTGTACCTGCTGTACCTAGGCTGCCTAGGCCTCAGACACAATATGCTGCTGCCTATGCTTATCGGGAAATAAAGAACCATTATTTAATTTGTTGTTTACATCATTTTTTTTTTCATTTTCTTATATCTATAAACAAAATGACTCAACTTATCCCCAAAAAAGTCCCATGTATTGGTCTGTGAACAGCTTAACCTGAAAATATTTACATGGATGAGAGATTTCTGAAGTAAGTCCATAAAATGCACTATTTTTTAGTAAATTTATGTTCTTCGCTTTGTCTTTACAGACTCGCAGTTGTCTTTCTAAAACAAATGAGGGTCGTTCAATGAAGAAAACCGTATCGATTCCTTCCCTATTCACCTTAGATGATTTTTATAACTTGACTTTACAAAAACTAATTTATAATGTTGTATACGGTGCGTTAAAGTGCGTATGACAAAATAAACTATTTTGTGACATTTATTTCAATTAGGAATTATTGATTCCATCAAGAAACATCAGCTACATAATCCCAGAGGAACACTATGATATATTCACGGACAACATCGAAAGCATGGTTATTTGGTATTATTGACATTAAGGATATTGTTTTGTATGAAAATGGTTCTGTCAAAAATGAGACTTTATTGACAAAAACACAAGAGGCCAAGACACAGCTGTTGGAAGACTGAGTGGGCAACTCTGAAAAAGAAACTTGTTTCTTAAAATCATTTTATAGAACTTTTTATAGAAATGTTTTGTGTTCTTCTTAACTCTTGGTATGCCATTTTGTGTGTTTTGGGCACGTTTATTCTGGGGCCTTCCTAAATTCTGTCTGCAGACTAGAAGTATATATATCGTAGGACATTTCTTATATTTCCAGTATTTGGGGTTTGCTGAGTTCCTGGGTGAAACATATTCTGTATTTTTTCCCGTATAAGCATTCCATGAAGGTATGAGCGTTTGTGGGGGTAGTTAAATCCCAGGGGGTTTATAGAGACAAGTCTCTGAGCCATTCGGAATCATCCCCCAGTCCTATCAAAAACACGATAAGGCACATACGTGTGTAGGCGCCGAAAGTCGAATTTCATATCATTAATTCATTATGGAGGGCAAACGGCATAGACCCAGATTACATTTCTGAAATTATAGACATGAAATGTCATATTGTAAGATAAGAAGGGAAGGAGAGGAAAAGGAAAAAAAATCAGCATTGTGTGGCTTGCATTATGTTTGTAAATCATTGTGCAGCTGAATGTATAAATCATAGTGCTATAAATTCTTTGTAAATCGTGACAAAATACATATAGTGAAGAAAAAAAAAGATTTTATATATATTAAATATATATATATATATGTTCATTCTTTTTCCCCTTCTCTCCTTCCTCGTTTTCTCAAGGGGGGCCTTCCTAAATGAAGCATTTTAGTAGACCAATGTTCCATGTGGTGAGTATTTTTGGTAACCAAATGGTTCCAATACCAGAGCATGCGGAACAAGTTATTCAAATTTGAGAACACTATGACAGTAAGTGAAGCACCTTTTGGAAGGGTTGCCCTAAAACCATCCTCATAACCAGGATGCCCAGAGTTACCCATAGCTATGCCCAGATATGTAACCATAACTGCAGCATCCACCATCAGTTTCCATTGGCACGTTGGTAGACCTCCTATGCTACCATCATAGGTCAAGAACAGCCACCATGAGCTGCCATATTCATATGTAGAGTCACCAACCAGCGGGTTACATACGCAGAAGCATTTGGTTCAATCTGGGAAGCTTTTTTGGCTTGTTATATCCTCAGAAGGTCTCTAGATTAGGATATTAACTTTGAGAGTGGCTCTCATGGGTTATTTAGGCATTCAGTTTTAGTGAGCGCCAATATGTACTGTATATGAAAGGCAGATCTACATTGTGATTTGGTAGTCCGTGTGCCACAATTGTTGTTGGATTGCTATTTTATTGGTCCATTTGTTTGAGCCTTCCCCTATCCTGAGTAAAATTTCAAGCCGACGTGTTGATACCAACCCCGTGCCTAATGGCTATTTTATACAGGTAGGTAATAGAGCTTGAATGTATATGTAAGAGAAGCCTTCACATTTTATATATCAAATTGAATCTAAGTGGCTCTAAAAGGTGCATTTACAAGGCAAAGGTTTAAAACTTAAGCACAACTAATTTACGGCAACCAGATTTCATAAGAATATCATAAGAATATGCTGTTTCGTGATATGACCTTGAGTTCAATGAAAAGTTCAAAGTAAAACATATTTAATACCTCTTATTTCTGTTAATGTAAAGAACCTTTAGCTTTGCAGTGCATGCATCACGATAGCATTGAACAACGCTCCAAACTATTCTTTTATGCCGTAACGTTTGTTTCCCCATGTAAAGGAGTCATTTATGACGCAGATGCTCTTTGCAGAACAATCAATCTATCTTTGAAAACAAGTTTTATTTTTCTGAAAAAAATAACACACACAAATTTAAATGGCCAAAATATGATTTTTTTTAAAGCTAAATTTTCTGGAAAAAAAGTTTACATAGTTATTTTGTACGTGTATTTGTAAAACCTTCTCTTTTAAATCTACCTCCTCTTTTACTCAAGGTCACCTTATACTCTAACGTTTAAGTACATGGCGTCTCCACCAGGATCCGAGAAGCACCAGGACAATAGCGGCTCTTACTAGGATCGTAAAAGGGTTTATTTTTGTCCAAATGAATCTTGGAGGAATTATCGTTTGAGTCTCGGACGTATCGTCCATTGCTCTGTGCTTCTAGTCAGCTGATATATAAATTTGTACGGCCAAGCAAATGATAACGTCTGTGCTTCTAGTTAAGTCTTATGTATTATCTGCATTTTAATGCACATTCTGGATATAGCCTGGGATTACATGAGATTTTTGACTGTGATTATCCAAGATTCTGGGAGTGACATGGATGTAAGATCTGAAATTTACAACACAGAGAACATCTGCGTAGCCTTCTGTATAGCAGCTTGTCACATTCACGCAACCATTAAAATATACGTAACATGTAATAACTACGTATTATATTTCTTATTCCAGTAAACATTCTTCTTCGTGTATATCTAATTATCTTGCTTTAGAGGAAAACGAAAAAGACCCTTTTTTGGGCTCAGTGGGCCCTTTGACCAAATTCTATATTTCACACCAAAATGATTTAGTATTTCTGATATAGTACTATATTTTTAAGGTGTTATTTATTTAGACGTTTCGAGGTGCCTCGTTCTTTGCTCAAGTCGGACTTCCATGATTCTGAATCACATTACAGAGAATATATACTGTGAGAATATATAGAATGTTCATACAAGGAAGATCAGCAACTACTACTGGCTATAGATACTGTATGGGTGATCTGGTCCTTGTGCGTGAAAAGCTAAGCTAGGGCTGAGCCAGACCCAAGGCTTGCTTCAGCCATCCGCGCATGAGTCAAGCTTCCGCACGGATATCGGCTCACTCATCTACTTATACCTGGCTAGATTTATTCTTAGATTTTTATCCACCCCGAACACAGAGGCATGTTTTCTGTACACTTATCAAAAATGTGTCACACGGGGCTCGCGGTAGCTGTCAGTCAACCATTTTGTCAAGAGCATCTTAAGCAAACACAGCCATCGTGGGCTTCATACATTTTATTTATGCTTCATTCAGTTTATTTTATAAAATATTCATCTTTAACATTTTACCTTTTTCCACTAAATATGTTCATTGCCACATACTAAGTAAAGGGGCATGGATGAGTAGGGGCAGACTGGTAACCCCAGTATATTCTCTTTATTTGGTTATTTGCCATCACAATGAGTCTCTTGTGATTTTTGTCTAATTAATATACACATACAGAGGCATTGTTTTGTTTTAACAGAGAACCTCTAAGTTAGTTTTGGGAGAAAGTGGATTCGCCCACCTTACTTGATCCTTACCCAGGCCTTTTAAATTGAATTAAAAGTTAAAGGATTCAATTGGCTAAAAAATATGTATTTTTAAATCACACGTCTAGCTAATATACAAAAATGTGCTGAAATAGAACAATATGGACCTTTTTTTAACGATATCTTGCCTTTAGGAATACAACAAAGGAATACACTAAACTTCAAAGCTCTTTTCCATGTTCAAGAGTCTAATGGGAGATACGTTCTGAATGCGCTCTACGAGAAAGTATTATAAGAAAGTTTATTCTACTAAAAAAACATAATTATTACTATCTCCTGTGCAAAGCATCACTTTATTCTACATGCTATACTTTCCGTAATTACTTTGTTGGTATTTACTTATAACAGAATATTCTTCACCAATTTAGCTACTGCGACACAAGTAACAATGCAGGCGATACATTAAATGGATCCTTAACTCCAGTCCAATAGCGGATGCCTGAAAGTCTTTTTGATTTTGGACCTTATTTCCCCCCAGGCTTAACTATAAATTGTGTAATAAGGCAAGCGGAAGACTCGAAGGAAATCTCATATACATGAAATAGGAAGTCAATTAATAAAACCAATTTATTTGCTAAACAGGCGCAACATGTTACTCCATCACGCACCTAGCAGCATGAACACAACACGGATTAATTGAAAACATGAATTAAACCTTTGTTCTTTTTTGCAGATGGACATAATATCTTAAGTGCTATCCTTGCTATTTGTTACTTGATTTAATAATAATAATAAAAATGGTCACAAAATGAAGCTTATAAGGACAAAGAACACCCTACCTTAAATATGGTGGAGGATCGGCAATGTGGTGGGAATGGTTTGCTGCCTGGGGTACTGGAGGACTTGAACGTATTAAGGGAATCATGAAATCACAGCAAAATTTGCTACCCATCATCTTTTTTGTTCAATGCCTGTGAATATCCCATTAACCCCTTAAGGATTAAGGTCCCTACACCCATTGAAAACAATGCATTTTGAGCCCGTACATGTACAGGCTTTGTCATTAAGGGGTTAACATGTTCTAATAATACAAAGTAGGTCCATTTTGCTGAAGATATTGTACATAATGACTCTAGATTGGGTCACTTGAGACATGGATCACCCAGGCCACTAGGGGTGGCCCTGGTGGCTCTGTTTTTGCCTTCTATCCCACAAGGTCCTTTTTGCCCTCCCCTGCTGAAGGTCTGCCATCAAGAATTAGAGAAGACTTATAGCCTTACGGTTACTATTCTTGGAACCCGGCGAAGCATTCAGAAGCAGAATATTGCCTTTGATGATACATTAATTTTAAACATTCCCAGTGACAGCAGATGTACGTTGGTTTCAACTTTCGATTTATTTTCTACTGCTCTCCAAAGCAAGTCTTGTCATCAACTTGGGAATCGGTTTGTATTTGTTATATGCATTCATTGCTCCCCGCATCTTTACCGATACAATCTATTCCGTAAATAGCAGAGCATAGAGAGTGGGTTTTAGGTATATACATAGTGGCACGGATCTGCTACCTGCGTCGAGATTTATATGACTGGGAATTAAAATCTTTTTTTTTTTTTTTTTAAATTAGCATGTTTATTTGAAACAAAATACACTCATTTACAGACACTGAATAAACAACTATCCCTAGAGTTGAGCCTGTGCCAAACATGCTAATCTGGAAGCACCATCCAAACTGTTAGAACAATGCCAGACACATGCAAATTTAATAGCTACAAAGAACCTTTGTAATGCCGCTTTGCAGGCAGCGAAAAGTCAAAGATTCGGGCATAACATAATCACTTGGGTGCTTTGCAGTGATTTGACTTTGCACAAATCATTGTAAACCCCGGCCGCCTATTTATCTGCATTCGTAATTCAAATGGAAGGCAATAGTCCTATTCTGCATAAATTCCCATAAATGTTTTTCTAAAGGTATCTGATAATGAGTAACCAACCCGACTTAAAAAAAAAATAAAACAAACCAGCACATATTTGGGTACATAAAGGGTTAAATATTATTGCTGTTTTTATTTATTTTGTTGGGTTTTTTTTTTGCCAATTGATTTTTTTAATGCTTAATTGTATCGCAATCAGGCCTGTCCATTTGTTGCGCATCAATAACCTCATAACATTAATATTTTACAATATTTAATCGTCATAGTCAAAACATTGACAAGCTGTCTAGGTCTACGCTTGTTTTGATTGTAATCACATTTGCAGACGGTTTTACATATTTATCCAATTAGAACCCTCGGCAATTACAGTTAATAATTGATTATAGAACTGGAAGAGGAAATATATCATTTTTTTTTTAATGCTTTTATGCTTTACCAAGGAATTGCTGACAACAGCTGCACTAAATTGCTTCGATCAGAAGAATTTGGTTACCAGTAGTTTTTAATTGTTTTTATTTTGCAGTTCCAAATATGTCCACTAGAGGAACTTAGAAGACTTTTTAACTTATAGTTGGTGGAATATCTAACCTGTCTTTAAGCGTTTGGTACTCTCTTCTATGGGTTTTATCTTTTTCTGCCTTTAGCAAATCTTTGAGCAAGGCTGGACTACATTAGTCTTGTTGGAGTCATTTTTTTGTGCTATCGGGCTTAATGTCGCCCGTTTGCTCACATATTTCAGTCTCAGAGGAGGTCATCAGAGTGTGGGGACATGAATAATGAACTATTACTCAGTGTAGGTCCCCCTCGAAATTGTAATTTTGATACTCTGCTGAGAAGATATCATTTCTTAGCAGGTACCTACCATGCTCTTCCTGATAGGGATCCATCTTTTTGTAATATAGTTTAGAACTCATGAGAAAAACCTGGAACAATATATACAAGATTGTTTAGGAAAGTTACTAAAATATCCATGGCACCACAAATTATATAAAAATGTTTTCAAGTATGTGTCTTTGGGTCTTGAGAACTAGAATGTGGAAGGACCATGTTTGGAGCAGTCGATGTCTACTTAGGATCTGGAGCCTTCTTTTCCTTGTTCTGAAGGACAAATGTGTTAAATGGCTTTAGATCCCACTACGTCAGGGTTTTGAAGAACAGATTTCATCAAAGCAATAGGTTGTGCCCCTTTATTGTTGCCATTTAACACAAATTAGATATGTGGAAATGCTTTGACATTGGCTTACAAGACATGTCACATTCAATTACTTACACTTTTTGGTTCATATCAAGATTTGAATCTGTCTAAATGTTTTTGTATTCAATTGGGATTTGATAGAAGTATAAAAAAAGCTTTTGTCATTTTGTATACCTTAGCTTAAAATGAATGTAAAATCCCCGTTCCACCCTCTTTATAATGTTCAAAAATATAGAATTAGCTTTTCAAAAGCATAATTTCCCCTTTTGCAAGATTTAAATGAGTCCCAAAAGGAAAGGAAATTATTTAATCTACACTAGATAGGCTTATTTTTTTCCATACAAAAGATGCCAACATCTGGCGGTTAATTTATGATTAGTTCTAAAACAAAGAATCTAATTTACTCTGATGAGTAAGACGGCAATGGCATACTGTATCAGCAGTCTTCCTCTCGCTAAACTTTCCCCGAAGAGCCTTATGTACACTATCAAGACAACAAACTTTTCATAGGGAACAACAAAGAGTTTATAAGTATACTGCTATATTATTCTGAAATACAAAAATAACTTTAGACCATAGTTTTACTTTGTTATTATCTGGTTTTCTATATCTATCTATCTATCTATCTATCTATCTATCTATCTATCTATCTATCTATCTATCTATCTATCTATCAATTCTAAACTTTAATAATCATGTGGTTACTTGACAGCTGCCTAGCATTAAAGCATTATCGCCTCTATGTTGGTAGTCAGGCCCATCTGCTACAACGTAGCAAATATCTTTTTGTTACCATTAATAAAATATTCTTAAATACTGGAGATGATGGCATGTGTGGCCTCTTTATTATTCGACCTCAAACACGGTAAACATTGAGAGAATTACGGCAAGTGAGGTTTGGAGTTTTGCCAGGCTTCTTTCTCTTACCCCTCCTGTGCTATAGGAGTTAAAGACTGTTATCCTGAAGTTGATAGCTCAAGTACTTTGCCCAGGGGTAACCGTTAATATGATTCATAAGTTCCATTTTTGTAGACTGGCATTATGAGTGACACCTCAGGCCCCTGGGGCAAGAGGGGCTGGTGTGTCATAGTCAAATCAAGTCTCCAAAAGAGGAGGGCTGGCAACATTCACCCCAGATGGAAAAGTTCAGCCATGCAGCCTAGTAACAAAGTGGCCTAAAAAAGATCTGGCAGAGGGCATACTCTGTGCGCCTTATCCTATCCAAAACATGTTTACAGAGGTAGAATGCACATACCATGGAAACCATAGAAGTTGTAAAAAAAAGATCCAATCATACTGGGAATGCCACCTAAAGTCCTATCCAAAAAAAGCCCAGCAGGCAATTGCCCTCCCATACCAGCTCTACCCTGCCCTCCGATAGATAGATAGATAGATAGATAGATAGATAGATAGAGATACTTTGTAGACACACATAAAAATATTGGTAATGCAAAAATAATTCATATTCCTAATAATAAATATCAAGACTAATAAAAATTGTTTCAGCAATATATATATATAATATATATATTACTATATATGACAGAAGTCCTGTTTCAGCAGCTCTTAAGCTTTGTGTTCTAATAACGTAGAGACACTAAGAATCAGGGCAAGGTCACTCTGACACAATATTACAGGCTTCTGCGAATCGGAAGCAAATTTATTTCGGTAATAAAGAAAATAAAGTTGTTTTCCTCGACATAGCAGTGACTTTACCCTCTGTTACCGAGGATCGCAACTCTGTGCAACAGATACTAAGGTCTTAATATCAGGGGTGAGGATAGGGTCACTGGCGGCTCGGTGCAGGATTTCCCCCGGCGCCCCTGTTGGTTGGTGTGGGTTCAACATTGATTCCGACACGATAGCCCAACCCTTTCTGGTCCCACCCCTTCCTGTTTTTTTGCCATATGTTGATTCAACTATTATTTCATCCAATTACTATTATTATAATTAACGTCAAACACAGAGACCCAAGTAGAAAGTATCCAGTGTATTCTAGGGTCCCTTCCCCACTACCTAACATTGATCACACTCATAGGACTCCTAAACTTTCTTACCAAAGAACAAGAACTCCATTGACTTGCGTGGGAGCACTTTCCTGTTACTGATTGGATGCTTTAATCAGCCAATCAGCAGAGAGTTGCAGGTTCTCCATAAACTAAGTAATCTTATTGTCTGTTTTTTTTAAAGAATGCACTTTAAAGTAATCAGAAAGTGCTGTCACGGACAGAAAACTATTATTTTAAATATTATTTTTGATGTCATTCTTTCACCTGTTCATCTTATAAACCCGGGTTCATTCACTACATAGGTATAAATAGCTTATTCAGATATACCTGTTTTTAGCTGTTTTTATGTGCTTTACTTCAAGTGATGAAGACATCTGAAAGGATTCATCTGAGATTGCAAATGTCATTGGTTACAGTTTCCAAGAAAACTTTTGAACATATCTCTTGAAACCCACTTACCAGCTGTTACTGTAAATGCATCTGACATTATTACCGCATCGATTCAAAGGCTAATTGTACTCAAATCATTGGTCAAAAGCCAAAGCGTACAACAAGATCAGATTGTATAATCCTAACAAGAAGGGTTTAAGAACTTCTATACACTTCGCTCAACGCGGAGATATGGAAACCAAAAGTGTTTACAGAGTCATTATGATCACTTTCTTAACTTATTTCTTTTTCACGCAAATAGAATGGATAATAGTTAAATGTGAAACACACCTTGATATGAATTTTTAGGTAGAGAAAAGAATGCCTAATCATTTTCCTATGCGGGGATGTATTTACCTCGGCCATTGCCCTAGTTCGCACCCAGGGGGGTACCCCCAGCTACCTCTTCAGCAGCCTCTGTCCAGATATGTGGCACAGCGCACCTTGCAGTATGGAGGCCATGTCTGCTTGGTCCTCAATTGTATAAATGGACCGGTTGGGGAGATCAGAGATCCCCCTAGTAATTGCCCCTTTTGAGTAACAGTGCACTGGGGGCGCCAAATGCCCAACATGTTGATCTGCCTCTGGTTTTGTGGCACAGGGGCTTCCACCCCCACTGACCAGCCCCTAGGCCTACTCAAGGCCAGAATCTGCACCTATCTTCTGTGTTATAAACCATTAAGATTCCTAATTTTCTACTCGAAGAGCAAACCTGCAGTATATTTATCATTATGCAACCAGTGCAACCATAGGTCATATATAAAAACGGGATTTATTCACTAAGAAGGTAATAGGAGAGCTTCCATTAGAATTGCTATTTCCACTCAAACTTCAATGCGCGTTATTAAGGGCCATTCATGACAATTTTTTTCCAGCCAAGAGGCTAGCCCTCCATAATGTATAGTTCAAGTATGGTAAATGCCAAGATCTCACTATACATTATATAGGACCACGCAAGCTCATTTTGCAGAAGAAACACAAATGTGATTGCCCCTACACGATAAGTGAATTAACCCATTAAAGAGTATGAATTTATTCATATTATATATATATATATGTTGACCGCGAGGAGTTGTACACAAAACTATAAATTCTTTAATTGATTCAATTGATTTGTAACAGTTATGTACCCATTCCTACTTTGGTTTATTATTCTTAATGCAGCTTAACAATTTATGGTTATTGGATTTGCGGGGATATATTACAGTAATTTGGTTAAAAATAAATTTGACATTTACAGGGGGTACGTGTTAAATGTATATATATTCTGAAATAAGCTAAGAAGGGCGTTTCTGTAAGAACTTTACCTTGACAGGAATGCTTTTTTTTCACGGCAATGCTTAAAATTGAAGTTTTAAGGAAAAAGCATTTTGTCGGATAAAAAAATATCTTTGTATAAATTAGATTAGATAATGTTCTTTCATGCACAAAGAAATTAAAGTGTTTGGGACACGGACAGCTGACAGCAGGAGTTTTGTAAGTTCCGCACGTAATTCTATAGTTGTAGAATATTTACCCCGATTCAAGAATCCCAGTGTGGCTGTTTATGTCTCTTTCTCGGCCACTTTTAATGAAGCATGAGGCAAATCTTTTTCCTTTTGTTACGCGTTACAAGGAAGAAGAAGAAAAAAAAAGAGAAATATAATAACTTTGACATCATTTCATATGGATTCCCAGAAGATCCTTCTCGTAATAATGAGACCACTTGAATCTTCCTTGTACTTGTACAGCAAATGTATACCCAAAATGATCACAATTTATCTCGGCGTTATTATACATTTGTGAATAATTGCACACATGCATTAGTAATTACAAGCAGGGACAGATGGTGTCAGTTTCATTTAGAATCATTCTTCCATTTAAATTACTAATGATGCCCACTGAATTCTCACAAACCAGGATGCGCGTTCTCTCTCTTACACATAACGCTTATTCTCCAGCGGAAGGAGAAAGTTTGGAAAAGTAATGACTTGATTCGCTTCATCGGGGATTACAAATAATTGTTTATAGGGAATGTCCTCATTTCTATCAAAAAGGGTGTTTGTTTTGTCAAAGAAGCGAGAACGAAAAACAATAAGAAAGGAATCCTTGAATTTTTAATGTTAAACCATTAACAGAACATAGCACCGCCTTATTTCTATTCTTCCAGTGGATTAGAGGAGCCCAAAATATGTTACAGTCATTAATTAATTAATTTCTGATATCTATCTATCTATCTATCTATCTATCTATCTATCTATCTATCCATTATCTATCTATCTATCTATCTATCTATCTATCTATCTATCTATCCATCTATCTATCTATCTATCCATTATCTATCTATCCATTATCTATCTATCTATCTATCTATCTATCTATCTAGCTATCTATCCATTATCTATCTATCCATTATCTATCTATCTATCTATCTATCTATCTATCTATCTATCTATCTATCTATCTATCCATTATCTATATATCTACCTATCAATCGATCTATCTATCTATCTATCTAGATCATTAAATGGAGCCATGTCCTTTAATTCCCCTTATATAAGCTTCTGGCACATGTAGGTTGGCGATCTGATCTGTTGTTAGTAAAGTCTCCTTTTGCAACTTGGAATTCTGTGCCCGTGTTCTCTGAACTGGGTTTCCAGTTCTTGCTGCCCTAGCCCTATTCGTTCCTAATTCAAATGAATCTACCATATATTACCTTGGCTTTGCTATTGTTGGAACCTGTCTATACTGCTTAGACCGCTCCTGACTTTGACTTCTAGTTCCCAACTGATTCCCGAAATCTGGTTGTTGCCACTCTTCAGTGGGCTCCATCCTGGGATATCTTCTGGGTGGACATGGCCATTAGTGGATCAGAAAAATGGCTAGCAACAAATGTTAGAATCTGTCTCTATATCTCTATCCATCCATCCATTCATCCATCCAAAGAAACACTAATGGATCTTAAACTAAACATTTTCAAGGTCACAAGGTCAAAAGCAAGGGATGAAGGCTGAAATATCAGTCACCTGTTTCCCAGCATTTATAACATTTAAGTTTACAATGGGCCCTGTACCCTGTTTTCCATTTGATTCACTGTCCTATATTGGGATGGAACTCAGGCCGGACAGTGTTTTGTAATTATGAGGACTGTTTTGTGTACGTTCTCCCCGCGTTATCCTTCCCTAGTTCCAATTACCTTACAAAATGTTCTATGAAGATATTGGTAGCTCTACATAGCGATTGTTGTTTTGCACCGAATAAAATACTTTTTCAAAACCATAAAAATAGCAATTAAATCTTTATTATTTCCCTTTAGGAAATACGTGGAAAGAGCACTTATACACATAATCAGTACTTCACGCTGATGAACAATGTAAGTTAACAAAGACGTGCTCACAAAGTCTAAATTAATAACACACATTTTTTATGATTTTAATAAATGATGACTCAAATAATTCTCAAGTCATTATGTAAAATATAGATAGCAACCTCTACTAGTAGAACATATAGATCATAGGCTCTACGCTATTGTGTTCCACTCAACTAAAAGGAAATAAAGAATACAGATATTTGAAGACAGTGAAACATAATGTAGCTTTATAGTCTTTTTTAATCACTTTAAAAAAAATTCTGGGGTTTTCACTAAAGAATCTAAATGAACAACTGACTTTATGAAGTGTTCTCTGCACATCAGCTATTGTTTCATCTTTTTGTTTAAAGGGGGAAAATATTTAAAATAAAGTCTGGAATATTTTTTTTCTTAGAATAAAAGGCGAACAAAGGACCTTTTGTGTAATATCTTTCCGTAAACAGCAGATTATGAGAATATAAAAGGGCGTTCACTGATGCTCAACAAATCAAAAAATAAATGTTATTTGTTCTTCGAATGCTAAAGTCTTTGAATAAATGGAGAGTTTGTAAATGGATCTCGCGTACAACATTTCCTCGCTACATTATTTGATACGATATATTTTGTGGCAGACAAACTTACATATTGACCACCGCTAAACCGCATTTACACCCAACTGCAGGTAACTCCACCTGCATCAATGTGACCGCAAAACAGTTGAAATCCCAAGTTGCTTGCAAGCTGGAAAAAGAGTGAAATGTAAGTTTCATCGCACTATTTAGACAACTAAAATAAACTTTAAAAAAAAACAAATTTTAATATTTAAAGATAAATAATGAAAAATTGACCACAGGGGAGCCAGAGAGCGTCCCACTTTAGGCTGGAGATTAATAATTTAACATGGAGGAGGCATGAAGCCCAGGTCCAGGTTGGCCATCAGGCACACCAGTCAAATGGCCGGGGGGGCTACTGTCCTGTCATTGCCAGTCCAGCCCTGATGAAGCCTACCCAACTCACATGATCTCACATGGTACACTATGTATGTAGCTATTGGTCTAAGGGTTTAGTCCTCATTTATCTATAGTTTTTGGGTGATGATACTTGGTATTATTAAGTTTATATTATTATTTTTTAATTATTAATTTTCAAGTAATTCAATAAACTACACATGCATGTATAAAAGCGTTTAACATTGATTTGCATTCTTTTTTTTATCAGATAAATTTAAAAATCTGCAATTTCAACAATATCTTTTCATATTTTTTTCTCTTACTTATATAAGCCTGCTGGCAAAGAGATAAAACAGTAAAACACATCCCTTTTTTTGCAGAGATGTAGCTATAATCCTACTGTATTACGAGAATTAACTGGTAAGTCTTAAAACAGCATCTGTTATCTATAAGGGATTAATTTCATCGCTTAGGTGTTCGAAAGCATCAATTTTCTGATATG
The DNA here is from genome assembly GCF_027358695.1 of Spea bombifrons. Classification (NCBI taxonomy): domain Eukaryota; kingdom Metazoa; phylum Chordata; class Amphibia; order Anura; family Pelobatidae; genus Spea; species Spea bombifrons. Next base: position 39,339,556 of record NC_071094.1, read on the forward strand.
AAACTTGTACAGAAAAAAAAAACATAAAATATAAATAATAAGGGTATTATAAAAAAAAAATATGCGTGTCTCATCAATGAGATCGTATTTAGTAAGAGAGGGGGTAACTAATCCGTCATAATAATGCTAATACTTAATACCAAAGAAATCCTTTGCCCTTGGGCATGAAACATATCTCAGATATGTCTATTTTATTAAACTTTTAAGGTTAAGTTTCATTTAACAATATACTGTGACTGCGAGGCTATAATAAATATTAAAACACATTAATAGATAACAGATGGGTAACTACACTGATTTCAATGAATGTCTGAAAGGGGTCAACGCAATGTCAAAACATGTGAACGGCTATACTAATTAGGGAATAGTCAAATTATATTTATTTGCTATATTTTATTTTTTTTTGGTTTATATTTTCCAAAAACCAATTAAACATAATACTTATGCATTTGAATTCATATGAATTGCAAATTCACTGAATTTTGGTAAATTTGGTTATTCGTATGAAGCCCCGAAAATGAGGCATATCTTCTTCCTTCTCTTCTGTCTTTTCTTCTATCTTCAATCTTCTATCTTCAATCTGCTATCTCCTAGCTTCGGCTGCATAGTTGTGGACATGGAAGTCACCAAAATTGCCAACTGAGGGCAAAATGGCGGAGTTGTCATTTTTCTTTCACTTGAACTGAGGGCAATATGGCAGCGCATCCAGAGTTGTCCTCTGCCTGATATCCCAATTTTGGCGGAAGGTCCTGCCTGGATTTGTCTGCGGGGATGTGGACAAAGAGAGAAGCTATAAGAAGATACAGAAATGGTCGGCAGATAAGTTAGAGAAACATTGACAGAGCATGAGAAAGAGAGTGTGAACGAGTGAGTGAGAGTGTGAGGGAGTGAATGTGAATCCGGGTACCAGAGAACAAATTTAATTTATGAATTAAAATGCACCTGAAAAAAAAAGAAATGGGCCAAAAACAAACCCAAAAATTAGTCTGACTTGTATTTGGCCTATTTTCACGTGTCATAAAACAATGTTAGAGAGAAAAGATGAAAAATAAGAAGATGAAGAAGTAGTGGTCAGCAGAGACAGTAGGGAAACATTTCAACAGCGTGAGAGAGAGAGCGTGAACGAGAGTGTGAGCGAGTGAATGAAGGTGAATGTGGGCACCGGACAACGTATTTCATTTACAAATTAAAAATTGAACTTTCGGCCGAACTGAATGGGCAGGGAACAAAATGAATTGCCCAAAAACAACGGGACAAATGTCTATTAAACATGTTTTTGGAAAAAATCATTAACAATTTTCTTGTTTACAAAACGCCCGAGAGACGAGCACAACCTGCGATCGTTTGGAATCCAACAAAAGTTGCTCATATTTTAGAGCTAAATAATTTGGAACATTGATTGACACGTTCTTCGTTATCATTGTGAAGGTTATGTCTGTTCTGTTTTGATACATTGTTTTACAACTTAACAATCCAAAATAATGTCAGATTGTTTCTCTCAATGATTTCTGTAATTCCCTGATCGTTGTTTCGGTAGCAGAATAATGTTTTTAAAGAGTGAATTGCTTATTAACAAAGTCTTTTTCCCCTCCTCTTTATTTAGTTTTCTGTTCAAATTCCCTTTTATTTCAGTAGAAAAGGAAGATACACTTCAAGGTGATTTATGAAATAATTGATTATCATTCAGAGTTCAGAGCAGCCGTAGATGTCAAAATGGGGCTATTGTCTTTTACGGCGAGTGAATGTGACATATTTTTGAAGCAATAAGAGCATAAAAGTGAGATCTTTGAACAGATTTTTTTGTTTCCCAACCATTTCACTGCAATAAAAGATGCATTCAAGTCAATTTAATTCTGCATTAGTCAGATGTCCAATGTAACACAATGCTTGTTTAAAAATGCTATTCCATTATCTTCTCTTTCTATGGGTAGTTTTAGTACCCATAACCTGCCAGTTTTGGCTAAATGATAACATTATATAAGAAATCATTTTCTGTTCTGACAGATCTTACTAAAAAAATAAATAATGGAGTATAAATAAGCCAGTAGAAGTAGTACTTTTACAAAGTCTAGGAATAGATTCAATTATCTTTAAAGCTCCTCTGCATGATATTCCAACATACATGAATAGCGCTGTATATGTTATGATATGGATGGAGAATCCAGTGGGCAGTGGTGCATTCTCACCTAGGGGGGCAGTTTCAAGGGTGGTAGCTCTCAGTAGATGGTCGCCACGGAGGGCAGCAGGGGTAGACCTAGGGCAGCACTCAGCCAAGATATTGTACAGCTCTGCCACTAGGTATAGACAGTTACATTGAACACTAAAGTAGAAAGGGGCAATCTATAGAGACCAACATGGCGCACTCTTCTCCTACAATCAGAATTGTCTATCATATTTGAAATTGAGTAGAAAATTAGGCAGACTTTTCTTAAGAAACGCTGCGAGTTTCTGTAGCTTGACCACTTGCCCTCAATTCCATTACCGGCTCACACTAATTCCTGGTGATAATAATAATAATAAAGTATATCTATAGATCTATCTGTCTACATATGTGTAAATATTACATTTTACAATATTCTAATTGATAACTTCTGTTTGTGAAGGTCAAAATTTAGGGCATCACTTTTTTTTTGAAAGGGTTCACCCTAAAGATGTGACCCTATGTAAAGATGTGACCAAGACAATAAGGGAGCAAGGTCCATCTTATGCCACCGTTGGGTTGATGTCATAAAAAAAAGGAAAAATAGGACTTTAAAGATGAAACAAGGTCTGGAAGATGAATTCCTGCAATTTCATTGTTGTTATGCAAACTCTAATTGAAAAAAGAAAAACGAGGAGCGCTGACAAGTGGTATTCTTTTCTTGTACAACAATGCAGCAGCCCTTATGATTCACAAGACAATGTACAGTATTAAAGGACTTGGTTTCTACAACACTCTCTTTCTTCAATGAACTTGGACCCTTCAGATTATCATCTATCCCCTAATTTAATTAAGAGGAGATATCTTGATATCACAGATGACATCATCAATGCTGCAGGGGTCTGGTTTCAGGAACAAACTTTGGACTTCTATTCCACTGGAATCCAAGTCTCTCAAAGATTTATTTTTTAAAATGTTATTGATATCAAGGAGGGGTATACTAAAAAAAAACATATTTCGTTTTTTAAATAAGTAACTTCTTTATATGTTAGGCTAAAACGTTCAACGACCTTTTATACATTACACTATTTTAGCCTAAAAAAAAGCCTGATATGATTGATTTAGAACAGCCTTTTCTCAACAACCTACTCCAAGTGGAGGCTATTCCTGAAACAGTTTTAACAGTTTTCTCATTCTTTGAAAGAGGAACACAGAGTCTTCTTAGGTATGAAGCAGTATATATATATATAGAGAGAGAGAGATAAATGAATCTGCCAAACACTCATTTTCAGGAAGTTGCCCCAAGTTCAATGTTTATTGAGTGGACCACTTGATGTAGTATGGAAGTTTGCTTGTTCGTTGTTGACGAGCTTTCACACCATGTAGAACATCTGACCTACGGAGTGCTTTATACATTCAGAGCTGAGGAATGCCAGCAGCAATTAAGACCTAAGTTCCTTTCGGCATCACATCTGCAAGCTGCTTAACCTTGACACAGCCTCTTCTTACTAATGATAGGGATGGCACGGCTGTCAGAGAATACAATGCACTTGCACTTGAATAGCAGTGTCACTTTCTCCATAATTAAGCAGGCAAAACTAAATTACATGCTGTAGTACAACCCAACCGCATGTTATGATGGAAGACTAAAACAAAACATTATGGAACTCTGTGATTGACATTAGATTATAAAGCACACGACAACACACATTAACTTTAGGAAGAAGGGGACAAATTAAGAGAAGATCTTGCTTAAGATCTAAAAACACAGATGTTTTGAGTGCTTCCTGGAGGATGGATCTTCAGCAGGGTCACACGAGGTTGACATCCTATTTGTTCTTAGACACAGTTTGACAATGGTTAGAGTTGAAGGACATTATTCTTTTCCAATACATCTCAGCTAGGAATTAACATGTGCTCCAGAGCAAGATTCAGCCTTTATTGTGCGAGGGATATCGGTGATCAAATAAGAAACATATCTGAATGCAACACTGTATGACAGCCCAAAATAAGATGGAGAGGTGCCTGAACTTACCTTATATATTATATCAGGCCCAGACTGGCCATCTGATGGCCGACAGTGTTACACACCTCTTCGGCATTAGATCGGGTGTTGCCGAATGTGGCTAGTGGCTATATAACCCCGGCCACACACTATGTTGGCTTAAAAACGCCTTAAAGTCTGGCTCGTCATCGCAATTCCGGCTCTGGGTTCTAAGCTCATAGGAGTAGGGAGGTCTTCTCCTTCAGAATGTTTTAACTTGTCCATATTATTGTTTAATTTTGTGTAAATCCTTTGGTTCCTGGTCCCTTTGCTACAGATGATAATGACAACAATGTTTCTTAGAAGACACAGTAGGTCATCCAAGCTACCATCAAGACCCTTTAGAGAGGACCACACAGACTCACTATTTCCATACCATGCTATAGGTAACAAAAGGAAACAACATAAAACATCATTTATTTTGGTACACGCAATCATATATCTCACCATGTCATTCCCCAGGGCCCAATGGTGATGATTGCATTTGTAAATTTAACATTGCAGCACATTTAGTACATAATAGTAATACGACTGTGACATGTGGCTTTGTAAATGGTAAGATGTTTACGTAAACATGAAAGTATTTTAACAGGTCTGCATGCTATTCATAAGAAGCCAAGCTAATTTTACCCATTTATAGCATTTTTGACAGAATAATAGCCCATTCATCCCCAATAATAAACTTTTATACCATACTGTATGATTTCTTGGAAGAATAGTTCGCCGCCCACTGTACTGTAAATATAAAAACGCATATTCAAAAAAGTCTCCATGTGGCCTTCAAGCGCTTTTATTTACTCTATTCTTAATTTCCAGAATTTGCTTGTGAGCTTTGTTAAGAATATGCAAGCTGCCATGGACATTGTTCAGAGAAATGAAACATTTTAAATAGAAAAAAATAAAAATAGCATTCTGACCTGATATCATAAAAGTTGTTTCAGGTAAATATGTTGTCCAAGTGCAAACCATAAATATCATAAAGTCATAACGTTTTCAAAAAGTGATTTTTTTTTTTGAAGCACAGTATTTTTTGGGATCGAATAGGAATTCTTCCTCTTATAAAGTACAATCCCTTTATTCATTGCTCAGGACCACTCCATAAAAAGCAAGCGTAGTTAAAGCAATGCGCCTGTTCATTGGGACTACCAACAGATAAGTCAAAAAGTGTGTAGAAAAGTAAGTATTTAATCTCAAAGTAGGAAATTATTCACAGCTTGGAGGTACAGGACTTTTATTTTTAACAATTAAATGGATCAAAGGTATGGAACCCCCCAAAAATGAGCCAAAGAAGCTACCAGATAAAGAGAAATACAAAAGACAAAATAGTAAAAGTATATATAGATATCTAGCTACACTTCTAAAAACTGCAGGGTCAAACACATCTAAAGTAAATTTCTATCACATTCTCTCTCTTCGTTTTCTCCTCCGAAGCTATATTGAGATCCTGAAGTCTTCCCTGATATTTTTTTTCCTGCAAATGATTCATCATTTTATTTGCCCTCACCTGAACTCTCTGAAGATGGCATCTCCAGAACTGTGAGAGACCAGGTGACGTCTGACCAAAGTTCTATAAAGTGGAATAACCGCCTTATTTTTTGCCACTACCTATACAACACACATTTTTCATCTTCTTCAAAATATTTTATTTATTTATGTAAATAATGCCAGTAGGTCACAAGTCATATTCAAAGACATTAGAAAGAACATTTTAGTTCATTAAAGTTCTATAAATACGAACACCATAAAAACTATAATATTAAACCACTTGACACTAACATATATTTAATGATAGATTAAAAATATTTCATATGCAAGAATCCCTACCAAGCAAGAAAAAAAAAGGATGAACATTGTCCTCACAGCGATAACATCTTTGGAGTTTTTTTTTTTTTAGAGTAATTTTCCTCTCCAGAAAGTCCCAGTCGTTTACTTTAATTTGAGAACGTTCATATAAAAGAAATCTGTTCAGAGATAGCAGTAAAATGTAAGAGAAGATACAATTATATATAAAGAAAATTAATGAGCCAAATGATGTGAATGTCATTGATGTGATGTAAAATTTGAAGAATTAAATGGAAGCTTAACAAAAAAGAATAATAAATATTGGTAAATTTGGGAACCATATTGTGCAAAATGGCCACAATATACAAAAAAAAAGTTTACATAATCCAAGTCCAGATTTATTAATTGTTTCACAATTTTCTCAATGAATCTTGTACCCAAATAAAGATATAACGTTTTGATTAAAAAGCAGATCTGTCATTTTCTTAACCCCTACATTTTATAGATCTATAGACTAACTAATGAGTACAGCAAAGGAGCAGTCATGTTAACATCTTTTTTTCAGGATCTGGATGATAATTAATTAACATTAAATTTTCCTGTTAAATTACCCATTGTTCTAAATTGGCCTTACAACCCTTTCTCTCACACTGTTTCATACTCTCTCTCAATGTCTCTCTACCTCCTTTACAGACCGTTTCCATGTCCCCATCTGTTTTGCCACAGCTCTGGTTCTTCTCTTGCCTCTTTTTGTTCTCCTGTCTTCTGCCTTATTCTTGGTCCGCTTCTCATCCTCCAATCAGAGAAGAAGGTGTGCGCATTGGCTCCACCCTTTTAGCTGATGCGGTTCAGGGAGACCTGGTTAACAGAGCTGATACCGAAGAAAAGCAGACCAAAAAAGAAGACAGAACAACAAGGAGAGAGAGAGAACAAGCAGAGCTGCAGAAATTAAGAGACATTAAGAAAGCGTGAGAGAGTGAATGAGAGTGTGAAAGAGTGTAAGAAAGCATAAGAGTGTGTAAAAGAGTGAATGAGGGTGAGTGACAACAAATGGAAAGAGCACTCAGAAATTTGTCTGAACCGAAATCCAATCTGTGTATAGAAATCACATCTTTTTTACTTAAATGACTTAAACAATTAATTACTTAAACAATTATATAATAAACTCTAATATAATTGGCTGTAGGACTTGTGACTTTGTGAGATCACGGAAACATTAAGCCAATACAATAATATTTATGAAAGGAAAAAAAGTGTCCATTATTCATGATTTCGAATGAAACAAAATTATATAACTGGAATATTTTGATCGGTTTATTTCATTGCAAAAGGTCAAAAACAGTTGTCATCAGCGTTTCCTATCGGTACTGAACAGTTTGTCAAATTCCTTAGCTTTACCCTTTAATTTTTCTTTCCTATACCCTGCGACAATTGTTTGAAAAAAACAGATTCCTTTTTAACTTTTGACTTGTTGATGACTCAGCATTGTGCAAATATTTCATTCCGAGTCATACTTCCAAATATTATGTTCATTCCCGCTTCAAAACAAACCAGTGCTGGACAAACGACAAAAGTTTGCAATAAAAGCTTAGAGACAATTTTTTTAGGTAAGTAATTTCACACATCACTGTACAATATTGAAGGCCCAGAAAAAAAAAAAAAAAGACAGCAAACTGAAAAAATGAGAACAAGAAAAGGGATAAAGTGACAATGTTTAAGAGCACGCAAAAAATAGAGCTGACTCTGCCAAGTTGGAGATTATTTGAATTTCCTCAGACATTAAATACGCATTTATGTAAAATGAAACAAATCAAAGTATCTGTGAATATCATCGGCCAAAAGTTTTAAATTGTCATCACAGGAATAGCTTATGGGGGTAGAGTGGTGGCGTTTGACATACTTTGAGTACTTCATACTGGATCAGAAGTGTATTAAAACACAGAGATAAAGTCTAAACAGTGTCTTGAGAACCCCAAGGATGATAATGTAGGATAGCGATGGCATAGATGTTGTTTGTTGTTGTGTTTTAAGGTGCTGTTCCACCTGGGCTGCCTGCGTCACCAGATAAGTGCAGCAAAATCCTGTCATTCTCCAAAAAGCCTCCTCTATGTATTATATCATAGCAGTCTGAACTAATGTACCAGTACGTCCTAAAAAGCTGTGGTAATATGCCAATTAGGATGTACATGTGCATGCCGGTTTTCTTGCAACAGCAGGGTTATCAGGCTTTTTGACAACCTGGACTCCCCCCCCGCCCCCAGAAGTCGGCATTGCTGGCTTCCTGCTGACCAGACGTTTATAACGGTGCCCTTACATCAGAAATGCCCAATCATGCGGTACGCGGTTACATCAGGAATGCCTGGGGGATCCCCTTCAACGATAGGTCACTGGTGATGTCAGCCAGAAAGGAAGATAGGATATCCCCTGGAGGGTCTGTCTAAACCCTGCTGGGATATACGATTGCGCCACTGCTGGCCAATCACACACATTGCGATTAGCAATGCAAATCAAAAGAGATTGATCACAGCGTGCAGGGGGGATTGCAGGGAAGAGAGTTAAAAAGAACGTTACTCTTTCTTCCCACAAAGGGGAAAGAAAGTAAAAAAATGAAAAATTATTAAAAATGAAAATAAATAAACAGGCAATACAACGAGCTCACGGTGTCATTGTGAGAACAGTGCATCTGAGAACAGCAATTGCCCTAGCACTACATGTCTGTAATCAGGGGATGTTGCTGACCATAAATTGGGTATTTTTTTCATTAGCAGCACCTAATGTGTAGAAGATATTCTAATAAAATTGAAAAAAATACACAAATTAATTACAATTATTTTTGTGTGTTTCTATGGTTTTAAATCAAAGCCCTATTTTTTCTGGAAAAAAAGCACAAAAAAGTACAAAAAAAATCGTACAGTACTAATGGTACTTAAAAACCCCGGTAGGGAAGGGGTTACAGGCACCCAGAGCAGAACAGTGCAGAGGGAACATATTAAGATGCCCTGTTGAAAGGTTTTCAGGAAAATATTACATTATTATACAGTAATATGATTATTTAACATGCATACAAATATAGTTCATAATTTATGCATTTAGGAAAGTTGGGGAAAACATTTAGGCAGGACAGCACCTTTCATTCAATCAGAAAATGTTTTTTTAAGTAAGTCGTGATGCTTGGAGAAATGTGCTTTTTAGTCTATTCAGAGCTGTCACAATGGAAGGGATGTAGCAAGTCAAGTCTATCAACCTTATCTTAACGATATTCCATTATTTACCACATCATTTGTCATTTTAATGATATCACATATTTTTTTTTCCTCTTATTTTTATGGCAGACTGCCACACATAATCCAGGGACACCCTGTACACACCAATATCGCAAAGAATATTCAGATAATTATGCATGCACATCAGAATTCCAACTGTCAATGGCAGTTCCGAGTCAAACGCTGCGAACTTATCAAGAAGCGAAGAATTTATTGTCTCGTAAAAACCAAATGAAAAATAACAAAAAAAAAGCTTGTTTAATTCTAGGTAAAATATATTTTTTATATTAAAACTCAATTTAGCCCGAAGAAGGTTAAATATTGTTATTCTAAATTCCTCATCATCAGTTTTAAAGCCTTGATTAAAAAATAGAGTTATAGAATAAGGTTATATTTCATAGCCCTTAGATGATACTAACGTTGGATCTTCTTTGAGGCAGAATGTTAGTTGTTTGAGCAGCACTGGAATCGATAGTAAAGAAAAAAAAACACGTCACAGAGCTCTGAATATAGCAAAAAGGACAAAAAAAAATGTAAAATGTGACATCCCAAACACGGGGCCTTGACAGGCATCAAACTTCCCATCCTGTCTGTCTGACTTTGCCTTGAATGTTTCCCATTTCATACCTAGAAGATTTTATTGACAGAAAAAAGGGACTATATGACAGCTGAGGATACAGAATCTGATATCACTGCAAAACTCCAGAAATGAACCCGTCTACTAGCTCGTCCTGTTGTTCTATATAATCACCGTCCACGTTACTCGGTGATAGAAAGTGGCTGAAATGTCATGCGAGAAAGATCTCACATTTACATACTATTGTACGTTTTTTAAACTTAATGATTATGGTGGCACACTAGGTGCACAGTGTATAAAATGTATACAGAATAACATGTACATGTTCATTCACACACACATTCATACACACATACCTATATACACACACACGTAAAAAAAATGCATGAAGCACACCCAGGAAGAAAAGCACACCCTGAAACAGCATACAAATAAAAATATATCCAGCAAAGCAAGGAATCAATGCACACCCAGTAAATACTATGTAAATAAAACATTTGAATTATGGTGCGCTGAAGGTCCAACCAACATAGGCCGCTTTTCTCGACAGCATTGTCAGGAGAGATTTCCAGAGAATGAAAGTCCCTTGTTGTTATCATACTTACAAGCCAGAAGTTATACGTAAACAATAATGTCTATGTTAAATCAACTGGACCGGGGTTATGATTTAGATACATGTATATCCCAAAACAAAGGATTTAATCACTCAACAAAACTCATTGTAAAAATAATTTATTAGAAATGAATCTTCTGAGAGGGACACTCTACTACAAGATAACAATAAAGACCCCATGAAAGAAAATATGTTTGATTTTAAATTTTTTTTTGCTCAGTTTAATTAAAAAATAAATAAATTTAAAAAAATATATATATATAAAAAAGATATATACGTGGAGTTTCATGTGAGGGTTAAATGTATTTGGGGGTTTAAGTATGAAATGACTCTGTACAGGGATTAGAATCTGTAGAACTGTGTTCCCGTAAACCTTTGATTTAGGTGAGTCTGTGTAAAGCTATTTGGAATAATTGGATAAAAAAATTATATTTATCAAGAAATGTTTTTTTTGTGGGGGGGGGTTGTACATTTAAATTTATTCTTGGGTTCAAAACCAAAAAGTAAAGTATGCAGCAAAGACAAAGTCCTTTTATGTCTTAAATATGTCATCACGTCCTCTGTTTCAGCATTACAACAAATGGAGTTTTTTTTTTTGCGCTTTCTATTTGTTTTATTGATCTGAGATCCCAGTATGTAGTAAATCATTCTGTGTCTATATAAAAAATGTCTCAACCCCCTCCCTGCGAAGACTCAAAGATTCTGTCATTCTGGAGTAGATGGGTCACATTAGGGCAAGATCAATGGCGTATGGGATTTTTCCATTTTTATTAGTTATGTGGCGTTAACTGGTGTTTACACGATTTAAGGTGAAATGTATTCAATTACATTACATTTATCAGATTCCGGAGCACTGTTACAATAGGGGGCATTGAAAACATTTAACAAAGACAATTTAAAATTGACACATAAAACCCACATTAAAATATCCTAATACAGAAGGAGAAAGGAGTTCTGCTCTTGTGAGTTTACAATGTGTTTTATGTATTCAATGTTTGCTAAGGGAAAATTAGTAAAGTAATGACTATAAAGTCCACCACATAATGCGTGGTAAATTCTAAAAAATGCAAAAGCAAATAAAGTTATGGTTTAGGAGTAAGTGGCCAGTCACCATTTTTGGGCAGCGACCCTCTATCCCATGTAGCTCCCCGACTGTCCTACTTTTATGGGCAGTGGAGATCATGGACCAGTTGGGGGAGATCATCTGATCTCCTCCCGACCGACTTAAGTTGCTTAAGTATACACCAGGCAAATGCCTCTTCAGCACGTGGATGACATCAGCGCGTGGTCCTGCTGACATCATTAGGTGGGAGTTTTATGTCATAGAAGGGGAAGCGGACGGACAATTGTTCGTGCCTCAATGCATCACACCCATGGTGACACACAGACCAGCGATGGTCATAAGGAGGCTGCTGGCCTTAAAGTCCCAGGGCCATGCTATATATAATTGATATAAATCTGTTAACACTCAAAAAATTCTAAAGATGGGCTGCATGCCATACTTTTTTTTCCCCTTTTTTGTGTTTCTTGCCTGAATAGCTTTTGGATTCCTTTGGTTTCCAGCAATTTGGAACATACACCTGTTCAAGTGCAGCTGACAAACAAATCAGGGTTAAGTTCACGATATGTTGGAGAGTTATTGAGCTAATAAGCTACTTCGGGCAACGATAGTACAACAGCACACAATGAAATAAACCGATAGATTTCACCATTGCCTGGAGCACCTGAAATGTGATTAAACTACAGCTGTTTAAAAAGCATTATTGTGTTTGATATACTTTGATTCTGTTTCTATAAACAGATTTGCCTGTGGCTTCGTTAGCATAATGCTTGGTTTATTTTAATACGTAATTTCTTCCTGCATTTTTATTTCATTCTGACATGGAAATTTTCATTAGCATGAAACTTAGTTCAGACACTTCGGGGGGAATGCTTCGTGTTCTACCGCAACCTAAATGCATGTATGGGGAAAAAAAAGTAGGCTATGAGGCTACTGGGAATTTCACCCCATAACATACAAACCCACAGTTATGAATTGTATTGTTATATTAATTAGACTAAATATTTGAATCCGTTTTAGCCCTTTAAGAAGTATATAAATTTCATGGTAGACCATTTGGTTGACTGCAACCCCTAATTAGCATTTGTCCTCTCATGCAGGTGCTTGTGTCTATTAGATCCGTTATAGTCAATGGAGGATGGAATACATATTCCAAACAAGGGAAGGGCGTTTAGTTATCGAGGGAGATAAAATATAATAGAAACATAATCGTTTAGTTGGTAATAATAAAAAAACTTGTTTCCATATTGTATGTGGTGCACTTACAGACACAGTAGTGTTCAAGGCCATGTGACATGATATTACATGTGATGTTACGTTATGGTCCAATGATACCTTCAAAATGATAAAGGAGAAAGTATAATAGAATTTATAAAAATGGATTAAAATTGCACTTCTATGATAAAATATGTACAAAATTTGAACACAACATTCCCCGGAATTCTCTATCCTAAATCGGTCTTCGATTAAGGAAGTCAGAAGGATGCACAACTTTAAGCCAGTGAATTATGGCTTGGATAAGAGGCGTCAACCAATGTGATGACAAAATAACGAGAAGAAAACGGACCGACCATGCTTGATGCACTTGGAACTGCACTAACAGTCGCCATTTTAGAATCTACTGGGAGTTGATGGGATTAGTCTATTCCAACACATTGCTCTCATGACCATCTTGAGCTTTGGAGGCCCAAGGGCTATGTTGATCATCGATGGAGCCAGCACAGGTAAAGAAAACATCTCTCAAAGATTGCAGTCTTTGGGTATGCAAAGAGTGCTTAAGACGGACCTCACCCCCAACTTCCTTAAGGACTAATAAGTAAGGTGGTTTAAACTTTTTATTTTAGATTTTAGCTAAAGAAAATAAGAAGTTAGAAATAAACGGCACATATGGATAACGTAACTCCGTTAAGATACCACAGGCATTATCCATTAATTTACCGAGGATGCCTTAATTCAAGCTTGCACATAACACATGTAGCGTTAATGAAAAAAATATGGTAATTTCCCCATCATTACAATTAAAATGTATTCAAATGAGTTAACGTGCGCAACAATAATAGCCTTAATTTTTTGTGTGAAATACTTTTTATTAGTTTTTCACAAGATTAGGTACATCAGCACAGACTGATGTTATTTCACTTGAGAGATACCTGGATGTACTCAACCTCCCAGATTTGACACATTATGGAGGCTAAGGATATGCGAAGAACATCAATATATATATATAGTGGCTACACTGTGCTGCTAGAAAATATACCATAGATATCCTGCGCCCCTACAAACCAGACTTCAGCAAGGGATCCAATCAAATGGAGGGTCAGAAGAAGGCAGCCATGTTGTTTCGCCATCGTGTATGGTCACCGACCAGTAATGGAAGAGGGGAACATAATTATAATAGTTCACATAACATAAACATGGAGCAATAACAAAAGTGTGTTGAGGCAACGGGTAACATGTTGAGGAGGTCAGTGTATCTCGTCTTTCTAGTTTGAGTATAGCCTGCATTTTTTAAGGCTTTTAAGGCAATGTAGTCACTTGAAAAATCAGTATTAATGCAAATACATATTTCAACATTAAAAATGACACATACATTGTTCGTTATGAGCGCAGGATTGTCCCAAATAGACTGTTATATTGCATGCTACGTTTTATGACTGTGAGGCAGAGAATTATATCGAATTCTGTCCAATTATTGATTCAGAGTTTCGACGTTCTTGTTCAATGCATGTAGATACCATCTGCATCCATTTTAATAATAGCCTATAGGCATAAAGCTGTTGTTGACTCCAAAAGGTGTTACAATTTAATTTTCCATGGCTTCTTTTAATACAACTCTAAATATTACATAAATATAGGCCCGTGCAGCTGTACCCGATAGGCTTTGTTATTAGAAAGTGCATTTTAATGCATTTTGATATTTTGTAACAAACAGAAAATGCATTCCTTGGGACGTAGAAAAGTAGAACAAAAATGCTACAGGTTTGAACAGGAGTCACTGGGCGAAGCCCTGCTTTCTTAGCTCTCCGGGGCAAGGGACCGGATTTTAACTATTTCCCCTCTCAGCTAATTTAACGCTATCTGGCGTTATCCAAACACCCCCCCCCCCCAAAGAAGTGGGAAACAACTACTTGGCTTTCCTTTGGAAGTTCCTAGTTCATTAGGAACTATATATTGAAATCTGTAATTCCTTTTCCACTCACCTCTAGTAAATCTTTTTTTATATATTGCTTACCAACTTTTACATTGCAAGGAAAACTATAGCCAAAGTATTTGGATTATTAGACAAACTTAATGGAATACTGGACAATACACATAGATCTGGCCAATGGTTATAGATGTGACTTCATGTTTGGACCAACTAGGGCGCAAACAAAGAAATTAATAATCATGCCACTACTTCTCTGTCCTCCCAAATGTCCACCAAACCACGTTTTCTACAATGTCTGGCTGTGTGGCATTTATGTGTATGCTCCATAATATATTTGACTTGAAAATACAATAATGTCCCACAAATTGACTCTTTGTGAGCTGTTTCTATAAGGCTTCTCCACATGATCTTCTTGGGTCATACGACAAGATATTTATTAACAATCCCAGTTCACTTGTCCCCAACTTATCTTCCACCAACTTATAACTTCATGTCAATTGATGTTACTACAGAGCAGCACCAACATTAATTATAGCCTCCCCATTCTAATTTTTTTTGACGTTTGTTTAATTTCTTAGTTTTTCTTCAACAAACAGTGTTATTTTCTATCTCCTAGCTATCTAGCCATGTGTTATCCCTATGGACACACTCTGTCCTGGCTCACTATGAATAATGCGCACAGTTCTTTGTAAAATAAATTGGTAGCCCACAGAGAAGATCTGTACTATATAAAGACTCAGACAATTTAATTTCACAATGTTCTAGTCATGGGAAGGAGGAGAACGACAGGTTATGATAGCTTTACCTAGGACAGTATGGCATATATTATTTGCTTTTCTTTCTCTAATTCAGAAATAAGACAGAATTCCAATGGTCTCATCGGCAATAAGTAAAAATTCAATCAAATGTATAGTTTTTTTTCCATAGCAAAATATTGGCATTATTGCTGGCATTTAACATATCTGATGCTCATATTGTTTTTTTTTAAAAAGTACTTTCCTAAATCATTTTCTCTTAAATATTCATTTAATTAAGCTCAAGGAGGGAAAAGACTGATTTATAAAACAATTTTCGCTAATGAAATTATTTCAGAAGCGTGATTTCTAAAGCTTCCGTGCTGATTCCTTTTCAAATATGCTAATATAATTGACCTCTCTATCGGCGATGTAGAATTTCAGAATGATTCCTTAATGAGACTTGTTGACTTGAAAGACAAATCTTATCGCCGAACGCCTTTTCGGTCTGTTCTGGCAAGTAAGACGGAACCAATATCCAAATAGGTTTTTATAAGCATAAAATATATGCAAATATCGTGTAACCTTACCATTTATTTAAAAACGCCATTGGTTTATTTGTTTAATAATATCCAATTAATTGTGTTATATTTTGGACTACCAATTAATGTCTCCTTCCCAAGGAAGTCAATCAAACCATCACAGCTACTTAGTTCTCATTAATTCAATTTACATTATATCCATATGTCAACAAATTTAGCATGTTCTGCATAAATTAAACTGAAACGTAGCTGTCATCTTACTAATTATGTCTTAAAAAGGAAATACATGGGTCTTTTTGGTATAAATTTCTAAAATGTATGCATTTATTTATTAATTAATTTAAAGGGATCAATATCTGTTTAAGCTTATGAGGGTAGCTGACTTTGTAGGTACACAACAGGATTGTGGATGAGTGTTTGGCTCCAGCGGTTAACATGGCCATGTTACGACCAACTCTTTGGTCTAAGAATAAATATTCTCTTAAAATCATCATAAGTTATTGTTCAATTTGTGAACCATCTCCTAAAGATCAATAGGAAAAATGGATATAGCCATATGAGTCCAAGATTCAATTGAGACGTATGTTGAAGTTGATACATTTTCTCGGTGATTGTTGTTGACCTTATTTGCATGCGCCTACCCAGAATCCCTTGTGGTTGTGGCAACACCATGAGATTTCTGAGGGAAAAACAAGCCTTCTGGTTTGTCTGGTGTCTGTAGATGAGTGTTTAATAATGCTTCTACTACCCTTTAATTTTAGCGGAAAGGTTTCCATCACCTTTACTCACCATAACTTTTGTGATTGGTATTTCTCGTACTATGCCAAGCCTCAAGTGGTAAGTAAGTAACGCGGTCTCATGCTGGTTGTTCTTAGTAAGGATGAAACAGCTGTTCATGAGCTGCCTTGTACAGTGAGCAACTATTTTCAAGGGATCCATGTTTAAAGTGGATATTGAGGCAAAGGTGATAAATGTTGACCTTATTTGCATGCACATACCCAGAATTCCTGTTGTTGTGCTGGAGTCCTATAAAACTGGATGCATTTGGAAACATGCATGCATTTAAAATAGATTGGACAGCCTTCTTCACAGGCTAAACTTCAAAGCTTCCTTTATTTTTTTTATAGTATTTTGCACCGACAAAATGCACAGGTTCCCCTTGGGTACTTACAATAAGTAAGTTGGTTGGAGAAATCAAGTTCAAAGGGAGCTTCACCGGAAAGAGGATGTGAATCGCTCTTTTATATCATACATTTTGTATAAAGTTTGTATGATTTGTTTAGGTTTCTTCCATAAGAAAATTTGGATTGCTACATTTACAGAAGAACTTCCCAAACTGTAAATATCTAAAAAAATAATGATTTATGAATTTTACTATAACTATAAATGTTTTGCTATTTTCCTTACCAAATGCAGAGTTAAAAGCACACTGTATTCCTTTTAAAGGTTTTGTTTTTGTCACCTTTTCTACATGTATATACAATATTACTGTAGTTGACATTCTGTTATCGTGATGACACAATTCATTTCTCCTTTTAATTTATTTTGTATGTACATTTTATGTCACTTCCATAGGAACGGATTCATTATATCTCCCTGTGAAACATAAAATGTCTATATATCTGGATGACATAAAATAGATTCAGGAATAGGTATTTTATGTAGTACTGTGTGTTTTTAACTTCATTCCATCTGTGAGCGTAGAAAAGTAGGTTTAAAATATGCATTAAGTCTCATACTGCCAACTTCCCAATGCACAACTTCAGAGTCACTTGTATATCAAATAATGTAAGAACTATGAACATAACAAATTGGATATATCATGAGACCTGCGCATTAATCATTATAAGGATCACCAGAGAAGAAACAAGAATGAAGGAGCTGAGAACGCAAAGAAGAGGGAGACAAAACAGAGAACAAAAAGAAGAAGGACAAGATAGGGAGACACTGGGTGTGAGAGCGCGAGGGAGAGTGAGCGATAAAAATGAAATTTAAAGGAAAATTCTGATCTTCCTGTTTGTTTTTGTGGGGGCTCCCTCCCCATTTTTTGGGCACTTGTACGAATGAATGAAATTGACAAATTTCATTAAAATTAAAATCCGTATGAATGTGAATGCACAGGTCAGGTTTACAGTATATACAGCAAAATAGTGCAATTTATTTTTGTATAGTTTAATTTTTTTTTTTTTTTTGCAGTTATGTTTTACTTACTTTCATCTTCAAAGTGAGTATTTTTTTTTTCCAAATTGAAATCTTAGCAATTTAATGTCACTAGTCTACAAAACACACAATAAAAAAGATGGCTTGGGGAGTTAGATGGATAAATAGATATACAATAATAGATAGACTATAATAGTAGATATACTAATAATAATTTGTAAGTGCTGGTGGCAGAGCAAACCAACTTTCTTTATAACTAAATCTATTTAGTCAATTTTTTACATTTCAATCAGATCTATTTGTCCTTTAATCATGGGTCGTGTGAAGGTATGTATCTTGTGTCCACTCAATGTTGTCTAATTTTTTAGTAGAATAAAATTCCTGCGTAAAAAAGAATGTAAAGGTAAAATAATCTCTTGCTTTTCAGTTTTGTTTTATTTTATTTTATTTTTTTTACAAAAATTAGCATTTACGTTTGGGGCTTCACATGTGGTTATCAAGACAAGACCCCCAGCTCCAGTATTATTTCAGCTACATTTTATCGGTGCTCATCCGATACAGCCTTATAATAACCTGTCATCATAAGCTGCTTTATATAAACAGCCTTTTGTAGCCATGGGATATTGTGCTGCTTTTATGAGGGCGTGATAACAATATGTCAAACTGTGTCACAAAGAAGAATATTTTTTTTTCTAGAAAACAAAAGTTTCTTTAATAGCTTGATTTCACCCATCATTCAACTATTCTTCATTTTTATACTTTTTTATGACAAATTGGATGTGGCATAACTGGGGCACCCGTTTGTTCAATATTTTAAAAAAACACAATTTACATTTTATAGAATTGATGGCTAGAAATTTTACAGACACACCGGGAAAGAAAAGGTTTAATGGTATCGAGTCTGCACATAGGCTATGCTTCCACGTAGATAGGCTTATGACAAGATGTATTGTGATGATAATTGAGAAAACCAAATGATGGCGATGAATAGTCAAAAACTAGACTATAACTATCCCATATGTTGGTCTTAAAAAATAGGCAAAGAAGAAAGGCCAGTGTTTCTACATACAATGTGACACTAGATATGACATTCGGCCCCATCTAGTCTGCCATTTCTTTCCTGATGTAAAGACTCAAACACTAATTAGTTCTTGGACTTGTCTTAGATTCAGGACAGCCATATTCCAATCCCATATCTGTTTAAATGACCTTACTGTATTTTAGGCTGTTATAAATCAAATAATTTTTTTTTTTAAATTAAATTAAAAAAATAAATAAAATAATAAATAAAACATAAAATTAATAAATAATAATAATAATAAATAAAATAATGTCCCACCCCCACAGAAGCTTAATGCTGATCGATACCTCTGATCACAGCTCTAGCCAGATTATTGTGTTTCATCTACTAGGCTGTGATTGAAAACTGGTCATATCACATATATATCAATGGAACATTTCTTCATATAGGACTACTGCATTAGTTACTGGGGGTTTTAAGCCCTTTTTTCTATATTGCACCAAAATGACTACCCCTCCCCCATTACAGCCCCATATGCGCTTGTGGAATCTTGAGTTGCATCTCATTTGCATATAGGTACAAGTAATCAAATGCAAATTACACAACCAATAGGATGATATGCATATCAATAGATGCTACAAGTGTAGGAGGTGCTTTTATATGCTTTGCTTTTCCAACCCCATCATCTTCTACCCAACAATGACATATTTATTTAATTATTTACATATTTATTCTCCCCCCCTACTATTGGGTCCCTGCATTTATTCATATTTTTCCGTCAGTTTTCTTACCCTTTAGGTGTCACGATAACCCCCTATGGTAGAGGGCGACGGAATTTGTCACCCTTTTTTAATAGATAAAAAAAATAATAAAGGTTTGGATATGTAATTACTAATTTTAGGATCCGCCATCCTTGTTTTATAGCAGAGAATGTGGGATTGATGATTGCTGGTGCCTCCATAGACTGTTAATAGGAATCAAGTTCTGAAATTGGTTGGTGCTATAATGGAATTTTAAAATATATTACATATAAAGAGCATTGATATTCAATAAGAAGGACATTTAAAGACCTGGTACAGCCTCAGAGGTGTTCATTGACCTTATGCATTGGCTGATGATTCGATATCGTAATATATAACACAGATTTACTAACAATATTTTCATTTTATCAAGGGGGGGGGTTGTTTTTTGAGCCAAAGGCAGACTGATATCACATCTCAGTGCTGCATCTTATTACTTCAAATAGTTCTCATCAAGAAAAGTTGAATTTGATTGAAACTCAAACTTGAAGATTCCCTCTGATTAATATTAACTGGTTTGGGAAACTTAAGCTTTTTGCAATCAGTGTATTGAAGTTAGCTGCATTGCAAGTGAATCTTAAAATCGCAACTACTGCACGTAACGTTTGAATTTTTCTTAAAGGGGTAGAATGACTAAAATAATTATGTGCCAAATCAAAGAAATAAATTGTCAAATTCTTAAACTTTTATGCAAAAAGACCCATTCCAGCTTCAAAAAGGTACATTAATGTAGCAAAGGGTAGTAAAGGGGTAACATTTTTTGGTGCCACATTTCACTACTTGGCATGCTTTACAGCCATATTATGATCTATTGTTATATAGCGCCATCATATTCAGCAGGGCTGTACAATATCAATAGAGAATCACTTCCTTTGTCTGATAACAATCATTAAGGCACCAACGTGCTTAGGAATTATCCAGGTTTTGATGCTTCCCTGGGTCTCCAGGTCACTTCTCCCTACCCTCCAGGCAATGGAAGCGCCATAGACCACACCCACTTCTCACCCACTTTCCCTCCCACTGAAGGCTGTCTGGGGTAGCCATGCCCCTATTGGCTCCTAGCCCTACCCCATGGAGGACTAGCTCCGCCTACATAACCAGCCACCCACCTCTTAAAGCCATCCCTCAGTAGACAGAGAGGGTAACCTACCCTGAGAAGTTCCCAGCTATGGGTACAAGCTAAGGCACAATGTGGGTCAAAAAGTAGCCCAAAGTATTTAACGCATAAAAGCCCCAAAAATCTTAATTTAATTTTAGGAAATGAGTCTTTGAACATCACACAAACTATAGAAAAAAATCAAACTATTTGAAAATATCGTGCGACAGATCGTCTGTGCTAGAATGTCAGTGCAAATGCATGTAAAAGGGTTCTGCTTCTCTTCAGATCTCCCATAAACATTTTCATTTATAAGAAGGAAATACTTCAATGTTCTCTACTTTTCTTTCATGGCCGTAATATTTTATGCACACAGCAGTGGGGATTTTGGTGTTGGCCTTTTTTTTTTTTGTCCCTTCAGACAGAAGGATGTGTTTGAAGTTCATTGGGTTGTATGAAAAATGTAAATGTTTCTTTTCTTTTTCCAAGAGAGAAATTTTTTAAAGCCTCCGCAGCTTTGGTGAGTTAGACTACAGCCTGTGGGTCCTGGCCTACATTTTGTGCTCTATGTAGCGCAGAATTCTAGATTTTAAATCAATATATTTTAAAAAGACTTGATATTTCAAACAAAAACAATAAATATGTATTTATTATATCTTTACATCCTTTTGATATATGCATAATGACATAAGTTACAAATATATATATATAGGGGTAGTAGAAGCATTATTATTATTAACACTCATCTACAGACACCAGACAGCTTTTTTTCCTCAGAAATCTCATGGTGCTGCCACAACCACAAGGGATTCTGGGTAGGCGCATGCAAATAAGGTCAACAGTGATCACCTTTTGGCTCTATATCCACTTTATACATGGATCCCTTGAAAGTAATTGCCCGCTGTACAGGACAGCCTTTTAACACAACTCAGGTAAGAGACGCAGTAGCCAGATCACCACTCATGGACAGCTTTTTCTTTTTCGAGGTGTCGTGCTCCTCGTGGAGTGCATCTGTGAATTCAAGTGAACTGCAGCAGAGCCAGATCCATCGTAGACTGTTCATCCGGCAACCCCCCATGAGATATGCCAAGACTTTTTCCTTCCTTCCTCGGCCAAAAGGCCCGCAGGAGGGTCGGAACTGATTGGCCTCCTCCGAAGAGGTAGGGAGCCACAAGGCCTCCCCCACCTCTCCCAACAAAAGGGAGTGAAATCCTTCTATAGCAGGCCTTCCATGCTTGTCTGTGATCATTCTTCATCAGGGTTACGAAGAAGATGACCAGAACATAATTCCAGAACAAACAAGGGTTACGAAGAAGATGACCAGAGCATAACTCCGGAACAAACAAAACACCTCAGACTCCATGCTACCTCAGCCTTAAGATCAAGCCACTCCCCCCTTCCTATAGTGTACTACACTTAACCCCTTCGTGACAAAGGCTGATTTTACTTTTTGTACCCTTCGTGACAATGGCCGTTTTAACATTTCTGCGCTGCTTGTGTTTAGCTGTAATTTTCTTCTTTCCCGTTTACTGAACCCACACACATTAGATATTGTTTTTTTCAGGACAAGAAAGGCTTTCTTTAGATGACATTGTTTTGATTGTATCATATTATTTACTACTAAAAAAAGTATAAAATATGGTGAAAAATTTAGAAAAAAATGACTGTTTCTAACTTTTAGTTGAAAAATCTTTTACTCATCTATAAAAGGTAATGAAAAAACCTGCTAAATAGATTCTACTATTTGTCCTGAGTTTAGAAATACCCAATGTTTTTATGTTTTTTTGCTTTTTTCTACCCATTATGGGGCAATAAGTACAGGTAGCGTTTTGCTATTTCAAAGCCATTTTTTCCAAATCTGGTAATTCTTCCCCCCTTGTGCCATTTCGGGTATCTTTGAACCCGGCCAATGCAATTTACCCCATCAAGTCATATATTTTTGAAAACTAGACAGCCCAGGGTATTTCAAATGCTAGTATTTTAACTCTTTCCATGCACCATATCTACCACCAGTCTTTGTCAAACTTTGTGGTAGTCATTTTTTTGCATTTGTTTTGTCACACACATTTTACTTCAGGTATGAATTAAAATGTTCTCGTTTATGTCACTATCACAAAACACCCCAATATGTGTTCAGCAACATCTCCTGAGCGCAGTGATACCCCACATGAATGATTTTGCCTGGCTGTTTGGGGGCAAAAGGGCCACATTTGGGGCATGCGCATTTTTCAATGTTGAACTTTGGCATTTTGGGATCCACTGCCCATGCCCTTTTTGGTACATCTTTGAGCCGGGCCATTTCAGTGTGCCCAACAAAACCATATATTTTTCAAAACTAGACACCACAGGGTATTTCAAATGCTAGTATTTTAACTCTTTCCATGCACCATATCTACCACCAGTCTTTGTCAAACTTTGTGGTAGTCATTTTTTTGCATTTGTTTTGTCACACACATTTTACTTCAGGTATGAATTAAAATGTTCTCGTTTATGTCACTATCACAAAACACCCCAATATGTGTTCAGCAACATCTCCTGAGCGCAGTGATACCCCACATGAATGATTTTGCCTGGCTGTTTGGGGGCAAAAGGGCCACATTTGGGGCATGCGCATTTTTCAATGTTGAACTTTGGCATTTTGGGATCCACTGCCCATGCCCTTTTTGGTACATCTTTGAGCCGGGCCATTTCAGTGTGCCCAACAAAACCATATATTTTTCAAAACTAGACACCACAGGGTATTTTAAATGCTGGTATTTTAACTCTTTGCATGCACACATTTTACCACCAGCATTTTTTCAAAGTTTGCAGTAGTATTTTTGTGTGTGTATTTTTCCCACACACACCTACTTTATGTATGAATTTACAGCTCCTGGTATATGCCGCTATCACACGACACCCCATAATGTGTTCAGCAACATCTCCTGAGCGCAGTGATGCCCCACATGCATGGGTGTGTCATTTTTGTGGGAACTAAAAGGCCACATTTGGTACGTGTGCATTTTTCTAATTGGAAATTAGATGTGTGGCCATCCTTCCCCCGGTGTTAATTGGGACGTTGTTGAACCTGGCCAATTCAATTTACCCCATCAAATCATATCTTTTTTAAAAGTAGACACCCCACGGGCATTTAATATGCCAGTATTTTAACTCTTTCCATGCGAGAATTGTTTTAAGCTAATATGCTAATTTTAGGACTTGCTCACAAAAATGTATTTTTTATATATATATATATATATTTAATTTTTTTTAGTCTTTTTTTAATTTTTTTTTTAACATTTTTTTTCAACTTGGAGGTTCCCCTGATAGTGACATCAGTGGGAAATGATTTTTACATTTTACTATTTTTTTCTAATTATTATTAATTTTATTTTATTTTTTAATTTATTTTTTACTAATCACACTGTGATTAGAAAGCTGGGCTCCATTGACTTGCATGGTGAATGCAGTACCTGTATTCAACCTGCAAGTGGAGCCAAAGTTCTCTAGATGGTCTGGACCATCTAGCAAAATTTTAAAATTTGTTGGTTCCTGTTACAGGGCAGCGGCCATCTTGCTTGATGGCGAAGATCATCGGCAGCTGCGGCTGTGACCGCTCTCCGGAGCGGTCACAGCCCATCGAAAGGTAAGTGTTTGGTGTCGCTGGATGCCTCCTGATCGAGGCATTCCAGCGACACCATTTAAGTTTAGGAGGTGATCGTCGATCGCCTCCTAAACGCTTTTAAAACAAACAGCAACGTTTTTTGGGTGCAGAAAGCGAAAACAGATCGCTTTCTGCACCCGTTTAAAGACGTGCCGGTCCTGGCATGTCAATTGTCGTAAAGCACATGCTTTTCCGTGTCGTGCCAGGACCGGCAATTGTCGTTAAGGGGTTAATCTTAGCCAA
Source organism: Spea bombifrons (assembly GCF_027358695.1). Lineage (NCBI taxonomy): Eukaryota > Metazoa > Chordata > Amphibia > Anura > Pelobatidae > Spea > Spea bombifrons. The sequence continues at coordinate 39,364,422 of NC_071094.1, forward strand.
AAGGGCAACAGTTGTTTTGACCTAAATGGGACTTGTCAGCATTAGATTCTTATCTTGGTTTAAAATTTGAGGCTTGGGGGTTGCATGAAAAATACCATTGTATAAGTTATGGTGGATAAAGGTGATTAAAATTATAAAGGTGAAGAAAATTAAAGGGGTAGTAGAAGCATTATTACACACTCATCTACAGACACCAGACAAGCCAGAAGGCTTGTTTTTCCCTCAGAAATCTCATGGTGCTGCCACAACCACAAGGGATTCTGGGTAGGCGCATGCAAATAAGGTCAACAATGATCACCTTTGGCCTGTATATCTACTTTATACATGGATCCCTTGAAAGTAATTGCCCGCTGTATAAGACAGCCTTTAGACAAAATTCAGGAAGAGGTGCAATAGCCAGATCACCACTCATGGACAGCTGTTTCATCGACGGAGGCCAGAATAATGCAGATAGATTCGTGGAGAAAGAAAGGTGCAGAAATACTTTTTTTACTCAACAAATCTGTCTTCATTATTCTGGCCTCCCGGAGAAGTTCTGCAAGAGGGCAGAGTTTCTGCAATCAGATGAGATGAGGTCATTTTTTCCCAAATTTATATATTTTGAGGTGACATAACAATAAAATTTTGTACATTTAATGAAGAACATTTGCATTTGGAAGTATATGACTATGTATGATTTTAAAAAAATATATTATTACCCACCATAACTTTTGTTATTAAAAATATTATATACATAGCTCTGATTATATTAAGATTTTGGAGAAAAACTGTCAATAGGCCATCTCTGTCAACAGTGATTAAACAATTCTGAGGTTGTACAGCAGCTAGGGAACTTGAAAGATTGCGTCTGCCGAGTGTTTTTTTTTATCTGCTGTTAAGTAGTATGTTTCTCACGATATAATGTTCTTCATTACATTCTTCGGTAGTTTGGTGGATTCTGAAAACAAAGCATTAGCATGGTGGATAAAAGCAAAGTGACAATTTGATTTAGTCATTAAACTATTTTTGTCAGCAAAACCAAAACAGTAATTGGCAGACGTTTCTTACCTTTTCCTCCGGCGTAAGAAATTCATGAAAGCCAAACAATGTAGAATAACTAAACTAAGAGACCATAATATTCTTTGCCGTGATCCAATTTAATTTGCTTGAAGGGGTGTAACAGACTTTCATTTTTAGTTAAGTAGGACCTTAGGTCTTCTGTAGATCCCTAGGCATGGGATGCAACTTGGTTCACCTTTTGTAGGTCCTTAGGTATTGATGAATCGCAGAGGGTTCAGCTAGTACCTAATCCATTTGCTTAGTCTTGTTAAATATTTGGTTAATTTTCAAAATGAGCTGCCTTTCACTAAACTCATTTAATATTAACTCTTTAATAGCCCATGGTGAAGATTCTATATATTCTAAATATTTTAACCAAATACCTCCAATACTGGTCTTTATGGAAGTATTGACTTGTCATTATTTTAGTCACCTGTATTCAAGCAGGGATATCAGCCATGATATACTTGTAGTAAAGGCACTAATTGGGAGGCTGGGGTATCATTCCTATCCTAGAATGTTGAATAGGAAGGAGTCAGCTCCAGACTGTGCGACCCTGAGATTCCGGCCCTTCACCTTTAGATCGGAGCCAAAATCCTGAGAGTTCCCAGGTATGGATATAAATATTGATATCAACAAACTATCAGTCATTCATTTACATGCATGTACTCAATCAGCTTATATTTTTATGGCGTCTGAGATATTTCTTGCTCCCAAGAGCTTAGAAATGGACTGCCGCTTATTGTATTTACTTATTACCGAACATTTGCAAAGTACAAACTCAGTAGATTTATTTGCAAAAAAGATGAGTTTTTTTCAGAACAAATGCTCTGAAAAATACCCCTCGTCTTAAATTCGAGGTCGTCTTATAATCCGATCTCAAATAGAGGTCTGACTATAAGACTAAGGTGGCCTTCAACACAGCGTGAAAAGGGGCCAGCATTTGGCGTTACACTACTGAAAGAATTATGAATATTAATAAGATTTCTGTAATTTAATACTAATTATATGACATTTAAGTGAGCTGAGATTGGTGACTATTAATATTGCAACATAAAAGGTTTATGAATCATCCCATTTGTAAACTGCTTTAACTAGACCTACGATTTATCTTTTCATCTTCTGTATTGTCTTTACCTTTAAACCATGAAAATCCTTTATTCTGCCGGAAAAAAAAACCTTTATTAAGCTATGTCCGTACTTTGAATGAAAATGTGCCGGTTCAGGCACGTAGTGCCCATTGCTCTCTACGTAGCTAGTTCTATACTTGTTCACCTAAGGGAAATAATTGGTTCACTGTCAAGATAGGAATGAGTTTGGGAAACATATTTTAATACTTAATCAAATCACAGAGTGGAAACTGACATTGGATACAAACTGTGAAATTTCAAACAAGCACCGTGTAATACATTTTGATAATGCCGAGCGTCCAAAATTGTTAACATAGCTACAACTCTGTCCTGTTAGTAATGAAACGTTCCAATGTAACAACAGATATCGGCTACTTAATTCACATCTAATCATTTCTTTGGACATTCTGTGTCTTTTCTCTTTAATCAAAGAAAACGTGTTTTATTACGATCAAAACTCTCAAGTTCTGGGTCACCCTCGCCTTCGTAATTCTATATATACAATATAACTATTGTTCTTGACCTGAAATCACAGCTTTTACTTTCAACGGGATCTTTTAATTAAAGGTGGGAGAAAACAATGTCTCAGCAGAGTAAGACACTCCAGAAACCGCTACTAAGTGCACTTATTCTGCCTCGGCCATTGTAAGATTAGCGTATTAGGTACCTATGAGGTACGATCAAAAAAGTACTTGGGGCCTCGACATGCTACGGAGCATAATGGGCCATTTTTTTTTTATTTTTCAAGAATTATGGTATGCTTTTAGTGGCGTTTTAACAAGTCTTTCAAGACAAAGTAATTCATATCGTTCAAATGTCTGGCGATATAAAATACATTGTGAAGCTGGTGTGATAATTTACATTTAATAAGCGTGCCTCTTTTACCAGTGAAATATACTTTCCCATTAAACGTCAGATTATTCCTGGTGATTATACTTTATAGGTTTCGTTGATGTAGATGTATCACTGGTTGTGACTCAAAATGCTTTCCTTAGACGACCTATAAAAACTTGCACAAGTAGTCGAGGTCTAATAGAGGTACCAACGTCATTGTCCCATCTACAAGGCCATTGACTGATGGGCGTGTATAATTATTGTCCTATTAATATTTTCTTTTGAAGACTTGAATATGATTTGTTTTGGATTATTCATTTTGACATATATCCAGTAGCGTTGCATGCGTCTATGGTTTCTGCCAGTTGTGGGACAAGGTTGTCTCTACTATTGCCCTATCCTCATTGCGAGGTTACAACTTAGAGAACCATTTAGACCAAAGAGGCAGCCCATCGCTGGACCCACTAACAAAAAAAGACGGCAGGAGGTCCTTCTTATGTCTAATCGCCAATATTGCCATGATTAGGTGAAAAAACACAATTTATTCATGTTTGACAAATGACAAAAAGTCATCCAGAACTATTTTCAGATCATGCTATATATCATGGTAGCTTCTTTTTAATGCCTTGGTTCAACTATACTGGAAAAAAGCCACTGGTATAAAGTTCTGTGATATAGTTGGTAGACAGATAGGCAGTTGGCAATGACGGGTAGGCTATAATTATGATATTAGAATAATTTATATAACATTTTAACTATAATTAGCACAGGAACATGCTTGAACTAAACCTGTCCGATTTCAACGTTATAATGCAAGTTAATGAGGTGCGCTCTAGCATAAGACAGACTAGACATATGGTGATATTACGTGATTCACAGTTCAATTAAGAAGAACATAGGAACGAAATGATGCTATTTTAGTTCAGCTGTTACTAATACTTGTCCTCCACTTAAACTGTGTTTTAGGTGGCGTGGAAGTATCCTAGTGAGATGCTTAGAACCATTCCATAACCTGAATGGTAGACATTTTGGTTTACACTGACATTAACAACGGCAGCAACAATATATTTGGGCATTCAATTTTATTTTCTCTGTTTATTTCAATATGGAGATTATATGAGTAGCAGCAGAAATGTGTTCTCTGGATTAAGGAATCACACTTAATTATCTGAAAGTTTGATGGATGAATCGAGGTTTGGCAGGAGAACTCTACCTACCTCCATGGTTGATGATTGATGGGAGAAGAACAAGCGTTTGGGCACTCAGTTTAACTTTGTCAACGTACTTCTTGGGTAGAACCAGGCCTAGGTATAATGGTAAATCCTAAACTTATTCAGAATGGGTCACATTTAATTGCCACCATGTTCCAGTGTCGCTCTCCCATTTAATGGCTGACCACCAACCACACAGGTCTTATTCCTATCATTATCCTGGAAGAACAACCATCGCCACTGAGTATCCTGAGCAAAGTCAGAAATTATAATAGTCATGAAAAGACTCATATAGTCATTCTATTCTATAGTCAAGTACTGCATGGTCTTTTCCCTTTACCATGTACATCAACATATATATACGTAAGGTACTATAAAAATAAAATCATTAAATTTACAACTTTAAAAAAATACACAAAGTGATAAAATCTATGGATATAAGGAAAGATTTTAGAATGTAAGCACTCTTAAACAATGAACTGTTTCCTCATTGATTGCACATATAATCAAAATACTATAGTGGGGGATTTTATTTTATATAGAAATTGTAGCGAAACCCTTCCATATGTTGAAACAGTTATATAGTGAATAGTAAGAGCTATGGTGGTCATTATCACCGGCTACACGGTCTATCTTTAGGTGACCTTAATCGCGGGTTTCTGATAATGTGAACTGATTCACTGCGCTGGCCTTTGTTACCTTCAGCTATGATTGATTTGATAAAACACTGTATATGCTGTTAAAAAATCAATAGCTCGCTGGACCAGACAAAAAAGTGAAATATGGATGTGTGACAGAGATTAACTCCGTGCCCTAAAACGCGGCCTTTTATTTTAGAGGCATTTCTTTGCTAAAATAAAATAATTATGCTGGCATGAAAAAGAAAGCCGTAACAACAGAAGGCGATGCAGAAGTCCAGTGGTAGGTATTAAATATTAAAAATAGAAAAAATGTCAAAATATTAAAAAAAAATAATAAAAAAAAAATCAGGATGCTCATCGAATATGTAATGAAATTTAAAGTTAGAAGTTGTGGTTCATTGATTTAAGGAAAGATAAAACACTGGAAGTTTCCAGCTATGAAAATAATTAAATTTTAGGAAAAGAAAAAATGTGTATTTTGAGATAATTGATTATCGCATCAGCCCAACAGAAGATGGGTTTGGTTATTTGGAGAAAATGGAAATTAGCTTTCTAGGCACCTTTCTTATGTGCCAATTTCCCATGCATAACATGACATTTATATATATAGCGCCAGCAGATTCCGTAGCGGTGTTACAAGCAGTGGGGTAATTTAAAGTCACACGCAATAACGGGTGAAGAAGGACCTGCCCTTGCGAGCTTACAATCTAGTCTGTGGTTGATGGGTAAGTGAATAGGGGAGGACGGCTTGGATGGGGATGAGTTGATCGGGTCTGGATGATCTGTAGAGGTTATTGATCGTTCAGATGGGTTTATTAGGATGATGGCTGAGTGTGTTAGGAGGAAAGGTTCTACGCTTCTAGAAAAAGGTGGGTTTTCAGGGAGCTTTTGATACTGAAGGGTATGGAGAGCCAGTGGCGTGATTGGCACAGAGGAGTAGCAGATGAGGAACGGTGACAGAGAAAGATTAAACTAGCCCTAATTTCACATGTAGTATGTACAAAAAATCTTCCTATGTTTAAGTAGTACTAACGAGGCCTTTGTAGACGTGTGCTCCAGCTACAAGATATCAAAACAAGCTGTCTTGTCCACTTCTGCAGAAACATGTATATGCTGTAGCTAGAAGCAGTCGACACTCCTGTCGCATTAACCCGACCCTCGTGTTTTCGTTACAAATACAATTTTAATTACCATAAGTTGTCATACGTTTTTTGTTTAACCCATTACAGTATTGCTGAAAAAAGGCACAGATTTATTATTTTTGTTTAAAAAAAAATATTCCTTATTAAATCAAACATAAAGCCATATTTATATAGCTTTGCATGTTCATCCTTAATAACAGGCATCCAGTCCTTAAATGTCTTGAGTGTAATCAACTACCTATATTTACTGTTATTCACTGGCGGTAGAATGGGTCTTACTTAGGTGCTCATTGCCTTTAAATGTGGTACTGTCATAAAATGTCACCTTTAACACTAGTCCACTGTAAGTGCTAGGACAGCATCTCTGAGTAACAAGAGCTTGGCCACCAACCAGTAAACCACTTACAGAGCAGGGCTACCAAGCGCTGAAGTGCATAGTGCATAGTTCATAGTTCATAAGTTTGTCCTCTGGAGCATCACTCACTACAGCGCTCCAAACCGCCTCTGGAAGCAAAATCAGCACTGTGCATTGGGAAAAGCTTAAAATGGGTTTCCACACAAGTCAATACCATTACATAAGTTATGGTGGGTAAAGGTGATGGAAAACCCTTCCACTAAAATTAAGGGGGTAGTAGAAGCATTATTAAACACTCATCTACAGACACCAGACAAGTCAGAAGGCTTGTTTTCCCTCAGAAATCTCATGGTGCTGCCACAACCACAAGGGATTCTGGGTAGGCGCATGCAAATAAGGTCAAAAGATCACAATGTGCAATACCAAGTGTTGGCTGGAGTGGTGTAAAGCACACCTCCACTGGACTTTGGGGCAGCGGAAACAAATTCCCTGGAGTCACATACTATCTGAAAGTATCAGAAGAACCTTGGTTTAGCAGATGCCAGGAGAACGCTACCTACTGGAAGGCATAGTGGCTACTGTAAAGCTGGATGGGAGAAGGATAATGGTCTGGGGCTGTTTTATAATTAAATCTATTTGTACATTTATTTGATGCAGCAGAATGGAAGCTAAGATTAATTGATGACTATAGAGGAAATAAAGTCACATTATCATTATTATTATTACTACTATTACTATTACTATTACTGTTACTGAGTAGTAAAGAAAACTATTTTACAATGGATATGCATTTCAACCAAATAATTTAAAACCCCTCCAAATTGAAAATGGTTAAAGGGCTCAGGTGGGCCGGGATTAAATGTTTTTATGCTGTATAGCCTATTTCTTTAATATGAATATAAACCTTGCCATGCCGAATCTAAAATGCGACAATTAAAAGGAGATTATTAATATTTTGTGGCAGATACACTAGTTCTAATTTCTGACCCTTTTAACAATCGCGACCCACATCTTGTGATAATTGCTTTGTTATTGTACGGAGACCATCTACCCATTGTTTCCTTTCAAAAAGCAGAGATAGTCCTAGTTATATATTTCTTTTTGTAACTCAGAAGATACAGATGTAAAAGACAACAGCCATTGACCTAGATGGGATATTTGTAAGAAAAGAGAAATAGTCATTTGTTAAATAAAAGCAGTTACCAGGGCTACCTCCATAATAACACTAATCATGTCATATACAGCTTAACCCAGTTCTGATTAACAAGGAGATATCTCTTGTACTGAAATCAGGAATATCAATACTTCTGAATGCTAATTACAGAGTTTAATGACTTTAAACTACAAAGGAAACAACTTTTAAATTATATATTTGTATGAAGCATTAATTTGACACCTTCTGTTTAAATTCTACTATTTATGGTTTTCTGAGTCTTGATTCTGAAATGTCTAGTAAATGTATTTTCAGTTCATATAATACTGTTTTACCTAAACCAAACTCACGCACTCACACTTTCTCTCACCGCCTCACTAAGTTTTCCTCCAACTGCTACCATGTCCCCATTTCCTTTTCTGAAGCTCCACTTCTTGTCTTGCCTCTTCTTGTTCTTTGCTTTGACGGTCCTCTGTATTCTTTTTTTTTTCTTGATCCGCTTCTCCCTGCTATCCGATGTGTTATCCAGGCCTCCCGGAGAGCTTCAGCAAATGGGTGGAGCTGCTGAGCACACTCTCTCCCCTGACTGGGTGATGGTGTGCCCCGCAGCTCCGCCCTGTTGAAGAATGTAGACAGATCTGTGGAGAAAGAGAAGCATTTCTACATGTCTCTTCCTCCACAAATCTCTTGGAGTACTTTTGTCAGAAGTAACCTCCTGGTGAACTTCTGCAAAATGGCAGAGCTTCTCGGCACATCCTCTTCCTTTGGAGAATCAGGGGAGATGATGTGCCTCGAAGCTCCACCATTTAGCAGAAGTTCACAGGGAGGTCATGACCTTCTCCCGTTGTCCATGGAGAAGCAGATGAAGAACGAAGGCTTTTTGGAGCAGCAGAAGAAGACAGAAGAAAGAAGACGCAAAATTCAGAAGTGGAGCTGCGTGACACAGATACAGAGACATGGAAGCTGTCAGCAGAGAAGGTAGGGTAGACATTCCAAGAGAGCATGAGAGAGCGTTAATGAGAGACTGGTTGAGTTCGTGAGTAAGAGTGAAAGGAAATTAAACAAAAATTCAGCGCTCTTTGCTACATTTTTTTGTTTCGTTAGGCTTTCGTTTTCGGGATTTGTACAAATTGTTGAAAAAATGCAATTTGTCAAAACTGCAATGCGGACATATTCCGAATGCACAAGTCTAGAAGATATTAAAAGGCACTTATTTCTTCTATCATAAATATGAAATTTACACTTCCAGATAGTACCTGCCATACACACTTGACGATTAGGACAAACCATCGTTAAATATGTGCATATAGCGGGAGATCCCCTTTGACCCTCCTAATACTGCTATTAGCTTCAACGAAAAGGGACTAATAACTAAAGAAAAGGGGGAATATGGCTTATTGCTACATACAAAATCCAAGAATAAGAAGTTAAGCTGTTTTTAGAACAACTCCCACAATTCCCAGACCAAATATTAAAGGCCACACGCTGGCCCGAAAGCAGGAAAGTAGTATTCTGAGATATGCATGTTAAAAACGCAGGAGGTTAGAGGTTACAAGATGCAATACAGGCAGAATTTCAGTAACTGTATGCTTAACATTTCTTATTACTTTGATAATATATGAATATTATCTCCGGGCTCGCTGTGCTGGGTTTTTTTATATTAATAAACATGTTATGCATATAGCTGAGCTAGTCAACAATAATTTCTAATTAGAAATTACATTTAACATCTATCACATCACTAAAATAGGAAAACCCTTAATTAGTCTGTATAATTGAAGCAGGAATACTGGAAATAAAAGTTAGTTATGTTCAGCAATAAATGCATGCATTAAGCAAATGGATTAGTTAGTATTTAATGAACTTTTCACATTCTTGATGGTTGTACGACGTGTTGTGAGCCAATATGTCGCTGACTACGTGGGTTTGTGAGCCCATGATGTGTAATAAAGGTTGGGGTATTTTCGTCTCAACCTTCATTCGGAAATCTGGAGATATAAAAATTGAAATACGTGGATGCGATTTGTTCCATTTAAATTTTAAATGACATCCACCAGCACAGTTTGCCAATAATTCCGTTACATAGTAATTTCTGATAAATAAAACAAAAGTCAACATAAAAGATGTTTAAAATCAAGAACCCCCAAAAATTAAGGCATACAAAAAATCAGTAAGAATACGCAAAAATTCCTAACAAAAAGTGAAATAGGGAAAAAAAGACATTTCCACCACACACCATCTAAACTCACAAAGTAGGTTAAAAATGATGTAAAAAGTGAACAGGAATCGGATTATACCCATACAAGAAATGGTAGAAAAGTGTGGAAAATCAACTTTCACAAAAATTTACAACAATCAAATAAAAAAATCCATTACTTTTAAAAAATCTAGGGGAAATATAAAATGTATATTATATATTCAATTTTATGCCTGAATTATATTAGTTTGCTGCATAAATAAAAGCTATAAATACCATATTTTTTATGTATTTTTCAAGGAAAACCAGAGCTTTAAGAAAATCTATAGCTGCCAATAAGGTTAATATTTTTTCTCCATTTACTTCTGTCCAATGTAGCTGTAGAGAGGGAATGTTTTTAAAAATTTTAAATTGAATCAAAGGTGGTATGTTAAGATATTACATCTGTTACATGCCTCGGGTTTTGGTGACCTTGATCGGTACTGATTCTTTTGAAGTTCAGTTGCACTGTTGGATATAATTTAGGTTCTCAATGACATTACTTGATATATGTCTCTTTCAGAAAAATATTGCTCCACATTGGAAAAAAAATGTTATGTTTTCTTTTTCTTCTTCATGTTTACATCCAATTTTTTTTTTAATTAATAAAAAAACAACATTCGTATGAGTGGTCTGGTGGTCGAAAGGGCTGTATACTGGCCGATAGGGCTGCATACTGGTCGATAGGGCTCCATATTGGCCGATAGGGCTGCATACTGGCCGATAGGGCTGCATACTGGTCGATAGGGCTCCATATTGGCCGATAGGGCTGCATACTGGTCGATAGGGCTACATACTGGCCGATAGGGCTGCACACTGGCCGATAGGGCTGCTCAGCTTGGGTCTTCAAGTGTGCGGCCATAAGTATAGAAATATAATAAGTGGTCGTGTATCTTCAGCCGATGGCCCCATACCCAATGGCCTTTAAGTGCCAGGGCATCCTAGTTCTCCCCAATTAGACTCTGGTTTTAGCTTAATATATAAAAGCTTTTAAAAGCCCAAGACTGCCAAGAAGAAAGGTTGGACGATTCCTATCATAATACTATTTTTTTTTTTTTTTAGATTTTTTTTGTAAATGGATTATAAAAAGAATGTAACAGAACAATAAAAATATCAATTCTGTAATAAGTTACATTCAGAATATGAGGTCATTTTGTTTTATAATGCAAGCCCTGCCACGTTTTATATCTCAAAATGATAAAAGCATGTCGGTAATGGAAGTGATATATCAGTTTCAAAGAGAATAGGGTCAGTATCGCATCAGATACATTTAGCCGGAGTTTAACTTTCCGACTTACTTTCTTCCCAATTTGCATTATGCATTTGTTTCTCGGAAGGGAAGATCAAAAGGTAAATTACTTTTTAGTGTTGCTGAATTCAATTTTTTGGGAAGGAATAATTAAAATTTATAGCAAAATCATTAAAGCCAATGTACTTGATGTTGCACTAAAAGCAATTACAATTCAAAACTAGGATGGGCTTCTGTATGAAGACGAAACAAAAACGAAGGCAATATTAAACTTCAGTTCTTTAGAATGAAATAAGTCATGCATCAATGAACTGAAAATATTAGATTGATCTTGAAAAAGGCAGGGTTTATATTCTAGGGATTGTCTTATTTTATCACTTCAACAGAAGAATTGAAAGAAGCTTGGTTACATGAACATTGTGTTGGATGATGTTAAGGAAGACTGTGAATGTATTAATTTTCCTTTTTTCATTTAACCAATGAGCCAAAGTGCTTTGGATCGTCTGGCACAGTTGTGGAACCTGAGGACCTGTCCAATATCCCAATCCCATTCCAGGTCCAATGCATAGTTACAACATTTAATGCAAGTAGAACCCCTCATTAGAGATGGGCACATGGACCATTTCTAGCGCGGGGCAGATTGGATGGAAGCTACCAGCATCTCAGTTTTATTAATTATTTTTTAGTCCAGAATCATGGATTTCTGTTCCATGTGCAAACCTGGATTCTCAGCATTGACGCAGGGTCTCCCAATGTCATGTTACCCCATGGTAGAAACATCGAAGGGCATTTTGAGTTCCTCTAAAAGAGGCTGTTGAAAACCTGCCATCTTTCTGATATATGCAAGACTTTTCACCTAGTTGTATTGCCAACCGACTAAGCCAACTATAAAGACATCGTAATATATATAAGAAAGGTGGTGTTATTATTAAGATAGACTACAGCATATTATAGAAGATAGGACACTTTTTCACTACTTTTACTAATGTATTTTCTTAGGGATTTCTTTTGTTATCACAGCAGAGATGTTATCTTTAATGAAAGGTTAGGCCTTACTGAGAATCAGAGCAAGCCCAGGAATAGGCCTGTTATCCCCTGATTATTTGCAATTAGATTGGAACCTTTTGACTCCCTACAAACCTCTAACCATAATGTATTGGAAATCTTATCTCTGCTTCTTCTTTGTATGCTCCATATACTAACTGATATAATGGCAAATGAAGGTCGTCAAAGGACAATGAGCAAGTTCTTAGCTTAGCACAATTCAGAATATCAAATGAATGAGCTTTGCAGAGCTGCTAGTGCTTTATTGTTTATTAACAACTTATATATACACCCCAGCCCTCATACACACTACATGTTAAAATGTTCCTTCTACTGTTTTTGCATCCAAATACATAGAGGGATTCGTTGGAATCCTCTCTATATATTTAGGATGTTTTCTTGCCCCTTATCACGTTATCTCCAGTGCTAACTTGCCCAAGATTTCCATGGGATCTAATAAGACACACATGCATACACGTACTCTCATGTATTCCAACAGGAGCGCTATCCAGCCAGTGACTGGCAGGCAAAACTGGTGGGAATTACAGAGAGCGGCAATGTATTCCAATGCAGTTTTCAGCAGGTAAGCACCGTCTACACAAAATAAAAAATACATATTCCAGTGAAGCTGTTTTGTGCAAAAGAATGTCCCTTAAATGTAGAAGATATGTGAAACTCTACCCCTCCTAAATTTCTAATTTTATATATATATATTTAATTATTTTTTATTATATATATGTTTAATTAATTATTATTATTCATTATATATATTATATATATTATATATATATTATATATATATATTTATATATATTATATATATATATATATATATATATATATATATCTAAATATATATATTATAAAAGAATAACAGTTCACTTTATATTACATGTGGACAGTATCACATATTTTATATATTATACTGTATCTCTATCAGGATTCGTTTAGAAAATGCAAGCAAACTTGGCAAACTAAAGTCCTTAATGCTGAATAATGGAAAATAATTAGCTTTAAATTAAGTGTTGCATTTTACTGTGATTGTATTAGTTACAATTCAAATTTCAAGAGACATTTTTAATTGCAGGCACAGAATCAATTACACACAAGGAATAAATTATATGTCATGTAAAACGGTGTTGTATTTATTGCCTTAAAGGTCTTGCTCACACGATGCCAGCCGAGTTTTAAAAGAAACAGTCGATATTCTTACTGGAACCGAATATATTTTATTAGGAAAGAAAAGCATCTTCCTTTTCATCAGACGGTAACTTATTTCTGTAGAAGGAACTGTGAGATAAGGTTGATCACTTACCTTTGTTCTGTTAATGAGGTTTTTTATTTCTACATGATCCTACCCGACAGAAATCTGCATGTGTCCTAATTGGGTATTCATTGCAGCCGCCGCTTCATTACAGAATTTCTAACTAGTCATTTGCAGATCTGAGGTTCCTAACAGGTGACTTATTTTTACAGATCTACAGTGCTGCGTTGTTGTTCTTTAATATCTCAGTTTCCTCTTTTATACAAATATGTTCGTTCATATAACTGTATGCAAATAAAAACAACTTACATCCACACCTTTAGACTTTTTAGTCTAAAAAAATGCTATTAACTTATCAGGCATCAGATCACTTGGCTTGCAAAGTGATATTCACAGAAGTGAATTCAATGCTACTCTTTTCATTTTAGTCCCATAAACATTACAATTTTTGCTGTTGTGATAATATCTTATTTTATCTCTGTATTAAATCTGCTCCATCATGTTGTATGTAGGAGGAGGAGGCTTCCAAGAGTGAACAATAAGAGAGAGGGGCTGCCCAATCTCATTTCTGGAAAGTGTTCTGTGTGGATGAGAAGGCAGCTGCTGTATAGTGTTTTGTGTATGAGGGTTCCTGGATAGAGTTGTGCATGGAGTGGTGGTGGTGAGCGTATGATGGGCAGTGTTGTGTATGGAAAAGGGGGTAATAAAAAAGAAAATAAGTGGTAGAAGTGAAGAAAGTAGGAGGAAGAGAAAATAAAAGGCAAACACAAATGGAGAGAAAGAGAAGAAAACATGTAAGAGGACTAGGGAGAGCAAAAGGAAGAACGTTAGAAAACAAGGATGAAAGAAGAAAGAAAAAGGAGAAGAAATGGAAAAAAAGATAAAGGGATAGAAATAAAGAATAAAAAGGGATGGGGAAAGAAGTAAGAGAAATAACAGATAAAAAGATCATTTTTTTGACCGTAACACATGCCAGTTTTTAGTAATAATGACTTAATTGAATTACAATAAACCTGGTTGTTTGAAATTTTAATCTTCCCATGCCTTTCAGTTCAGTCGTTGTAATGATTATATCTGTGGCTTTACAGTATATACGTGTCATCAAAATCAAGTTTTACATTTATTTAACCTTTCCTTAAAATTCTCAGTACAAATAACAGGAAGATTACACAAATTATTTAGCATGCAAATATGTAAATCGAGTAAATCTATATAAAATGCGAGTGGACAAAGGGTTAACACATGCTAATTATTGGCCAAAAGAAAATTTTGTTCACGTTACCTTTATCCCCCGTGTTCGCGAGTAATGGATTTTTTAGCATTGCAACAATGTGCATTTCATCCATCAACAAAGACAGGGATAAATGCGATCCAGATGTCCTCCTCAATGTATGTGTACAGTGTTTGCTCCAGACAACCTCACAATTAGTAATAGCCTAATGAATCAACGAGTGGTCTAATTACTGTTTGGACAGGATATGTTTTATCAAAACAAGACATGAAGTACCGGAGCCCTAATTCTAGACCTTCAACCACTGTTAGTCTCTCCGTTTTCAGATTCTTTGAGGTGTTGGATAAAGCTGCAATTATTTAGGCCAAAATGCAAAAAAAAAAAAAAAACAAAGTTACATTCTAAAAGATAATTCAAAATATACACACAGTCTATTCAGTTTGGACTAGTAGCCCTGAGCTAAAAGTTTGCTTGGGCTTCTCAAGGACTTTGAAACTACAACTAGGTCATTTTTGTGGAAGGAATTTTATCCGGGTCTTTTATCACACCAGGCTAGAAATATACAGAGGGTATCTTTGAAGAACTATTTTCCCCTCTTGTGGCTTTCCTGAAACACCATAAGGCCTCTGCTAGCCAACATCTCAAGAGACAAAACAAAGCAAGTGATCAGCGCATAACCACATACCATTTAACCCCTTAATGACAAAGCCCGTACATGCACGGGCTCAAAATGCATTGTTTTCAATGGGTTTAGGGACCGCCCATTGTCCATAAGGGGTTAAAAAACACTTATCCCGTCACCCTATAATGCTTAACCCGCCGCCACGTCAAAGTACCCCAGGGTTGATGAGTCCTATCTAATCTTTCATGACTATATTGCTTACCAAGGAGCTGATGCTTTACATTTTAACCCAAATGATAAATCCGTCTCTAGACACCATTAATGAGGCACCTGTGTGCTCTTCAACCCTATAATATGTGCAGCACAAAATATACAAAAAGCGGAGTTCCTAGCCTAAAAAGCATAACAGGGTTGCCGCTATAATAATAATAATAATAATGACCAACATAGTGGCCATCAACTAATTAACTAAACAAGAGGGAACAGACATCACAAATGAGCAGAAAATGCATCCTAATGTGTTAAAACATGTAAGACATCATTTTTCCTTAGGTGGATAATCACTGTTTGTTTAGGAAAGAGAACAATGCTTAACTCTTTGTGTACCACAGGGATGTGCAATATATTTAATGAGACGTCCTACGATAATAAAAATCTGCTTAAGCAGAAAACTCAGTTATGTATACGGAAATATAGGGTGGCATTGACAAAAACTGGTTTTAACTCATTTTGTTTCAATGAACTGTTTTACAAAAGAAAACAGAGCAAAAGGTTAATTATATATTAAGAGTTGCAATAAAAATGGTGGGAGTTGGTACATATTTGGAATTACAATTGTTGAATGCATTACGGCTTCCATAAGCAGATATTTTATGGTGGAAGGTGTGGTGTGCGGTGGATTTTCATTGATATTTATAGAGAAACAGATCTAAAAGTTGTAAACCTTGTTCTCTGCAAGCATACACAGTTAGGAATGGCTTTAAGATGTAGACCTGCTTAAATACACCTCTATACATACATGTATTTCAGACACAATACCCCTCCTTTTTCCATTTCTCATCTTGGTTTTGTATAATATAGCTGTGTTGTTATTCTAATATATTGTTATTTTATGATTTATAGAAAAATAAATGGAATGAAAACTTCACACGATATTTGTTACCCAGTTGAGGGTAGTGAAAAGGTTAACAATTATAATGATGTCCTTATTGCGATCAGAGAAGGTCGTAAGGGCTCTCACAGTCAATGCCATTATGGAATTGATGGAACAGTCATGTTTGCTCGTGCCTAAGGCAGATCATTATTGTGGCTTTCAGGGAGCCGGGGGTAAAGTCGGAACGCTAGAGAACTTTTCCCGTCCTCTTGCTGATGTCCAGCGCGTGGTCATAACCATTTGATACGTTGATTAGCACTTAGCTTGGCAGTTGGCTTTTGAGTGAAACTATGTTACAAAACTAAAAGGGTTCATTGATTTAAACTGTGTGTTCCATTGCGAACATTCTCCTTACACCAAGACACACATACCAAATATAATTAAACATAAAGGTAACAAGAACCATTCAGCCCATCTAGTCTGCCCATTTTTCAAACCCAAATCAGTTTTTGGTCTAGTCTTAGATTCAAGATAGCTTCATGCCTATCCAATGCATGTTTACATTTCTTCATTGTATTTGACTACCACTTCTGATACACTCTACCACTCTACCACATCTACAGACACCAGACAAGCCAGAAATCTCCTGATACTGCCACAAGGGATTCTGGGTAGGCGCATGCAAATAAGGTCAACAATAATCACCTTTTGCCTCTATATCCACTTTATACATGGATCCCTTGAAAGAAATTGCCTGCTGTACAGGACAGCCTTTAGACAAACCTCGGGTAAGTGGAAGGGTTTTCCATCACCTTTACTCACCATAACTTATGTAATGGTATTTCTTGTGCTACCTCAAGCCTGAAGTTTTAAGCCGATGTTGCAGCCTCAAGCTGATGAGTCCCACTAAGGACAAAACAGCTGTCCATGAGCGGTGATCTGGCTATTGTATCTCTTATCTGAGGTTTGTCTAAAGGCTGTCTTGTACAGCGGGCAATTACTTTCAAGGGATCCATGTATAAAGTGGATATAGAGGCAAAAGGTGGTTATTGTTGACCTTATTTGCATGTGCCTACCCAGAATCCTTTGTGGTTGTAGCAGTGCCATATGGTTTCTGAGGGGAAAACCAGCCTTCTAGCATCTGTAGATGAGTGCTTAATAATGCTTTTACTACTCCTATATATTTGTATATATATATATATCTTCAGCTAGTAGATAACAGGTTATATGGGACGGTGACCCAGTATCATGAGAATTGAATTCCTGTCCTTTTAAAATTATACCAATAAGAAGCTTACTTAAAATGACCAATTACGCAGCGAGAGCCTGAGAACAATTTCTGGCCGTAATAAAAGTTATTAAATAAGCCCGCGAGACTACAGATTATACTCAATTATCAAAAGATTCAGCAAGCCTTGCAATCAAGCACTAGTATATCACTTTTGCTTATTCAGATGTATTTAGATTTATTTATTTTTCATTTATTTCTTTTTTTTTTTTCTGGGATAAGAAAATACCCTGTAAATTGCAAAATGCCACATTTGGGAACTCTATTTTTATACACTTTTTAATTAGCATTCCAACATTATGGCTCAATAAGGCTTTTAATGTTCCAGTTGCTCTGATAATATTAATATAAACATCTACCGAACACCAGAGATGAGACAAACTGAAATTCCTTTTAGTCGTCAGCGTTATTTCTTGTTTTTTAACTATAAACCATTTTATTGTTTAGTTCCTTTGGACATATAAAGCTTACTTTAATCATTAAGCATAATTTCATTTTTTATTGAGTGCTCATTAACTGCATATTTTGCTTTCATTTTTTTAATTTGTTTTTCTCGGTGCTCCATGAACTGATATGCCCAGTGTTATAAAGAATAGAGGTCGCAGAAGCGAATCGTATGGACTGTGGCTGCACAGAGATAATCACATTCTTTATTGTATAATTTTTGCTTGGCAGTACATTTTGGGTATTAGGCACCGGCAGAATCTCCGTTCTTTATAGAGTGTTCAAGAGACTGGAAATGCTTCAGAGGACATCTAGGTTACAAACTCACATCATTGTTTCGTGAACTGGCAGAACCTTTAAGCCTCTAGACTTGTTTGCTACCAAATCATTCTCAGAACTGGTAGTAATACCGAATAACATAGCACCTCCGAGACACCATTCCCTGCCTTTAGCAATCAACATAAGTTATTTTCCTCCACCGAGCAAGACAAGACAAGACGGAGGGAACAAAAGACAAGGTGTCTAGTGTACGAGTTGCACCAGACAAAGCAATGTTTTGTGTAAACATTAAAAAAAGCTCAGATTTCTGTATTTTTTTATTATTGAATTTTTTTTTTTTTTTACCAAAATAAAGATATACCATGAGGTGTCTTAATATCTTAGTATCGGAATACATTATTGATGGATTTCATAAAATGTTGACTATTTCCACATAGAAAACCCTTTACATTTAATAATTTCTACAGAACAGTTCTCTGTTCTCAAGTATTAATAATGATAAATATATATATGTATATATATATATATATATATATATATATATATATATATAGTAGAGAGAGATTAAATAGCTGATTTTAATAATTAATTATTAACATCTCCTGTGAAGACATCTTACTGCTTTAAAGTCTAATTATAACAAGAACTCTGTCCACTAAGGATCAGGTAGAAGATAAAGTCTGGGAAGGAAAAGAGAATAGCGAATCTATGGTAGGACCCCCCAAAATAGGTTAATTACACATCACACCCTTGTCACATGCCACATCCTTGGAGGAGAGCCAATACCAATGTCCCTGGTGATCGTTCTTTAGAGGTTACAGCAGATGTATCACTCTTCCTTGCTACAATGTAGACCTCTTTTGGGGTGACTAATATCCTATGAGCGTCCACAGAAGTTTTTCAATGGTGGACAAAGTGTTGGTCCTACCCAAGGTATAAGATATAGAGACATAGAAAGTGATGGCATTTAAGAACCACTTGGACCATCCAGTCTGCCCAAGACAGAATAGGGTAGAATCATCGGGGAATTAAGCAGTTCCTTGAACGAATGAAAGTTTCTCATTTTAATATTTTTGGTTGAAAAAAGGATTCTCATGTACCCAAACTATAAGCATGAATATACTGATTGCCAGCCATTTATTACTTTGTGCAAATAAACACATTGTATTTCTGGCATAAGATTTTTATTAAATATTAATATTTTTTCACACTAAAATTCTGTCTAGTTTTTTTTATTTTTTTTTTTGTAAATTTCCATCAGATCATTAAAACTGTTAAGTGCTAAAGTACGCAAACTGTTATTGATATAACTAGGCCTTATGCTAAGAGTCTATTTGTGAAAATGTGTTATAGCCGAGGTTTGGATCACTCTGAAATGCATGCAAACGCAAAACAATTAAATATGTAAACCAAGGTTTAGGTTCTGTTCCTTGATGTATAAGAAATCCTATGTGCAATAGTTGGGTCAATGGGTTATTTTCTGCTATCGCTATCAATGTATCCATGCTAAATTAATAGGTTCCATTACACTAAAACAATATATTTTGTAAGTAAAAGATACATAGAAAACATAACTTTAAATAATTAAAGTTAGGCCAATTTAGAGGGACTAATGTTAGTTAAAAAGAGAGACTAAATCATTGAGTGTACTTGTTGAAGAATCAACCTTAAGTATCCCATTATATATATATATTTTATGGCTAATATATCTTCGGACAGAATGCTGCCCTCTGTAGGTTTTACATTAAGTAGCATAATAAATAACTGGATTTCAAGCATTTGGAACAATGCTACTTAATGTAAAACCAACAGAGGGCAGCATTCTGTCCGAACATATATTAGCCATATAGGCTAGTGTGCTCATTTGCATTTATTCAAATAAAATATATTCCCATGATCCTTTCATGTAATGGTTTAATACAAAAAAAACCCCAAAATAAATAGAAAAAAAGAGTTTGCAAGTTCGACAGAATTAATGTCCGCGAGTGCGGACATTTAACTGTTGCAGCGGGGAGACAAGCGGATCATGGGGATATATTTTATTTAAATAATTAATAAATGAACACACTACCACATATGGCTAATATATCTTCGGACAGAATGCTGCCCTCTGCTGGTTATACATTGAGTAGCATAATATTCTGTCCGAGAAAATACTAGCTATATATGGTAGTGTGCTCATTGGTCACCAGCAGGAGGCCCCCTGCTGGCGACCAATAGAGTTGCTGATACGCACATTTAAACTACTGGCGCCAGAGCTGCTGCGGTATGCGTTAACTCCTTAACCGGAAAAAAACTAAGAAAAAACGTATGTTCGCCCGAAGAGAAGACAGGAACGGGCGAATATTTGCGGAATACAAAGATTTTTTTTTTTTACGAAGTCCAGCACGAAGACGAAGAGCCCCCTGGTGCCCAAGTCTACTATATACACGTAATTGAAGTTCAGCACCTAGGTTCTCCCTTATACCACAAGCCATGCATATAGGAAGAAATATGCCATATACTAGGTATATTTTTATACGACTCCAAATGTGACTAATTATATAAGGTTCCATTGAGAAACTCTACGTTTCAGTCCCAAAAGCTTGGAGTCACTTTTCTACAGTGACAGTAGTATGCTTTTGGACAGTAGTATGTTTGTTCGTATATATCTATATATAGCTATAAGTTATGGTGGGTAAAGGTGATGGAAACCCTTCCACTTAAATTTAAGGGGTAGTAGAAGCATTATTAAACACTCATCTACAGACACCAGACAAGCCAGAAAACTCAGGATGCTGCCTCTGGGCAGTGACATGCAAATAAGGCTACTAATCACCTTTTGCCTCTATATCCACTTTACACATGGATCCCTTGAAAGTAATTGCCTGCTGTACAAGACAGCCTTTAGAGAAAACTCAGAAAGAGAGATAACAGCTAGATCACCACTCATGGAACTCATCAGCATGAGATTTGGGACATTGGCTTAACACTTGAGGCTTGGGGTAGCTCGAGAAACACCATTACATGAGTTATGGTGGGTAAAGGTGATAAAAACCCTTACACTTAAATTTAAGGGATAGTAGAAGTATTATTAGTAGTGGTGATCTGGTTATTGCATCTCTTCCCGAGTTTTGTCTAAAGGCTGTCCTGTACAGAGGGCAATTACTTTCAAGGCATCCATGTATAAAGTGGATATAGAGGCAAAAGGTGATTATTGTTGACCTTATTTGCATGCGCCCACCCAGAATCCCTTGTGGTTGTGGCAGCACCATGAGATTTCTGAGGAAAAAACAAGCCTTCTGGCTTGTCTGGTGTCTGTAGATGAGTGTTTAATAATACTTCTAATACTATATCTTTGTTCCTCAAGTAGACAGTAATAATTATTTAAACAATCTCTCTATTGCAATAACCCTATCTAGAAAGCCAGCGTTCCAGTGTACATTAGATATTACTGACAACACCAAAAATTAATTCCATGCTTCTGAATTAATTTCTAAATTATAATTAGGTACAGCCTGTGTTAACATCAAAACATCTTGTACATCCCAGGACAATTTAGGACTATATAATAGAAAGATGACACTTGAATATCATTTTAGCCTTTACTCGATACACAAGAAATTCGATTTATTAAGACCAGAGAGGTGAGAGAATGAAACACTGTGCAATTTTCCAAAATTACCCAATCACAATGTGCTTTATTGGTGAGTTTACCCTTCATAGTGCTTTTAATAGGGGGCAGGGGTTCTTGGACCACCCCAGCCACCTCACAGGCTTGTGATGCGGAAGACTTTAAATGTTAAATACTTCTTCTATTGAATACATTCCATTATTTGATTTAAAAATGTAAATGGCACTATAGGCTGTTCAGTTGGTTGGTTAGGAGAGACATAGATTTGGTACTTTGATGTTATACTGGTGCGGTTATTCACACTCTGTCACTATCTTATAGCCAACGTTGTAGTTTTTTTTTCCATTGGAAATATTTCAATGTTCGCAGGGCTACAGAGCTGGCAGATCTGACTCATGCCAGACTGAAGCTTAAATCATCCTTCATTTTCTCCTGAGTCTAGACCCTTCCTGATTTGGCTCACAAGTCAGGTCTGAACTGTTTGCATTCAAGCTGATGCTGCTGAGAATTTCTCACTTTTAGGAAAAAAAAATATTGTCACTTTATAGAACACTGTTTATTTCCTTGTGTTCTTAAAAAAAAGGCTAAATAAAGGACAGTATTGATTTGCATAACTGTGCTGTACTTTCTAAGAAAAGAAGTCCACGTCTAAGCATTACATGTTGAAATCTATGGATTATGTGTTCCAATTCTGGGACATTTGGGTTTGTCCTAAACTATGGAAATGTGGAATGTTATAAAATCGGTTAGGACCTGATTCTACTAACATCAAGCAACGTTGGAGAGAAAAGGAGATGAAGAACAAGGAGATGCAGAAGTGGAGGTCGGCAGAGAAGGTGGGGAAACACTTAGAGAGTGTGCGAGAGAGAGAGATTGAATGAAAATGAGAGTGAATGTGGCCACCGGGCAACGTATTTTGTTCCCCAACTAAAAATTCCCCCTCGATTTTCATCCAAACCCAGCGGGCAGGGGACGTAATTTGTTGGCAGAAAAAGGAAGAACCAGGTCTCACGCTTCCGATAGCACTGCGTTCTTGAATTCTCCAGTACAAACAAGCGCCGTGTGATACATCTTCCCACGAGGCTTCCAGTTACCGTTTACTTCCTGGTTGTGCGTGGCGCGAAATGCCCAATGTGCTTCCTCAGGTGATTTGGGCGGAACAAAGATGTGAATTATTGTTTTTTTTGGGGGAATAAATCTTGACATACCTTTTTAACCCATGCTCCTTTGGTCTGTTTGTTACTTTGAGCCATAGAATTGTCTGATATTGTGCCCAGCGGTGATCGTGGTCCCTTTTGGGTGTTTTCTCGTGCGTAAATCCGTGAGCAGTTGGGTTGCTCCCCATACCAAGGGATGGGCACCTGTTACTCTATATTGTAACGTTGTTGCAGTATATGTATATGTTTTTTTACTTTAATGTATTACATTGTGCACCACAGGAAACAAGCTCTTATAATTTTTAAGCGTACTTTTCTTTTTTTTTTATAATTTTACCCTATTATCACACGCTTGACACTCTGTACTGACTTGTTCTTTTCATGATTGCTCTATAAGCCTGTGGATGGTGTATTGAGGTCGCTGCGATATATTTATATTTAATTTTATTTCTAAAGAGCTTCGAATCATTCTTTCGCATTTATAAGTTCCTAGCATTCATGCGTTCTATAAAAAAAAAAAAGAAAAAAAGAAAAAAACATATTTTTATAAAATATACAGGATCTTTAGGTAGGACAACAAGAGACACAACAGCCGATGTATCCGACGCCAGATAATGGTATTCACATTAGTGAGCGTAGCAGGGGAAAAAGGTTCTTTATATATTAATATATGACATATTCATACTTAGTAAGACATTTTCAGCTGCAGACAGGGAAAACTCACTGCAGTCATGCATTTTACTTCTGATCTAAATGGCTTTTTTTTTTTTTTCTAGATTTGCCAGCGCTTTCAGATTTTATGAAAATACAGTAGAACAAATTCCCAAAGTCACTTTTTAAAGGCACTGTTCCATTTGCGCTACTGAATGTATCACATTAATAATTAAATACGTCATTAGAAATGTCATCTCTATCACTTTTTGTCTGGAAGTAGCTATCGATTCTATCCACGGATTCGGAATGTTATGGCAAGAAAAACTATAACGAGTACTCCAGTGTATAAAGTAACACAAGGAAAACAATATTCACTAATGCTAATAATGTTTAGAAACTTTCCATCTCACAAAGGACCGTAGGAATCATAGACAGTGACGTTTTGATCTCTTACCCGCTGTTTTATTGGCTCCATCATTTGCATTTACCTGTTACTTAGTACCATGCTTACTATACATGGCTTTGAGTGTTCTACATCCATACATTTCGTTGGATCTTGTAATGAAAATAAAGCTTTATCTGTTAAAAGTAATGGCTGCTCTATCATCCCAATGTGCAGCCAATCAGTGATGGGGAAATGGGACCAATCAGGCAGTGTTTCTCTGGAGCTGCAGCTTCTCCTAAAGATCAATGATGCAGGCAAAGGATACATATTAAAGTACTTTAGTATGCATTCATCAATAGTAGGGATGCATGGGACATAATAGCAGATAATAGCAGATGTTTGTTCCCATGAAAGGTAAAATCTTTTCAAAAGTTTCTATGTTTTTTTTTTACGTAACTAAACTTTCAGAGAAAAGAATAAAAAAACAGATCTCTGGTTTATTTACCTAGCGCAATCAATGTAGATCAACACCTTTCAGGCTTAGAGATTTGGTTGTTGACAACAGGGCAGCGTGATGAAGACTTGTATACATCCCCATGTATACATTTTATCCAGCACACCGAAATAATAATATTAGATGGTGAAATTATATATATTTTTTTTAAAGGTTTGTTTTCTAATATCACAAAAAAATGTGTGCGTTGGATATATAAACCATATCTATTCATTAAACACCATCTATTTGGCCATGGTAAAAAAGAAAAAAAGAAAGTCTTCTTGCTGGAACAGAATAATTTCATAGTTTATGTATTTTAAATGTTTTATGCTACCTTTTCACATTAGGAAACATAAAATCTTGTAATCCACATGTATTATACATTTTAACAGAAACCACAAAAACATGAATAATCTGTTTCAGTTGATCTGTAATCCTTTAATAATGTAATTTCGGAACCATCTTATTAGCGCACCAGGGACGAGGAAATCTGACCACAACATAAGAAAAAAATCGAATGAAGATCAAGCGAGAGAATGAACACATAATTGTTTGTTTAAGGCTAAAGGCGTAAATATTATTTGTAGAAGCAAAAGCTAACTTGTTTCTTTCACACTGTTCCACACATGCAATCTCTGATTTTAATATGCTCCAGATAGTTTAAAGCATGACAGAATATATATTTTTCCCCTGGAAAAAAAATAGGTAACATTTCCTAAATTGAAACAAGGCTGCCCTCTACAGAATGAGGACCTGATAAGTTTCACAAATAGGACAATATGTATAATATTATAACATATACGTATAACATGTTTAGCTTTAAACTGAACTTTGTCTTTGGGGTGTTTAGAAGAGTTTTGCTTGACCAATTTATTTTACATATTCGGCAGGAGATATCTTAGAGGCATATGTGATTTATGTAAATTTTACAGGACAATTTGGAATAAGCAGTGATGTTTTTCTTCAAGTTACCCTAGTCTATGTTTATTTAATGTATTTGACTATTCGTTATATCACCAGTTTATAACGATTTCCGTAAAACCAAAGGACGACCGTAAAATCCTAAAAGAAAATGGCGGGACTTCCTCTTGAAACAAACAAACAAAAAAAATCATTGTAATTTACTATTATGAATGTCAAAAGTTCTTCACATGAAACAACAATCTCAGACATTCTCACTTAAGTATAGTCAAGATCAGAACTTTACATAAAGCAAACTGAGACAAAAAGCAGAACACAAACAGTGGCTTCTTGACAAAGTATAAACGCACTGGGGTTCATTGGTCTGTTGATTTGATACGGCATTAGTCCAAGTTGCCTGTACTGTAGTATCAGGGAGGGCTAGAATCTGATCCTTCACATGCTTGGCTCTAAGAAAAATAAAAATCAAGAGATTATCAACTTGGCTTTCAAACCCCTATCACAACAGTTGCATAAACCTAAAACCAAGAACTGGGGCAGATCTGTGTTGCAAAGATACATACACCATCACAGATCTTGCACTCCAGCATTTGTAAACACTTGAGAAAAGAGGTCACTGACGTGGCGCACCTTTAAGCTTGGGGAGAATCTGAAATAAATCCCAATTATGCATACACAAAATATTGTATGTAAAATAACTTTAAGGGCCAGCCCTCTGAAGAATCTCTGCTTTTGAAGGAGTTTACTCAGTAATCTCTTAGGGCTCTCCCATAGTGTGAAGGTGCATCCATTGTAGACCACCTTGCTCAGTGTGCTTAGCTGGTTATTATGTGTGTTGCTAATATTGTGTACTTCTTTTTGTGTGCTTGGATTTGTTATAAATGTCAATTAAGCTCTCGGTTGGTCATGAATTGAAGGAAGAAGCTGCTCTTTGTTACCCGACAATATCAAAGCATTGTCAATCAATCTTCTCGTTATGAAATAATAAATAAGTAAAATGAATGAACCTGGTGTGGCATTCTTTGGGAAATTTGTTTTAGTCATTGGTTCTGGATTACTCGAGTGGGGGGGTTAATCTGAAACAGAGATGGGGATTTTTTTCTTCTGTATTGACACATGTGAGATCAATCTTGAGACCTTCAGGAGTGAGGATTCACTGAAGGGCTGGGCAAGTTTAACTTTTAATTTATGTATATTTTCCACTGGGACTCTCTTGGGGATCACCCCAACTGTAAACAGGAGTCCCGATGTGGACCTCA
Organism: Spea bombifrons; assembly: GCF_027358695.1. Lineage (NCBI taxonomy): Eukaryota > Metazoa > Chordata > Amphibia > Anura > Pelobatidae > Spea > Spea bombifrons. Next base: position 39,391,161 of record NC_071094.1, read on the forward strand.
CTTCTAATAGCTGCTCAGTGATCTGCTGTTGTGACTTGATGGGACTGTTCATGTCAATGATGATGCTGTGCTTGATCATTAGTGGAAAATGACTGGTAGGCTTTAGTTTTTATGATGGTAGATGCCAGAGCCTGCCAGTTGCTTAGAGTTCAAGGGGTACTGTGGACTTGGGCCAACTGACAGGGCTGGTGGCTGGGGCTTAGCCTTCTGGTCTCTGTTTTGTTGCTCGTTCAAGATGTTGCTCTTAAAGCTAAGTGGACTTAGCATTTCTTTCTGCTCGTTTAGTGTTTATTAAGCAGCGCAGGTCTCAGTACTAAGTATAATGACTGGGACCGGTACCCCAGGGAGTCACAATGGATTTCACACCAGGAGGACCGCATTAAAATGAATAGATATGGAATATGTGCTCTGTTTACAGCCATATAATATGTGTTTATGGGATATGTAATATGTTTGCATAGAATGCTCATTGTGCATTTATATGCGCAGTGGAAATAAGTAGCCGTTAATGTGTTTGTGTGGGGCATTTATGTCTCTATAGTGGATATGCATGCATCACATGAATTTACTTTTAGCTTTTGTGTTTTCCTTATAATGCTCTTACACAGGGACGTAAAAGTGGGAACCATACTTAGAATAATTATCTTATAAGTGAAATGAAAAATGCTCAAGTATACTGCTACAACAATTGTTATTATGAATCTGGAATAAATCTATGCATTATTTGTCTTCAAATATGGCAATATAGCAGCTTTGCAATTATGCAGAAGAAAAGCAACAAAAGAATATACAGTTTTTGTCTTTAAATTATTATTTTTTTTAATTTAATTTAATTTTAATTTTTTTTAAGCATTTTTGTTAAGTTTATTTATTTTTATTTTGATATAACGGCTAAATAGTCTACCTTATTTATATATATATAAGAATATGATGGCTTTGTGATACTGTGCCAAGAAAGAGACCTGGATCAACTATCCGGCACACCTGGTCCTCAGCGCCCCATACTCACCGGATCTGCGGTTCTTGGTAATGGCAGCAACTATAATGTAACAAATAGCACATAATTCACATAGCAAAAACTTTTGTGAAACCAGAGGAAGGGAATGCTATTTTTCAGAGAAGCAGAATAGCCTTCAGGGAGAAGTGGTAGAGGTTAAGATAGCGAGAGAATTTAAAACATGCATGAGACAGACATACGACTAGCCTGAATAAAAGACAAGACCAAGGACTGATTTAAGTTTTTTTTTGTTTTTTTTTTACAGCAGACTAGATTGACCGAATGGTTCTTATCTGCTGTCAAATTCTATGTTTCTGTGAAGCAAGCTGTGTTTGATTCCCTGTTATTGTTCATCTTTGATATGGGCAATGTTTCAGCGGAAAACAGGGCTGGGATATGTGCCCAATGGCATCTTTCTGTAATTGTAGCTAT